>NC_031679.1:0-311364 GCF_000149555.1 Fusarium verticillioides 7600 | reverse complement strand
CGAATCTGATGAGCGAATAAGTGGAGGACGTGTTGGAGAGGATCGATCTGACATCTAAAAGGGGCCAGAGGGATTAGTAGTGGTGCAGATCAGTATCATGTCCGCATCCCCTATGTTAGCAGCCTAAAGCTTAACCTTATGGTTAGCCGTCAACTACATAGCTCAACCTTACTGGCAACAGTCGACTACATAGTGGCTCCGCTAAATTGGATTCAACTTCATATAAATATCTTCTTTTACTATTACCGAACTACTGAAGAACATCTGTTGTAGTGCTTGAAGAGGGCGCATGAGCCAGCCATGATTGCCCTCACGTGAATCATAGTACCAACGTAATTGTAGCCACCGCGACCCCCGTCGACCTCATCCCATGGCTCTGGTACATCCCCGGAAAATGGAAGTCCTGCGTCTACAAAATGCGAGACCACATGGATAAAGTCTGGAGCCAAGCACGAGCAATGGTCGATGACCGACGTGCTCGAGGTGATCGTCGAGAGTGTATGATCGATATGAAGTTGGATGAGTATGAAAAGAACGGCTGGCCTATGTCGCAGCACGCCTTCAACAATCTTTTTGGCGAATTGATGGAAGCAGGTGCTGATACCACAGCCAATCAGATTCTTACTTTGATCTTGGCTTTGGCGAAATATCCTCAGTTCCGGGAGAAGGCGAGAGTGGAGATTGATGCTGTTTGTGGTACGGAACGAGCACCTGTGTTTTCGGATTTCGCGAAGATGCCTTATGTGAATGCTATCGTGAAGGAAGGTTTGCGATGGAGACCAACGTGAGTTTACCTTGAACATGGTATCCCTTGCATCAGAGTGCTTACTGGTATAGGTCCGACCTAGGACTGCCTCATACCGTCACCAAGGGTAAGTTTCGACACCACTGGGATAGCAAACGTTCATTCGGTAACTAACCTTTGACAGATGACTACTAGGATGGAATGTTGATCCCCAAAGGAAGTACCATCTTCGTCGGCGTATGGGCGATGCATCACGACAAGGATTACTACGGAAGTCATGACACCTTCGACCCGGACCGCTACCTATCTCATACAAAGCTAGCAAACGAATACGCTGTTGGTCCTGATTATGAGAAACGAGATAAGTCCATTTCCTCAACAGTACTGAGAGCAACTAGCTAACTTCCAGTTTTACATCACTATGGATATGGTGCTGGACGACGCATCTGCCCCGGAATTCATCTGGCCGAACGTAGTATGTGGCGAATCACAGCCAAGCTATTATGGGCTTTTGAGTTCTCTGAGCCAATTGATCCTGTGACCGGGAAGGTTAAACCACTGGATCAAGATGCATATACGTCGGCGAACTTGGTGTGTCCACTGCCATACAAGGTTAATATCAAGCCACGAAGTGCAGCTCATGTTGAGGCCATCAAGAGGGAGCTTGAGAGTGCAGAAGCGTTTTTATCTCAGTATAACTAGCTACAGTCATTCTATATTTAAACTTGAGACTAGTTATCTATAGATATGAACTGTGAATCACTTGCTACTTTTCTATGTCCCTCTGACTTTGTGCCCGGTCTGTCTCTCCGGGGAGCAAAACTTCTAATATTAAATTAAGGTATTAGAATAGGCTGGCCTAACTCTTCACTAAAACATGCTAAGCTTAACCTGAGTCTCTTCATCGCTTCATATAGAGACCTTAAGTTGTTTTGTCTCCCCTTGCCATCTTGTACGTTGTCCCACATACCATCATGATTATGATAACAGAAAGCCCCACATAGATCTAGGGTAAGTGATTTTGGCCCAGCGCCCGTTTAACCGAGCTATCGAAGTTGTTATTAAACTCTATAATCAGGATTGCGGGGTAAAGGTCATCTACTCTACTTGACACTATCTGATTGGCTGCTTAGGAAATGCTGAGTCTCTGTAATCCATGTACCCCGGATCTTCCGCTTCACCTTGTCGATCTGCTTCGGCAGATGAAGCGGCACCAGGTGAGCCCAGACCGCATTTCTCTTTTCTCAGGGGTTGGTTAGATGCCTTGCATGTGAGACAGAAACAACTGATGAGAGATTGATGTTTTCTTACCCCGCGACAACCCCAGATTTCGTCATTGCAGCAGCGGAGCCGCAGTTTCAGAGCATTATTCATGGCCTTTCGCATGTTTAGAGTGTTCATTTTACCTTGCGGCATAGTTTAGTCCCACGTTTCTTATCGGTTATTATTACTCAATGCCAACCGCGCGCCTTCAAGACCATGAAAGGCTGCTCATACTGTCACCGAACGTTCCACAAGACAGAGCATCTTCTCCGCCACGAGCGCTCTCGTAAGATCATCCCCACATGGAACCATCTCAATCGCGATAATTGACCCATGCTTAGATACAGGGGAGAAGCCATATCGATGCGATACATGCGGTCGCGGCTATGCACGGAGGTAAGAGTCACCACCAAATTATTTTCACCGCTGGTATTGATTGCAACAGCGATGTCCTCCTTCGCCATGTTAGATACTTTCACCCAAACAGCGACACCTCAGAGAGAGAGCGCCGAAGATCCGATGTCTCAACGAACGAGAAGAGTCGGCAGCGCCGACAAAGTGTCCTGGCCGATTCCATAAATGTGTGTTCGATACCACCGCCCGAGACAGAGGAAGGCTCGGAAGGCGAGACAGATCAGCAACATAATGATCACATGCGCGATAATGGACAGACACAACAGCAAGAGGATAGCTCTATCGCTGTCGATAACTCGATGGCGCAGTTCTCAACGTCCGACCTAGATGCGTTGGCTACAGTATCAATGCTGCAAGCTCTCCACGAACAACCAACTGAATCAGCAAAGTTGGCTTTGGAAGACTCTTTTGATGATCGACGGCCTGCCAATCAATCCCCTGCTATAGGCCAGCATGATAATGAACTATCGCCGATGAGCTTCTCGCATCATATGGTGGAGACATCGCTAGAGACCGCTACCCCTACCTTGTTCACCGCCAATGCTGAATTTCTCAGTCCTGGAATGTCGTTGAGTACCAGGGCGAATGTTTTTCATTCACACACAGCTGCCTCGTCAGCTCCTTGGGGAAATAATGAAACATCCCTCACGTCGATGAGCAACACAGATTTTTTGCATTACGCTGGGGCTCTAGAGCTCTTGCAACCTAATCTTAGTCATTTGGACTTTCTAGACTTTAGTCTCGGCGAAACATCTCCAGGCGTTCGTGGATCTCAAGCTTCGAGCAACAGCGTCGACCCTGTCAGTAGTATCCCACTGGAGCGTTTCGCAAGAGTAGCGGCACTGTGGCCTAGGAGCCGAACGCACCCCGCGAGTCAAATTGCATCCAAAGTCTGGGCAGACGTGGTGAACTACCGTGGTGATGGTATATTTACAGATGTCTCTATCTCACAATCATCACCAAGCTCTACCATCGGAACCGAGAACGAATCGAGATGGGGAATGGATGAAGAAAAGAGGCAAGATCTCATACGCGAGTTCGGCTCACCTGGTTCAAGCGTCGACTTTCTACCCGCGAGACTACTGAACCTTGGTCTCACCATTGCATTTCGACAGCCCCATTCTCTCGTCCCGTTTATACACCAACCCACATTTTCAGCAAAGTCAGCATCTAACTCAGTCGTTTTCTCCTTGTGTCTACTGGGACTGGCCATTCTCGATTCATCATATGTGAAGCCATTCACAGCACACTACTTACCAGTAATGCCACTACCTTCCGTGACTGAACGGAAGACCATGCTGACTCTGTACAGGCAGCTACGGAGAAATGCTGTTCTCAACTAGCGACACCATCGTTTGGCCCAGACGGGTCAGCACAGCTTGTTGAGCGCCTTGCGTCCGCTGCTTTACTTCTAATGGCTTGGTCGATAAGCTCACCACATGTAAGTCCTGGTCTGATACTCGGACTTGGGGGACTAAATACTGATATTGACCGTAGGAGGTTCGCGATTCCTTCTTATCCGGAATGCTTTACAACCAGACCATGAACGTACGTCTAAGGTATCCTTTCCCTCTCTTCTCGGTATACGCTGACGCAATGATGTATCTATAGCTCTTAAAGATGTCAGGCTTACTGATGCCGAGACCTTCGTCCTTCAGCATCGACAATCTACTCACCCAGGCGAACTCGGCGAGACTTATTCATGACCCAGCGCAGAGCGATGATTGGGCGTGGAAGGCATGGGCTCGAACAGAAAGCTTTAAGAGGTATGTGATGCTTCGTCCCCGACATTACCCATTACTGACCCTGGTGATTGTATGAAGGCTAATATCCACGTTGATCATGATCGATGCATGGTGGGCCTCAAGACTAAACACAGAACCACTTATTTGCACCTCCGTGGTGCAGTTGGAAATGTCGACATCGATCGATCTGTACCGGTCCTCATCAGCAAAGTCATGGAGAAGCTGCCGCAACGCTGGAACAAGTGCAACCACAGAGCCTGTCATAATACGAATGCACGCTCCGTCTATCACATTGACGCCGCTCCAAGAGACGTCGCCGATTGGAATGACTGGATTGCTGTCTGTTATCTGGGCACGCATTCTTCAACACCAGCACCAAACGAGAGGAGCAAGGGATATCAGTGGAGACCAGCCTACCGCAAGTGTTGATGCATCAACTGAGACTGGCAGCAACACGTTGCGTGTGCTAGGCGATATCTACATAAATTACTCGAGGTTTCTTCGGTATAGGAACCCCAACTGCATTGCACAGTGGCACTTCCTTAACCTCAATGTACTGGCCAATCTTGAGATCTTCGAAATGGCCTCTGGTCGCAACGGAGCTGAGAGCGCATACGCCGCATTACAAGAGATCTCTAACTGGAGTCAGACACACTATGCACGACGAGCCTGTCTCCACGCAGCTGGTATATACGTCGCCATGAGTCGTCGGAGAGCAAACGATGGTGTGATGCTCCATTCCGACATGTCCTTATTCACAGCTGCACTTGTCCTCGGACTTTATGTCTTTATGATGAAACCGAACGAGGGACATACTGATGCTGACACAGAGTCATTTGAGTTACTCAACGATATTGACTGGACTAATCTATGTGATCCAATGTTGGCAGTGGATAATGCTGGAGATAACACCGCCAGCCAGTTTATACACAATGGAGGAAGTATTAGCTTTTCGGGAACAGTGTGTGAAGCGGGATATAACGCTGCCAAGATGATCTTGCTCGAATTTGCGAGCTTGTTAGAGGAAGTCGGGAAGTGGAATGCCAAAGAACTGTGTCATATTTTGCGGATAATGAGCGACTCTTTGATTGAAGTCGACGACCGTTTGGGTGGTGATTGAGGTGTGTCCACAGTTGAAGTGCACACGGTTTACATGTACAATTAGCTGAGCTGTATCACATATAGAGGTTCGATACGGGACAAGATACTATTCACACGCGAGAACCTATAGCGCTATTAAATACATATACAAGACACTTCGCTCAAGACACAATCCGTAACTTTAACCTAGTTCCAAACCGCTGCATCGACTGCGCTAATCTTTGCATGGCCATTAGTTTCATGGGGGAGCACTTGGGTAGGCTGACCCCTGGCGTCTAGCAACTGAACAGAATGATAGTAGTCAACCGCCTTCTTCTGGCTCGCCTTATCCTTCGCAACACGTTCAAGCAGCTGCTTAGTCAAAGGATGTGCCGAGAAGCGATCGGGAAGATTATCCCAAACTCGATAGTCGGTGGCTTGCTTGTGGAGAACACCGCAGATCTCTCGTGCGTACTCTGTGAACAGGAATGTGCGAGACGATTCAACCATGATGGTCATTTGATCTGTATCAAAGTTAGCGACTTTATAATATTTCTAACAGTATGTTCCTTACTCTCTAGGATCCTGCGTGGTTCGTTGTGCTGCAAGATAGATTCCGTGATGTACTCCTCACCAAAGCCGCCATGTGGAGTATGTCCGCCCTCGTAGCTGCAACCACCGGGCAAGAAGTCATCGGACCGGCCGAGACCTGCTCCATAGATACAAGCCAACATCTCGGTCGCGCTGTTTCGGTGATAGTAAGGTGCACGCAAAGAGTTGCTAGCTACGTCCCATCGTGGACCAAACCAGAGATAGTCTGCGAGCGGAACATGAGGGTCGAATGACTTTGCCGTCAACACAGTATTGATACTCGGGTCAGTGTGATCAATACTGGTGCTGTTCTGAGACGCAAACTTTGTCAAATCGTACTGTGATTCATGTAGTTAGTACCTCGCTTGCATCGCCGTGTCGGTAGCTCACCTTGTAGGGAACTGCATTCCCATGCCACGCAACAACATCAAACGGACTATGATCCTGACTGATGACAACATGCTTTCCGTTATTCTTGACAACAATTTTGAAAGGCACATGTAGATCCTCGTCGATGTGGGCGACAGGATAAAGAAAATCTCGCGGGTTAGCCAGACCGTGTCCTCCGATGGGTCCTAGGTCAGGAAGCTCCCACATAGATCCCCAGACTTCAGCGATATGGCCACGAGCAACGGGGACGCCCTCTGCAAGATTGATGCGGAAGCGTACACCACGCTGAATAACACAGATCTCGCCTGGCTGGACGAAGAGACGACCCATCTCTGTTTGAATGTCTATGATGCCGAGCTGAGGAGTGATGAGAAAGTCGCCGTCTGTGTTGCAATATGCCTTGTTGACCATAGAAGCATTGATCATATAGACATAAACAGCAATACCCTGTCTCAGATTCGGATCCCCACTCCCAGCAAGAGTATGCAACCCATCCGTAAAATCAATCACTTCATCCTCCCCCGGCAGCGGAAAAGGCGACCACTCAGCCTGCTGATACAGCGGCTCAACCTTTGGGTTCAGCGACAAAAAGCAATTCTCAATATGAGACTTTGTCTCGATATTAGAATACCCTTGGTGCGCAGCAGATGGTCGAGCGCGATACATGTAGGTGCTCATGTTGAGGCCGCGAGGAGCTGCGAAAGCAGAGTAGGTGATACCCTCAGTGTACAGACCAAAACCTCTGTCTTGGGGGTTGTTTTGGCCGGCGGGGAGAGTCCCGGGGATGACTTCTGATTGATGGCGGTTGCCCCAGCCTGCGAGGTATTCGTAGGGGTCATTCTCGCGGGTTGGTTTGGTGCGCTGGAGGTCTGTGTAGTGGAAGACTTTTTGGGGATCTGTGGCGGGTTCACGTCTCTTGATAGCGGCGACCATACTGATGTTTCGATGTGTAATTGTACAAGGATGTGATATGATTGTTAAAATTATTCAAGTCTAAGATGGCTTGGATCTAATCTGATTGTTCTTTTTCCTTTTATTCTCCGGGCGTATTAGTAGAGAGGTCCTGTAAGTTCCAGTTTATTACCGAACGGCAGATGCACAGATGGGCCAGGAAGTGGGAGAACTGACGTCGCATGTGGGGATATGGAGCTCCCACATAATCAGACCAGAGGCATCATTCTTACCCCTCAACCTTATGAATACGCCGTATGTTTAATTAATTTTCAACGTGTGGGACTAATCATCGATATCAAGTTACGGTAGTTGCCTAATCATTGCTCCCAGACGCTCACTATTGGTGTTCACTTTTTGTTGTCAATTATGCTGCGCACACGTCAATCTTGCAGGGTACTCACCCAAATCACTCATCAAGCTCATCCACACCGCTGGAATGCCTGTGTACGACTGCCAACACTTGTTCAGCGCCGTGCAATCGGCTCAGTCAGTGCCATTGACTCTGTAATATTTCGTAACTTATTCGGCACCGACGAGATTCGCAATGCAAGTCACCGTACCAACCCTCCCATCCATCGACAACTACTAACTGACTTTACAGGTCTTCAGTGACCAAGCCTACATCAACAGATGCGTCGACGTTGAAGCTGCTCTAGCACGCGCCCAAGCCCAATGCAATGTCATTCCCGCCGATGCAGCAGCAGACATCACCTCCAAAGCCAATGCCACCAGCCTCGACATGGACCGGCTGCGCAACGAGACTGATGTCGTGGGGTATCCCATTCTTCCTCTAGTGCGTCAATTAAACGACATGTGCGGCTCTGCTGGAAAGTATCTGCACTGGGGTGCCACAACACAGGATATCATGGATACAGCGAGTGTGTTGCAGATCAAGTCTGGTCTTGATATCGTCGAGACCAAGTTGACTGGCGTGATAAACGCGCTTCAAGATCTTGCAGTTACGTATCGCGATACACCCATGGCTGGAAGGACACATCTGCAGCATGCATTGCCTGTTACCTTTGGCTACAAATGCGCCGTCTGGCTATCAAGTCTTTACCGCCATAGAGAGCGACTTCAGCAGCTCAAGAGTCGTGCTCTTGTTGTTCAGTATGGAGGCGCGGCTGGAACCTTGGCGTCCCTCGGCGATGGCCCTGAGGGCGTCAATGTTAGAAAGAAACTCGCTGCAGAACTCGGCCTGGAGAACCCATCAATCACCTGGCACGTTACCCGCGATGGCATCGCCGAAGTGACAAACCTCCTAGCCCTCATCGGCGGCTCCCTCGGCAAAATCGCATTAGACCTAATAATCATGTCCTCCAACGAACTCGGTGAAGTAGCAGAACCCTTCGTCCCCCACCGCGGCGCCTCATCCACGATGCCCCAGAAGCGCAACCCCATCTCCAGCGAAGTAATCCTCGCCGCCTCCAAAATCCTGCGCTCCAACGCCAGTCTCGTTCTCGACGGTATGGTATCTGACTTTGAACGCGCATCAGGACCATGGCATTTAGAATGGGTAGCCATACCTGAAAGCTTCGTCATAGCAGTTGGAGCGCTTCACCAAGCTGAGTTTGCGCTTGCTGGGCTGGTTGTGGATAAGGAGCGTATGGCGGATAATCTTGCTTCGACGAGGGGACTTATTGTTGGGGAAGCGTTGATGATGGCGTTGGCGAAGTTTGTGGGGAGGCAGGATGCGCATGATATTGTTTATGAGGCTTGTAAGGTTACTATTGAGAGTAAGGATGGGAGTACGCTGCTTGATACGTTGAAGAAGGATGGGAGGGTGACCAAGCATCTGTCTTTGAGTGACCTGGAGAGGCTCTGTGATCCTATTAATTATTTGGGGTCGGCGCAGCGTATGGTTGACGATACCTTGGCTGAGAATGCATCTTAAAGGTCATCAGGTTGATACCAATAGACATCCAGCATATAACTCATCACGTTTATGGGCGGCCAATCAGTGGAATGAAGACAAATTAGGAAGTTGCATCAATTATACCCCTCGTGGCTAAGTCTGGTATGGTATCAAGTCATCAGCGATCCTGAATGACGCGCCCGTTTTGCTCTTGAGCTCATCCATCTCAACCTCATCCACCAGCTCTCTGAGTACGAGGCCCTCAGGTGTACAGTCAAAGACAGCTAGATCAGTGATGATCCTAGATACGCATCGTGGGCCGGTGAGTGGGAATGTGCACTCTATCAGTGGCCGTCAGCAACTCTGGCTTATTAATCGCGGCGTTCGACTTACCTTCCAGGATCTTTGGATTTCCATTACGGTCAACATGTTCCTAGAAGTCTCGGTCAGGGACCTGTTCGTCATGGCCAATATGAGGTAGGACGTACCATGGTGATTATGACCTTTGTCTTCTCCGGACTTGCCACGAGGTCCATTGCCCCACCAATCCCCTTGACCTTTCCGGGCAGCATAAAATTGGCCAAATCTTTACAAGTCAGCCTCTGTGGCTTTATATGAGGGAAGGGAAAGACATACCTCCATATTGACTGACTTGCAGCGCACCGAGCATAGTCAAGTCGATCTTCCCAGCTCTAATCATACCAAAACTCTCATGGCTCCCGAACGTCGAAGCACCAGGGTTTAACGTCACCGTTTCTTTTCCAGGGTTGATGAGGTCTGGATCCTCCTCCCCAGGATTTGGATATCGCCCCATCCCCAGGATACCGTTCTCGGATTGAAGAATGACTTCCAAGTCATCTGGAAGCATGCCTGGTGTCGCGAGTGGCATGCCGATACCGAGGTTGACATACATACCATCTTTCAGCTCCTTCGAAGCTCGCTTGATGATACGTTCCCGTCTTTGGTTGGTACTCGTAACTTTGACCGTCAATAAGTGCACATAGTATAGAGAATAGATCGGGCATCGCTTACCTTTGCCTTCTCTCTTGGCATCCTGAGCAAACGTCAACTTCTCAATCTTCTTCGGCCTCGTACTTTGGATGATAACATCGACATAAATGCCTTGAATATGAACACTCTCAGGATCCAATTGTCCGACTTCCACGATCTCGTCAGCCTCAACAATCGTCAACTTTGCGTTCTTAGCCATAGCTTCATTGAAGTTGTTCTGTGCTTTACGAAATGTGCAGTTGCCCAGTCTATCCGCTTTATGGACTTTGACCAAAGCGACATCGGCGAAGATTGCTTCCTCGAGAACGTATTTCTTTCCGTGGAACTCGCGCGTTTCTCGAGGGCGTGACATGAGGGCTACAGAGCCGTCTCTGTTATATCGAACAGGTAATTCGCCAGTCTGGACTAAACAGGCGTTATATTAGCCTCTTGTCACTCTTTGCGAGGTAGCAGACTTGCCAACAGTGCCAAACGCCGCTGGGGTATAGAATGCGGGTACACCAGCTGCCCCAGAGGCGCATCTTTCGGCCATTGTTCCCTGCGGTATCAACTCAAGGCTAAGCTCCCCACTCAGATACATCTTCTCAAAGACTTTGTTCTCTCCGATATACGACGCTATCATTTTACTAATCTGCCGGGTTTCCAGCAATCGGCCTACCGATATTAACACGGTGATCAGCAGCGTTATTACTGCACGTACCAAGTCCGACACCAGGCATTCCAGCATTGTTTGAGACGACAGTCAGATCTTTGAGATCCTTTCGCGCGGCAACAGCTTCAATAAGCGATTCGGGAACACCAGAAAAGCCAAAGCCTCCGACAAGAACTGTCGATCCGCTCTTTACTTTCTGAATGGCGTCGTTTTCTGAGGTACAGATTTTGTTGATCCTTCGTAAGACGGTGGAGGTCGAGAAGCTGCGCTGTGTCAAAGTCCACAGGGGGGTTGGGGCCTGTGCACGGAAAGCTGATCTCATCATGGCTCTGAATTGAAGCAAGTCCAAGTGTCGGATGAAGCGTGTTGAACAGTCCGATTCAAGTTTTATGCTGCAGGATTGAGATCACAGTAAGGTGAAATCGTTGTACAAGCTTCTGTCTCCCTCATAAGTCAATTGCCTAGTTGTAAATGAATGCGCTCATCATGGACAAGGGTACAGTAGCGTTACTGCGTAAACCCCACATGCAAATGTTGATGCCAGTTACCGTATGTGGGACTGAGACACCAGAAGTGCCGAGGCGAAATGTTTATACTTCCATGAATAATTATACAGCAACTTTTACACGAAAGGACTTGGCTCCAGTATCTCGCCAATTCAACTCCTCCGGAATACTGCTGTCAGTGTTATGAGTTCACCACGATGTTAACCATCCGAAGAAAACTGGTTGCCCCGCTTTGGCGCTCGGCTTTGAGCACAAGAGGCAATGCGACAGCGGCAACTCCAAGGTTGCCTCTAACGGGAATCAGAGTCTTGGACATATCTAGAGTTCTCGCTGGAGTAAGTACTACACGTGTAGGAGATATCTGTGCTATCGCTAACACCAGAGAGCCATATTGCGCGCAGATTCTCGGCGATCTAGGGTTCGTAGCAACTCGCCTCTCGAATCCGTCCCATTTCTGACTTTGACAGAGCCGAAGTTATCAAGATCGAACATCCGACACGAGGCGACGATACGAGAGCATGGGGACCTCCTTTTGCACCTTATAAAGACGGACGAGATGGCGAGGGCGAAAGTGCATATTATTTATCGGTAAGTCTTGCGCTGTCTAGACTTTGACGAGAATTACATGCTTACCACTCTGAGTACAGGTGAACCGAAACAAGAGATCGGTAGCAGTCTCATTCAAGGAAAAAGAAGGGGCAAAACTGATCCAAACCCTCGCTGCGAAAGCCGATGTCATCGTCGAGAACTACCTGCCCGGCACTCTGAAGAAATACGGACTCGACTACAATACCCTTGCCAAGACGAACCCTCGGCTTATTTACGCGAGTATAACTGGTTATGGTCAGACAGGTCCATACAGCAGTCGTGCAGGTTTTGATGTCATGGTCGAAGCTGAGATGGGTCTGATGCACATCACAGGCCCACGGGATGGACCGCCAGTAAAAGTCGGCGTTGCGGTCACTGACTTGACAACTGGACTATATGCGGTCAACAGTATCCTAGCTGCTGTGATCGAGAGGAGTCACTCTGGTCAGGGCCAGGCTTTGGATGTGTGTTTGAGTGATTGTCAGGTCGCGACTTTGGCGAACATGGCGCAATCTGTGTTGGTGACGGGGAAGAGAGATGGTGGACGATATGGAACATCACATCGTGAGTCGCTCCACATAAAGTTACTATCACTTGAACTAACGAGAACGCTTAGCATCTGTTGTGCCCTACCGCGCATTCCGCACCAAAGACGGCGACATCCTCATTGGTGGGGCTAATGACCGACTCTTCGGCGTTTTGTGCAAATGCCTTGGTCAAGACAATTGGGCAACTGACGAACGTTTCTCTACGAACTCAGCGCGAGTAGCGAATAGAGATGTGCTCGAACGGATGATTGAAGACATTACAAGTTCCAAGCTATCCAAAGAATGGCTTGATATCTTTGAGGGTACTGGTCTGGCGTATGCCAAGATTAACGATATCAAGGACACGCTGGAGCATTCACATGGTATGTGGCACTCAGTCGGTGGCGATAGCATACTGACGATGGCGAAACAGTTGTGGCGAGAGATATGATCAAGGAAATCCAGCATCCTGCATGTGGGCAGTTGAAGGTTCTCAACAGCCCTGTCAAATACTCCAGAACCCAGCCTTCGATCCGCACGCCGCCTCCACTACTGGGAGAGCATACTGATGAGGTATTAAGAGACGTACTGGGTCTAGATTCAGCTGAGATTGAGAGACTAAGAGAGAAGAAGGCCGTCGGTGGATAATTAGACTCTGTATGTAGTAGTATAGCAAAATGGATCTATCGCTTCTACAAACACTTTGCCTGTCAAGCTTGCAGTCATCTACATGTAATCTAGCCTCTACATACAAGGTGCGAAAAAAAGTTGTTGTGTGGCAAATGTATTGCTATTTGAACTACTCCATGATTATAGCGGACGCAACACCAATCCCAGTACTGAAAAGCGTGTTAGCATCAACCGAATCGAGGCAACATGGACAGTCTTACCTAGCACACATGCTAATAACACCAATCTCCTCCCCCCGTCTCCCAAGCTCCGCAACCAACGTAGCAAGTTGTCTCGTCCCAGTCGCTCCAGTAGGATGCCCAATAGCAATAGCACCACCATTCGGATTAACACTATCGACATCCAAGCCAAGTTTACTAATGCACGCCAGAGTCTGACTCGCAAATGCTTCATTGAGTTCAATAACATCAACATCTTTCTGCTCTATACCGACATGCTTGTACAGTCGTGGAATGGCATAGATTGGTCCCATGCCCATTTCGTCGGGCTCGCAGCCTGCGACTTGGGTTCCGAGGAATCGAGCTATGGGTTTCAGGCCTCGTTCGGTTGCCCATGAGCGGCGGGCTAGGATGGCTGCTGATGCGCCGTCAGATATCTGGGACCTGTGTGCAGTGATCAGCAAGACCTCAAAAGCAAGTGGGCTGTGCTGTATTTACGAGTTTCCAGCGGTGCTCCCACCATTCTCCCGAAAAGCTGGTTTAAGCTTGGCCAACTTCTCTAAAGTCACGTTTGGCCGGATAGTGTCATCTGCAGCAACCCGAACATGTGAAGTCTCCCCAGTCTCGCTATTATATGCCGTATACTCAATCGGTACTATCTCCTCCTCAAACCTACCAGCAGCAAGTGCATCATTTGCACGAGTGTGACTCAGCAGCGCGTAGTCGTCTTGCATTTTGCGATCAACTCCATATCTCTTAGCCACATTCTCTGATGTAATGCCCATAGGCATGAGACAGTCCGCAGCTGCTTTGACCCTGGTGTTGCGCAGAGTTGGACCCACGTCTTGGGGTATTCCACGAGACTGATAGTTCTTCGACATGCTTTCGACACCTCCAGCGAGAGCAACATCAATCTGACCCGCTTGGATGGCATGGGCCATGTGAGTTAGGGCCTGAAGACTACTCGAGCACTGGCGATTAACGGTGTGAAAAGTCGTTGATGTCGGAAAACCAGCGTGTAAGAGTGCCATTCTACCAGTCTTTGCAAAGCCCAGCTCCGCGAGAACATTCCCTATCAGAACATCTTGAACATCTCCATTCTGGATCTTAGCCCGCAGTGCCGCTTGGGCCATAACCTGAAGGACATGTCAGCCACAGTGTATGTGATCAACTATTATGAGATCAACCTACCGGCGCCAAAATGTCTTCCGGCCACGCATCTTTGAACCCTCCTTTAAACGCTCGTGTAATGGGACTGCGAACAGCTGATAAAATGACTATATCACTCGGTGACTTTGTCGACAGTGGTTTCAAACGCCTTGCAAGACTCGCCATTGCTTTTTCCCTTGTACTTTGTGTATCACCAATTGCAACAAGGCACTCTCAACTCTGTCCCTGTGTTCCATGCTGTTGGTGATACCTTGCTTGGCAGCTTTGGCACTATCCCTGTTCTGGCGTCCCACATTATGGCTTCAGTCTATATCCGTAATTCCGTGCGTGGAGTTCCCCATGCTCATGTGGAGAAGAGTTCACACGCGTCACGCGCGTTTCATGTGGGGGAAGTGGAAGTGGAACGCGTTCGCCATGTCATGGCTGCGCTAAGCTCACTTCAGCGAGAGGGGAGCTACCGTCCGCTCATTCTCATCCTACCCTGTATTGTTGTCCTTGATTGAGTTTCTGCAGACTGAGTAGCTTTTCACAGTGACAAACACCCTAGTCACAAGCAATCATGACTTTCGAGTTCGGAAAAGAAGTGTGTTATCCAGCCTACGAAGGTCGGGAGACGCCCAAAGTCTCATGCGGGCTCAAATTCCCCGAGGCCTGCTTACGTCACTGTCGCGATACCTTTGCCAGCTCAAGGGTGTATGTGATTTGTTCAAAGTCTTTGGCGCAATCTACAGACGCACTTGACAGACTTCGTTCGGCCCTTGATAGTAGGATTGTCGGGGTCAGAATAGGGATCAGTCCGCATACTCCAATTGCGCAAGTCCTCGAAGTCGTCAATGATGCGTCGAAACTCGACGTTGACTGTCTCATGACGCTAGGTGCTGGTAGTCTAACAGATGCCGCCAAGTTGGTCAGGCTTGCATTGGCCAACTCGGCCACCACTGAAGCAGAGATGAACACGTTGTGGGGAACGTCAAAAAGCAATACTGCCTTACGAAGCAACATATCCAAGCCGACTATTCCTCTCATCCACATCCCGACATCACTGTCAGGCGGCGAGTTCCAAGCCATTGCTGGAGGAACAGAGTCCCAGGGCCATGCAAAGAGAACCTTTCACTGCGAGGGCGTCGATCCAGAACTCGTCATCCAAGATCCAGAGCTATGCCTCACTACCCCGGAGTGGGTTTGGCTTAGCACGGGTATCCGAGCCGTGGATCATTGTGTCGAAACGCTCTGCTCGCTTGTCTCAAACGATAAAGCCGATGAATGGTCGAAGAAGGGTCTGGTGAAACTTGTCACTGGTCTCTTGGCAAGCAAAGCAGATCAAAAGTCTCTACAAGCGCGACATCTATGCCATCAGGGAGTTGTGTCGTCTATGTGTGCCGTGTCAAGTGGTGTTCCACTCGGTGCGAGTCATGCTATCGGACATCAACTTGGACCACTTGGAGTTGGTCATGGTGAAACCAGCTGTATACTGCTGCCTGCTGTGTGCAAATTCAATTATGCTAAAAAGGCAAACGTTCAGAGACAGGAAGTTGTACGGGATCTGCTATTGGAACAGGATGAAGTTCGGCAGCTGCTGCAGGCGAAGGGTCTTGACAAGAGCGTCGTAAGTCTGGCCGATATTCTGGACGTGTTTATTTCTGCCCTCGGTATGCCTCGATCACTGGAAGAGGTTGGGATTGGAGAAGATAAGCTTGAGGTCCTCGCAAAGAATAGTCTGGACGACATCTGGATTCAGACCAATGCGCTCCCTATCACGGAGGCTAGCCAGGTCATGGAGATACTCAGCATGTGCGTTAAACGATCATAGAGCTGATATGTAGATAATTAACAGCCTCAACCTAATACTGCCTATTGGTGTAGTACTCGTACTTGCCCGCCAACCGAACCCGGAATGTGCGACCCCAGATGACCATCGGCAAGCAAGTCAAAGCAACGGCAGTAGAAATACAGCCCAACACCACATACATGTTATACACACCCATGCCGTTCATCCACGGCGTGACGGCAAAGACTAGGCCTGTTGCAATGACGTTACGAACAAACACAACACCTGTCAGTGCAGGACCTATGATCTTGAGAGGAGGTTAGAGGATGGAAGCACGGTTGGAGTCGAATAACTTACATGCTCGTGAGAATCTTGAAGGAATGTGAGGGACATATCTCCGCCGCCTCCAATGGCGAAACCGATGAAGCCTGCGCCTACAGCATTGATCATCCAAGGCATTCCCTTGGCAATGGTGAGTCCATACATGAGACATCCGATGGTCATGGATAACCCAGGAACCAGGAATAGCCACAATCTCGTCTCGGGCTCATAGATACCCCCACGCCGTTTCGCAATCTGCACAATGGACCAGTCAACGAGTGGTCCTCCAAAGATGGCTCCCAGGATTGCACCGATGAATGGAGGGATATTCATGTTTCCAACACCTGCAGCTGTGAAGTTATACGGCGGAATGGAGTAGAGTGAACTTTGTGTCACTGCTAGAATGGCGAGCATGGCAATACTCCAGCCATACTGCAACGCGGCGAACATGACAGCTGGAAATGTGGCGAGGAGTTGGAAAGGCTCGTAAACGTCTCTCCAGAACGTTCGCTTTTGAGTGGACTCATGCTTATCCAATGTCAAAAGGGCATGGCGCTTCCAGTAAGAGTTCATCGGAATGCTGTGATCTATCTCAACAGTATCACTCTGCTGGTCCATAGAGTCGACGCTGGCTGGTGAATCGTTTGGCAAGGGTGTCTTTGCGGTGCTGTTAATCTTGGAGAACTCGTTATCGGTGGGCGAGGATGTGGTGACTCGAGGGTCGTGGCCGTCGAGCGGTGCGGGGATGTACTTTGTTTCTTCGAGGAAGAAGAACATGAGGACGGTGACGATGCCGGTGAAAACGGTGGCGGACCAGCAAGCCCAGCGCCAGCCCATTGTCACGGCGACTTGGCCACCGTAGACAGGTCCAAGGTAGTTCTGTATTTGTCAGAATGTGACCGCAGTGGAGGGACTATAGGACTACTCACCCCTACCAGGACCATCATGAAGTAAATGCCGTTCATTGTACCACGTTGATGGACGAAGAAGAGTTCCGTGACCTGTCATACCAATAAGCATAAGCGACCTCTTCAAGCCATTTGGGTAAAAGCGTACCGTAACCTGGAACAAGGCCTCATTGACAGCTCCAGCGATACCTGCGATAGTATTCATACCGACCATATCCCCAACAGTATGCGTCTCAGCTTGCCACGCCCCAGCACCAAACATAATCAACGACGTAACGAGATAAACAGGTCGACGGCCGATGCGCAGGGCGATAGGAATGAAGATGATGCAGCCTGTTGCAAGACCTGCCATGTTTGCTGCATACCCATTGTTAAGCATATCATAGCTCATCCCGAGCTCTTCGTTGAAGTTTTGCCAGAATGGAACGCTCATGCAGGGACTTGAATGACTTAATTAGCAATGGAATAATAGAACGAGGTTGAAGACGTACATGCAAAACATCATCATTGAGTATAGGGACAGAAGCACCATATGGAGAGTTTTGCGCATTGGACTCCAGTTCTAAAATCGTTAGAGGAGGCTAATTGTGGATGGGGTTTTCGTACCAGAGGCTGATTGGGATCTGAAGTTGGCCGAGGAGCCAGCACGATATGAGTAGCTTGCAAGTCATTGATGCGCTGCGTGCCCGGAGGCAAGGCATCAATCGTCAAAGTTCCCTCTTCGGACGGCATAATGAGAAGTCAATGAAGATGTTTCAAGATCGCCAAGACTAACGGGACAAAGCGACATGTTAAATATCCAAGCCAGAGTCTCATATCTCGACTAGTTGACGGCGAATGCGGGGTTGGCCGACACTAGATAAGCCTCCAGCCGACGGTCGCAGCATTCCGATCTCGCTGATACGGCATCAACCAATCATCGCTCGGGGAGCGAGTGGTAGACCGGACGATCGAGCTATACTTAAATAGGCTGGTCGAGCCCATGATAATGAATGACGATGTTACTGGTTCTAGACCTTGCGGTCCCTGCGACAATCAGTGCCGCAAGCGGTATCGCGGCATTCTTGGTCACTTTTGTTTCCCTTTTTGGAATGCTGATGATGTCGTGGGATGTATTGTATAAAAAGGGCAACTCTATGGAGACGATGGTCTTTATCTTGAAGTATCAGCTCAATACCTTGCATAGGTCTTGGTATAGCTGATATCGGTGCCACCATGCGACTTGTGAGTGACACTTGGACAAACCTTTTCTCAGCACATGGCAGTTTGATTGACTAGACCATTCCTGTCTATCTAAGGCTCCTTGCCAAAGTCGAGCACATCCTCAAATCTTCCTTGGCTCTGAATCTCTCCCTGCGAAAGGAGAATTACCTTCACTTGTTGGCTCTGTCCTCCAGTTCTCGCGATACCCTCAAATCCAGACAAACGATGCGTAATCTCAATCACAGTGTGTCCGTTATCCGTAAAGACCTCTTTCACGATGCGCCGCATAGTTGACTCTGTCAGCCCATCAACCGAGGATGTCGCTTCGTCCAGAAGAATAATAGCGTTTGTTCCTTTGATTGAAGAATGCTCGGCTCGTAGGATAGCTCTTGTCAAGGCGAACAACTGGGTTTGGCCAGTTGACATGTGAGGCAACGAGCTAAGAGGGTCGTCCAGGATGTCTACCAGCTTTGCTTCCGGATTGCTGTCGAAATGCCCACAGAGCCCAGTTCGTCCAAGTGCCTTCATTATGGCACTCTCAGGAAGAGTTTCTGAAGGCTACAAAGAAGAAAACAGAAGTAGTTCGTTAATGCAAGTTCTCGTCACAGTTTCAAGCGCGATTACTTACGTCCAAGTTGAAACGAAGACTAGCCTGCGCGAGCAGAAATGGATCTTGCGTGACAGTGATAAAACATCGCTCTCGTATAATTGACAGTGGGACAAGGTTCAAATCGATTCCATCAACTTCGATGGCCCCCGACTGGGTATTGAGAAGACGGAGTAGCGCGAGGAGGAGAGTGCTCTTCCCACTAGGAAAGCCTGTCAGTGACAAATACGTATGATAGAGAGGGGCTCGTATAGGGGGCCTACCTGCCCGTCCTACCACAGATCACCAAATGCTGACCTGGTTCAATGGATAGGTTGATGTTCTTCAACGCCGGTACGTGCGTCTCTTCGTAAGAGACCGTCAGGCCACGGACCTCAACCGCCCCACGTGAAGGCCAATACTCGGGGACTTCTGCTCCAGATGGCGACTGTTCTTCTGCTACTGTGTCTGCTTCCAGTGTCTTCAAACGAGATCTGCAATAGTCATCCATTCAGCAAAGACGTAGATCCAGAAAATTAGAGATAGTTGTCTAGTCCAAGCGCGAACTTACATAGCACCAAGAGATATCTCCAGATTCGTCCAAGACGTGACAAGCGCTAAAAGCGTCGAGTTGGCGACGAGGACAATGTTCAAAGACATGCCAATTTGGCCAGCTGTTGCGCTGCCATCCAAGAATACTGCCAAAGTGATCAGAATCACTGCCATAGCCGCAATGACCAAGTCGAGAACAATATTGAGCCAGAGCTGCAAACACAGGAGTATGTAAGCTGGTTGCTGGGACCTATCAAGGCATTCCATGTTAGTGGCCTCTGCTTCCTTCACCCAGCCAAATGATCGGATGCTGGCGACACCCTCGACCTGTGAATTGACGAGACAGTCAGCCCCATTTCGTTAAATACAGGTCCAGGTACTTACGGACTCGAGGAAGCTTGAGTAGACAGCAGACTGCGATTCCAGTTGGAGTAGACGAAGTTGCCGAGATGTGCACAGGTACACTCGCTGCACAACGTAGACTACCAACACGCATAGAGGCAACGTGGCAGCTAGCAGCTTTTGGGCGCTGAAAAGAAGGGTAGCCTGCACCAGTAACTTGAAGACCTCTGCGACTGATTAGAAATCCAACTTCTCTTACATATTCTTGGGTGGCTTAGTAATACTAACGGTTGGAAAGAGAGAGAATCGCTGGAGGTAGGTTCTTGTCCACGAGGTGCATATCTTCACTGAACCTGAGAATCATTAGCCAAGTAAAGAGTCGTGAAATGCAGATGTTTTCCTTTACCGGTTCAGTATAGAACCCGTCTCTGTCATTGAGAAGAACAGTAATGGAGCGCTAGGATTAGTTAGCCAGTCCCTTCGTAGGATGGTCGTGCTGCACTGACCCGAAGACTGTTGTCAGCAATCGTTGGTGGAGCTCAGTCCCCGATGTTGGTGCAATCAACATATGAGTAGACCTGCAAGCCAACCATTAGCTACATGAGAGTATGTTCAGATGCTAAATGACACACCACATTGACCCATTCGTGGCTATCCAGGCTAAGAGTGACAGGATGATGTATCCTCCGATATAGAAACTTGTCTGAGAGCCTGACGATTCCGTCCACTTCTGCAGCCAATACTGTGGGAAGGTCACGAAGAATGAGTAGGAAGCTGTACAAGTGAGTAGTATGAAGAAGTTCCGCGGGTGCAAAGCTCTCAGATAATATCCTATTACAATCAGCATCTTTCACGTCGTTCGAGTTCTAGCATTACCATATAGGGAGAGGTCTCCTGTTGATCGGCCCAGATCAGCCATAGCCTCAGTTACTTCTAGAGCTTGGCTCTGAATTGTCTTGTTCGTTTCGACAAGATCGGTGTTAGTTTCAGCGACTGTCGCCCTGACATGCGTCTGGCATAAATGCGCCGCTTCTTCATCTATTGCGTTTGGTGACCCTTGGTATGTGACTTTTCCGTTGTCCAGAACCAGCAGCGAGTCCGCCAGGCCAAAGTGTTTGGCTGAAGATTATGAGCATGAATATATCCCGGAAGATATTGTTGAGCACTCACTGGAGTTGGCAATTAAGAAGACTGTAGCACCTGTCTTACGGAAGTGGCCATGGGTTCCCAGAAGATTGGAAACGACCTTTCCCTCAGTGTTGTGATCTAGAGCCGAGAAGCTGTCGTCCAGAAGCACAATTTCGCACCGAGCATATACAGCGCGGGCGAGTGCCTGGCTTATAGTTAGTACCTTAAAGCTTCATAGATAGAGATAGAATCGAGTACATACCAGCCGCTGTCTTTGACCTCCAGAGAGCTTCATACCCCGGCTCCCAATCAAAGTATCGTCCCCGAGCGGGAAGGCTGAGATGTCCTCATCAAGGCAGCAAAGCTTGACAACATGCTTATACCAGCTAGGCTCAAACTTTCCAAAGCCACAAACCGCTTCCTTCAGAGTTCCACTCGGCAACCAGGGCGATTGTTCGCAGTAAGCAATCCGCTTGGTGGACACGGAGATTGCCCCACTTGACGTTGGTATTTCGCCTAGAATGCACCGGGCAACGATCGTCTTTCCGCTTCCAACAGCTCCAGTGCAGATGACTATTGAGCCTTTCTTCGCGGTGAAATTGATCGTTTGTAGAACTGGGCGCGACGATGAATGAGAGTGCACAGTGACAGCTTCAAAGCAAATCGCTGATAAAGACTTATCATCCTTGGTATCTGTCTTGAACAAGTATCTCTCATCAGCTCTACCAGGCTGGACAAGATAGTCTTGGATTCTCCCAAAAGCAGCTAACGAGCCAATGGCACGAGGCACAATCGTCATGATCATGTTTGCCGGATGAGTTACTAGCCCAAGAAGCGCTGTTGTCGTAAATGCAGTCTCGGCGTCGAGAGTCGACCCACGGAGGTTAGCATACATCACGAATATGACGAATGTCAGTATAGGAGAGAATATGCCGAGCGCATTTGCTATCATGGTTAGCTGAGGGAGAGCTGTTGAAATAGTCGTCATGAGAACCCACCACTGGCGTTATAGGCGACCATCATCCACCGTACTTTTCTCGCCAACTCTAATTCTTGGGCTCGAAGCTTCTGGAGCCAAGACTCGGTCTGTCTGGAAAGACCAAGCATTTTCATCACTCTCATTGATGAGAGCGCAGATGCTGTCAGGGAAATTCGCCTCTGTGTCGCCTCATTCCAGGCTTTCTGCTTGCTTTGCAGATTTTTGGCCAGGTATCGACTCATGCGAGAGCAAACTTTAGAACAGAAGCCCGTTAGCTGCATTTAAAAAGACCAAATCTGAACTGGAAGTCTCACAAAAGATAATCACGAGTGGTACCGGGGCGGCCCAGCGGATTTGTCGAGCCAACATCGCCATCCCGATTACGACCTCAAGGACATGTGCCCAGGTTTCATGAAACATGTTCGCGAATCTCATCACGCTCTCGGTATCTGTGCTGATCAAAGTCAGAGCTACACCGTCGTTGTAGCTGCTTGACTTCTGCCGCATAGCCGCGTTATTGATAAGCCCAACGAGTGTACCTTTAGTCATGATGCTGAGTCGGTTCAACCGATGGTGGTAAACTGCTTCAAATACTGCTAGCCCGAAGTAGACCGCAGCCGCTTTAATGATTAGCATAAGTCTACCTTCATCGGAGTGACTGCTTAGTATGTGAACCGCAGAGCTAATAAGAGCAGGCTGCGCGTAGCGAAAGAATATCAGACATAATCGAAAGATGACTGGTGCCATAAACTGAGGTAGCATGCTTTTAACAAGGCAAATGGGTAGTGTAAGCTTGCTCAATGGTTTCGTCCTCTGGTCCCACGCCTTCAAGCCATCACGACGTAGCTTCTCCGATGTAAGGAGGTGGTCAATTGGAGGGAGATCTTCGCCGGAAAGTATGATCTGGTTTCCCAACGCGAGAATGGGGTTGATCCACCAGAAGAACATTCGGCTTAGAATTCCTGCAAGCTCTTCGGGAGTCTGGGAAGAGTAGGGACTTTTGAGTATTCGTTGTTTGCTTCGGCTTTCTGTGGCGACTAGAAGAAGCTCTAGAGGAAGCTTGGTGGCGGGCATCAACCAATGCTCAAGGCCATCTTGTATCGCAACAGCTATATCAAGCCCCAAAGATACGAGTAAAAAGACAACGGCGATGTCCGCTGGCCTAATTGAGCGCATACGTTCCAGGTAAATCAGAGGACAGAGAAGTGTAGTAGCGACGAAAGATGTGACTGGCACTACAATGCGATGGCGATCTTTCTGTAAGACATCGCCTGCCAAAGAATAAAGATTCGCCATAGAAAGTAGGCCTGCTATTATCTGCACAGTACGTAACGTCAGCTTCATATTGCCCTACAAGTTGAAGGAGGCTGTACGAGCGATGAGGAACCAGAATGTCCAGGGATGACTTTCATAGTCTCTTTTCGAAGCCGCCATAGTCGCAACAATATTAGTACAGAAAAAATAGTGTTAACAAGGCCTGAGGCCAGGTCAATTGTGGCGCTGTTGTTCATGGTGTAGGTGTGCGAGGACAAGATCGCGAAAGAGACGATACTGAGAAATTATGACTTGTTCTGGGACCGCCTCAAGATGTAGGAGAATGGATGTGAGAGGTTTGTTCCAGGTTCATAGGAAGCGGCAGGGAAATTAATTGATACTAAGGCGAATAGACGCTATGCAGATACGAGATGGTAAAAATAGAGGTTACAGTGGGTCAGTCAGATCATAGAAGGATTGCGCGATATGGCTTATCTCTTACGGTGGCCAACAGAATCAATTCCTGGCGGGCACAATGAATGCAGGCAACGCAATAGAGAAGGGTCTTTTGAATCTACGAGAGCTCGACCAACAACGGTGAGCTTTACCACCTTCTTAGATAGGTATGGCGCTATATGATATCAGAACCCTTTATAAATTGCAGTTTTCTGTCAATATTGCATCGGTCCTACCACCATTAAATAAAAACAAGACGTCTGTGTTCAAAGATGAAGACGAACCTCTGAGACACTAGTCACATAGCCGACGACGATGCAAGTTTTCCAGCTCATATCTCAGGCCATCTTGACTCCACCTGCAGTATTGCCATCGCTCTTCTCATCATGGCTCTCAGTGGGCTTATCATCTGTATTTGTGACCGGGGCAGCCCCATCAACAACCCCGGTATGACCTCGACCAACCATGGCAGATTGAACATGATTCGTCATGAAAGCAGTTGGATCCTCCACGAACAAGGCACAAATAACAGCAACAGTCGAGAATGCGATTGTGATATAAAAGACGAACTGGAATGCGCGACCGTAGGCTAGTCTGACCGCATGTCGAAGGACTTCCTGGATCTCTGGTGTCATGCCAGGGATGGCGTCGAGGGCACCAGGGACACCGAGATTATGCTGAATGGTACCCGGGATGATGAGTCCCAGATCAGTCGCGTTGAGACCGCTCTGTAGTGCAGCACGAGCGATCTCCTCGCCAGAATAAGTCTTGAACTTATCCTGGAAGATGGTGTTGAAGATAGCATTTCCGACCGCACCGCCAGCTGATCGGAAGGTACCCAGAAGACCCATGGCGAGACCTAGGTGAGAATGAGGTACATGCAGACTAGCGATGGAGTATCCCAGGATGGTGCAAAGGACGAACATTGGAACACCAAATGCCGGTACGAATGCCCAGGCGAGCTTGTGGTTAGGATTGACGGTTGCGGCGCTGGCTCCGATGAAGATAGCCTGGAATGCCGTGCCGGCGACAAACTGCCATTTGATGTGACCGATCTTGTGAGAGAAAAGAGGAACCAGGAAACCACAGACACCCTGCATCAGGGTATTGGGCAATGCGAGAACACCAATTTCAATGCCGTCGGTGGTGAACATGTAAAGAGACCCTTGGGGCAGCAGAGCAGAAAGGGAATTGTAGTTCATTCCCGAAATGAACAAGACAACGATAACAAGAAGAAAGCCACGGATGGTAGAAAAGAGACTGAGAGGAAACATGGGAGCTTTTGCGAAAAAGAAGTCGTAGATGAAAGCAGCGACAATGGTGAATAGTCCGAGAACGATTGGAACGATGGTACTGGCACTCTTCCACGGATGGGAAGTGGTGCCGCCCCAAGTCAAGCCGATCAAGAACACAGCGAGTCCGGCTGTGAACAGGCCAAGGCCGATCCAGTCGATCTCTCGGAACTGAGTCCAGCGTGACTTCTCGAAATCTCCTTGAGGATGAGACGTGGGCCAGTAGAACAAGGCTGTACCAGCCAAGGAGATGGCCTGGACAATGATGGCGATGTAGAAGAGCCATCGCCAGGTCGCGTACTTGTACATGGCATTTGCAAGGAGAACGCTCACCACGGCCCTGGAACCCAGCATTAGTAAAGTCTGAATGACTAGGGGGATGCGTAGACTTTACCAGGGAATGGCAATTCCTCCCTCGAGAATGCCCAAGCCGAGAGACCGCCATTTGTTGGGAAGCATCTCGGGTACACCTGCATACGCCACAAACACAAAGCCAGTTCCAAGGCCGACCAAGGTCTCGGCTGCAATGATGCTTTGGGTGTTCTGAGCGGTTCCTCCAACAATGTTACCGATCAGAACGACAACTTGGCCTGCAAGGATGATGCTTCGACGCCCAAAGATGTCGCTAAAGGGACCACCGAGGGAGAAAGAGCAGGCTGTCGCGAGAGACCATGCTCCCACGACCCACGGCAGTTGACTCGCATCGCCAAGTTCATTCGTGATCTGCACAACAATACTCGCAACGCAGACGAATGAAAGGCCAACAGCTGGTCCGAAGGACAATGCCATCGACTGTCAATTCGGTATCAGCCAGTTCTGATGCCGAGATTATATGATCACAGGGGTTTTCTTACAAAGATGGCAATCCAGACTCGGGCTCCCGTCTTCGGCTGTGTAGTGGGATTGTCCTCCAGCGCAGCACGATGGGGATCATCTTCGAGTTCGACTTTAGCGTGCGTTAGAGTGTTCGGCTGGGCCATGGTGATCACTTAACCGAGGTTTCTTTTAGTGAAGAAGAAAAAAAAGACGAGATGGAATAGAGTAGTATTGCCCGCTAGCGACGATATTCAGGAGCTTGGTGCTGTTTTACTGTTATACCTTATCAACGGGATGGTCGGGCTTCAACTACCGTTTGTGGGGTTTGTTAGCGCTTGTGGGGTCCTCGATAACTCACGATTGTCTGTGTGGGGATAGAGTTTGGCAGAATGCGGGGAGACTACCCTGGACCCCTGTATGTGATGTCCTGTAGCTCGTTGAAAGCAGAAATAAGCCATTCTTGATTTGGTGATGGGCTGCGTTTCAGCCGTGATTTGATATGCGCACTCAATTGCAGGGCAATTGCCGACCTTTGATCGCTCGGCGGGGTTCCGATGTGGGACGGCCGATATGTCTACCGAGGTTTTGTGCCGTGTCATTTTCACGATGCGAATATCATCGCGGTCAAGGATTGAACTCACGATAGTTTTAAAGATAAAAAGGCGTGAGAGAATTAATTAAGTTGTCTTTTGACTACAGAAATTCAGCAAACGATAAACCTCATTCCCCATGCTCTCATCTCGCGGCATATCACCATGACCAACAAGACAGATCTCAGAGTCTCCATCATTGGAGCAGGTATGATCCCGTTCCACGACACAAACAACATCCAATGATAACTGACTCCATCCAGGAATGGGAGGGTTGGCCGCTGCCCTAGCCTTCGCCAAGAAAGGCTTCACAAACATCCATGTCTACGAAGACGCACCCGCCCTCGGCTTCGTCGGCGCCGGCATCCAAATGGCCCCCAACATGATCCGCCTCCTCGACCAACTCGGCGTCTGGACCAGATCCTCCATTAAAGACGAAGCAACACAAGTCGAGGAAGTCGTCATCCACGATGGCGCCTCAAATAAACTTCTTGTGGGCGTTTCAATGGCTGATATAGGGGATAAGTATGAGTATCCCCACTATGCAGGTCATCGTGCTTCACTCGCTGAGGGGATTTATGATGCTGCCAAGGCAGAGCCGGCTGTGAAATTTCACTTTAAGAAGACGTTGCAGTATGTTGAGGACTTTGGACCGGGGAAGGTCAAGTTTATTGTTAAGGATGAGGATGGGAAGCCGCAGATTATTGAGACGGATGTGCTCATTGGGGCTGATGGGATTAAGTCCAAAGTTAGAGAGTCGATACTCGCTCATCTCAACTTGGCAGCAGAAATCCTTGAGACTGGGACAGCGGCTTACAGAATTCTTCTGCCTCGGGAATTGCTGGAACCACATCCCTACCTGATGTACATGCTCAACAGCAACACTGTTCGGCGATGGATAGGCGAGAAGCGACATATCATTGCCTATCCAATCCACAACCACTCCATCTTCAACATTGCTTCAGTTCAACCTGATGTCAACTTCGCCGGCGCTACCAACGCTACGTGGACCAACAAGGGAAGCAAAAAGGCAATGAAGCAGGTCTTCGAAGACTTCAACCCCATCGTTCAACAACTTCTTGATCTTGTGCCGGGTGACGAAGTGGTCGAGTGGAAATTGCGGTGTCATGAGCCCCTCGCCACATGGACATGCGGTGCCGTTACCATGCTAGGCGATGCATGCCATCCAACACTACCCCACCTCTCCCAAGGCGCTGCAATGGCAATCGAAGACGCAGCTACGCTCGCCGAAGCATTAAGTCTAATGCCAGGCAACGGCTCAGACCGAGAAGCTATCGAAAAGACACTAAAAGTATATGAACTTCTGCGAAAGCCTCGTACATCGACTTTGGTAGATTTGGCGGTTCAATCCGCCAAGGTATTGCACATGGGTGCTGGGAAAGCTAGGGAGGAACGAGATCGTCAGTTTGCGGCTGCAAAGACGGGGTCTGCGCCTGTGCCGGATAAGTGGGTTAGTCCGGAGGTGCAGAAGATGATTTATGAGCATGATTGTATCAAGGATACGAGAGAAAGGTTTGAGCAGACTTATAAGTCTGTTTCCAAGGGGGTTACGTCGAAGTTGTAGGATATGGAGATTTGCATCTAGCATAGCGGAAGCAGCGGAGAGAGTTTCATAGCATACGTGATGACAGATATTATTTTACGTCTGTAGTAGTTATTTGTATAGTTATCTATCCTATGTCAAAGCATCTTCAACAGCCAGCATACTTTCCCTAGCCTCCAAGATACGCCTATACACAGCTGTGGCGAAATTAGGAAAGATTAAAGTATCTGGACATGATCTTACCGACGAGTGGCCACCGCTTACCCATGTGCGAGAGAAGCCAGGCCAATGATTCCTTCTTGCTCTGCACGTCCTCAGCCAGCCAGACTTGAACCATTCGCAAAAGGACTAGCATGCCTTGGTAGACTAGTTCGACCAGAAAGAGAGAACATCGTCCGTCTTCAAGATACTGCGACAGCTCGTAACCGCCTTCACGCAGGGTCGCCGGGATACGAACTAAAGTTTCGAGTGCAAAAATTGTTTCTGGGAAAATATTGCGTGTCGAGTGTTGATCGGACTCGTGGCCAGGTTGTTGCCAATAGTGCTGCTGCAGTAGCAGAATCCCACTCGTCGAAGTCAGTATTGCTTTCTCACCGAGTTGGGGCGACTCACATATATGATACACAGCTTTGACTACAAAACGCCAATCGGCGGCTTGTTGCTTCGAGTTCGTTGACGCGCACTAGGGACTCAAGAGTACGGCAGAGCTGTCCCACTTCCTCAAGCGAACTATCTTGTGGAACTTGGTCGCTGCTGTTAGAGGCAATGCGACAGAATGAGAGGGATTTGCTAATGAGGTGCATGGCTTGGCATAGCCTTGCGAAGGATCCCATCTTGAAGGTGAAACCCTCAGATATGCGAGTGGCATGTTCGGGAGATGATGACTGTTGATGAGATATGTTGTTAGTCGGGCTAGGGTAGGTAATTCAGGAAGGACAGGAGAGCCTAGGACTTTGATAAAGGTCATCAGGTTCGTTTTTCTGGGGGTAAGGTAGGGATACTTGATTGTAAAATAACTCATCGTCAACAGGGAGAAAGTCCTCGAATGAGGGATCAGCGGTGCTCAAGCCACGAGAAGGTTGAGACACGTTAAGTAAGCTTCGTACATAGTATTAGCACAAGGCGTGAAGTTTGTAGCAATTGACATACCGGTCAAGGATCAAGGCCCCCCACCAAACCCTCCTCATCTCCTCAATATCCGCCCAAGAGGCACCTACGGTTGCTGCACAATCCTTACCCAGCGCAGTCTGGTTGATCTTATCCATCCCCATCGCCATACCATACCTCGCTAAAGCCCCGACAGTGAGGTATGCAGCTGGGAAAATAGCATCGCCCATCTCAAACACAGCAATGAAGACGGCCGACTGCATGACTTGGATGCAGGAATCCTCTTGGCTCTCAACCTCTGCATAGAACCTTTTCGTAAGGTCATACAGTACACTCTTCTCGTCAACTTGGTCGACACGCAGGCAGCACAGCTTCATGCATAGTGCTAAGAGGGCTGCAGGACGGCGGAGTGGAACCAGCGGATTTAACACGGTGGCTAGGTGACGCTTCCCATTGACTATAGGCATCCATGACTTGGTCAGTTGGAGGAACGCCTTTGTCGTCTCCTGCATACGTTGCCGGCCTCCCAATTGGGCCTCAATCTCTGCTGACATGTACCATTCCATCGGCGGAAGCTGAAGATGGAGATCGCGAAAGAGGTCCGGAGCCAGAAAGCGAATGGCTCTGGCGCTGACCAGATCTTTCACCCTTTCTGACTGGATTGCGCCATGATATGTGGTTTCAGAATTACTTCTTATCACCGCGTCTTCGAGGCTCGGTGTATTATCAATCGGCGAAGCAGCCTTTTGGCCGCGGCGCTGGGGATACCGGCATTCTACTTCCTTACGACGACAGAGCTGGCAGGTAGGCAATGACTTGTCACAGCGTCGCTTACTGTCGCGGCAATGGAAACAAGAAACACGAGCTCTAAATGCTGGTCGTAAAGGTGTTGATATCATGGCTGTTTCAGCGAAGAGTGTGGATTGTGCAGAGTGGACAGACACGTCAGCGGGTGTTGCGGTACTTTAGCGGCACTTTAGCTACGATACGCGGATGACTAAGAAGAACTCAGACTTGTAATTGGTGGATTTGAGCAGTGCGGTGAAGATTGCGGTAATTGCGGGGTTTAATGAGGTCCCATCGGAAACTGATCACTAAACAGAATATTGGTGAGCAACAACGCTTATAAAGCTCCACCGTAGATAGTAGCTATATGATAGAGGTAATAATAGTTTTATATATAAACCGATGTTTTTGTCGTTTTCTACAGGTATACTATCTATTTATCATCCCATTCAAGCCAGAACAAAAAGCACATCATCGCAAACATCACAAACAACTATATACTCACAAGCCTTCAAGATCTCTTATCATCATGAAGTCAATCCTCATCGTCGGTGCCATTGGAGCTCAAGGCGGTGCCATTCTCCGTTACCTTTCCAGTACTGGACAATACAATATTACAGCCTTCACCCGCAGTGCCACCTCCCCAAAGGCTGTCGAACTAGCTGCTCTGCCTAACGTCAAGATCGCTGTTAGTGACGCCACTACTGGCTATGACACCACAGCCTTTAGCGCAGCCGCCACGGGTGTCGATTACGTTCTAGTCAACACGGACGGATTCGCCCTTGGAGAACAAGCTGAAACTTATTGGGGCATCCGGCTCCTTGAGTTGTCTGCTAGGGCTGGGGTCAAGCACTTTATTTACAGTGGCCTTGATTCTGTCGGGCCGAAGACTAACTATGATCCTGACCTGTATGTTGGACATTATCAAGGCAAGGCAAGAATTCAAGGTAAGCTTCCCCTAACATTCGTACTTTCACAACACGATTCCTAATGCATCATTACAGATTGGATTCATGCACAGAAAAACGTGAAAATGCAGTGGACTATCATCAGGTCAGGCCCATACATGGAACTTCTCTCTGCAGTCATATCACCCGCCATTGAACAGGACGGTTCTCTCACCTTTCAACTTCCTCTCGACAAGGGTTCCATCCCATTCATCCACCTCGATGACTTTGGCAAATACGTCGACTGGGCACTCCAGCATCCTGAGGAATCAAACCATTTAGACTTTGGTATCGCCACCGTTCTCGCAACTGGTGAAGACATTGCCAAAGCTTCTGAGAAGGTCAGCGGAAAAGCAAGTCGTTTTGTCAACGTTCCTATTGATATCTGGAACTCTGTGGCGTGGAAGTCAATGCCGAACGGCTCGGATACAAAGATTGGCTTCCAGTCTGTCAAGGATGATAGTGGACTTCTCATGACCTATGGAGAGAACTTCAAGAATTGGTGGAACCTTTATAAGGCTACTCGAAGTGATAACTCAGGGCTGATTCAAAGAAACTTTGAGTTTCTCGATAGAATTGTGCCGGATCGCGTCAAGAGTGTTGAGGAGTGGATGAAGAAGGTTCAGTATACTGGGGATAAGCAAGACCTCCTGAACCTCGAGGCTCATGCCAAATGAATGGTGATAGAGATACTTTCACAAGCGCGATACGATGGGTTTCAGATGAGTTTAGATTGAAGTTTGATGCATTTAGAAGCAGAATTGAGTTGTATAATAGATGTTGAATCACGCCCCAAAGTGAGCGAAAGTAGCCCAAGCCAACGGCTCGCGAACATTGCTTTCCCTCAGCTCCATGACCGCGGCATAATATGCCCTTGCAACACAATCCTCATCAGCACAGTCCCCAAGCATCAACTCCTCGTAAAATCTCCTAGCAACCACTCTGGCTTTAACATCGTAAGCCCTCCAAAACGTGCCCACAACTTGCCGAAATCCCAACAATGAAAATGCTCCCGCGATGTGGACTACTTCATCGACCAGGTGCCTCGCTGATACGTTTGCCGTTACGCACGCTGATAGATACGCGAGCTGTGCATTTTGATGCCTCGAGCCTTGGATCTCTTCAATCGTCAAGTGGGAATCGGCATCGGTGCCGAGCTTGAGGTAGCTCTTGCAAGGTTCGGTTGAATCTGATTGACCATGGCATCCGAAGTAAACGGCGTTACAGGATCCGGGAGTTGAAACAGTCTCCGTTTTTGTTGGAGCCACGAGAACCCTTGTCTTGCAGTGCTGCCGTACCTCGTCATCCAGCTCACGAACTGATTCTTCAACTGACAACTCAGAGCCTTCCTTGGCTTTGTTTGGTGAGGCGATAAGTGCAAATTCGCAATTAGCACCTCGTAGCGGCTTCCACTCCGTCTCACGGGCATATGCGAGGGCTCTCAGCGTCGTGGTATAGGACGGGATAACGAAATCGAAGATACTTGAACCGGCTTCTGTCGAGTAATCCCCAGCGGCGTGAATGGGCATCAAGGCCATCAGACCGCTCGCAGTCCACCAGATTCTGGGTGGCTTCTTATCTGCTGGCGACTTTTGAATTCCCAGTGCTTCTAAGACGGGATGTACTGCCACATTCCATAACCATTTCAGAACACCCAGCAGCGATATGTTTCTCGCATTCTTTGTCCTCAGGCCACCCATAGTGATCATCGGTTCCTCCAAAAATAGCCTTGCGTTGTTTGTGAGATCTTCCGCACTCAGGTCGGGCAGTGGAATAGATACAATGCCAGTCTCAGTGATGATGAATGCATCACTTCGGATGTGGCTGACGTTGAACGATACAAGTGTCCCTTTGCCTGCGAGCTTCCTCAAGTCGTCAGTAGACGGAGGTTGCTGGAAATTGGCAAATCCTGGGACATCTCTCCGGATCTTGTCTTCTATTACATCAAGCCTCTTGTTCAGTTCATATCTATCCTTCCCATGTTCATATGAAGGTATTCCACTACTCCTAATCGACGCCGTTGGGGCTTGGGATGAAAGCAAATCTCTGCAATTCTTGTATTCAGCCGCGATTTCGGGAGCATGAGCTTCGAGGTTGCTGATATCATTACGAGCTGAAATGGCCAGACCCGTGATTACTCCACGACCAGTCTCTTGCACTTGAAGCGCTTGTGAAGCGTCTGCACTAGCTTCCAAGACAATTGAGGTAGCGTATGATGAGAGCCCGGAAATACCACTCAACGCGTGTTCCTGGTCAGAGCGCTCAAGTGCGAGGGGACTGATCTTGGGAAGCATCTCGATGGTCTTCTGTATCATTGCCTGGGCGCCCTTCAAGTCCTTGTCGTTATATGCTATCGAGGAAGCGCTGTACCCCGCTCCTACGCGTTCTAGAGGTGTGGCGCCCTCCATATAAAGTAGGTGCTTGTAGGCCTGGAGTGACGCCCTCATATCCTCTTTCGATTTTTCAGAGGACCACGTGTCATCTAGCTCCCGTGCTAAACTACGCTTCATCAAATATCCCCCCAAGTTGTTGTAATAATTGGCGCATTGAGGATTGTCTGATGCGGTCGCATCAATAGCAGCCTGGGTTTGGCTGATCGCCTTATCGATATCAGAGTTCGACTTAGTGAGCTCAAACCGTGCGGCGTATAAGCTGCCGCTAGTGTTCAACCTCCCAGGTAGCTGTGTATTCCCTGATTCTGTCTCTTCAATAGCAAGGTCACTAGACTCTATGGAACTATCCAGCATCTCGCGTTCCTGGGTCACCTTGAAGAGATCGAAGAGACTCAAGGAGTGGTTGCTTCGATACATCGCTGTCGCAGGATCGCCTGGGGATGACATAAGTAGTGCCTGTTCCAGGGCTTCGATAGCTTCGATGAGATAATCTACATCCCTTGTCCTGCAAAACTGTGTTCTGAGTGCTTCTCCGAGATTATTGAGGACAATCGAGAACAGGAAATGCTCTGAAGACGTGGCTCTGGCATGCTGGAGAATCTCAACAGCGCCGTTAAGGTCCGCAAGAGCTTGAAGGTAGTGGTATCGAAGAGCAAGGGCTTGTGACAAGGTCAAGTCCAGTGATATCAAGAGATCCACAGGTAACCTTTTGTCCTTAGCCAAGTCTCTCGCGTCTGATGCGTATCTGACAGCTAGCTGAATATTTTCCAAATCGCCGAACTTCTCTGACTTCGATATGTAGGCCGAGCTTGCTGAAAGCAACATTGCAATTCGAAGGGTTACATTGCTATTTGGCACCATGGCACTCAGCCCCTCGAGGGCTGAATCTAGACAGATCTGCAGATCCGCCTCATTTCCTGTCGCATCATATCTGGTCTGGCAGATCCCGCTCAAGTTGTTCAAATATCCAGGGTAGTCTGCTACTATAGGCGGCTGGCGTTGCACAATGATCCTCACCAACTCAACGGCCTCGTCAAGCTTCTCCATCCCGCCTCGGGACCGGAAGTCGGTCCATAAGGCGAGGGCCAAGGCACTGGCGCAGGTGCAATCACTCGGAGAATTTTCACTTGCTAAAAATTGACGAGCCAACATAACGGATATGTCGATATCTTGCGGATCCTTCAAATGCTCAAACCTCTTTCGGAAGATTGTGGACATTGTTCCTGTTGCCTGAGATTGGCGCTTCCAGATAACATCGGGGATGGCATGATCCTCACTCTCGTAATTGATTGCAGTGCTGTAAGCATGTAGTGCAAGGTAAAAGTCTTGATCAGACCTAGGAGCTTCATATTTGTCTTCTAGCAGGTCCAATGCCATCGCTGCAGAACGGCTTTGAACTTCGAGGGGAAGGTTTTCGTTATTCATTGCCTGCTGAAGCAAGTCGATGGTAACGGTCAAGTCATCAATGGCGCCGTCAGCCTTGATTCCTGACCTGACAAATAATGAAAGGTTTTGCATTCCGTCCAGCCAATCTGTGTCTTGATGTGCAGTCGCTCCGACGACTTGAAAGCCTATCTCAATTGCCTCATGGAGATCATCTACTTGCCCACTCCAATGATAATTGTGGTGAAGCGCGCTTGCCAGGGCCATGCTTTCGACCACGGCACTTTCTGTGCCTTTACTAGCAAGCTCGACTGCCTCTCTCGTATTTCGAATGGCATCTTGTAGCATATCTCCTTGAAAGGTCTTTTCGTACTGTGTAAGCTGATAGTTGGCAAGGTTTGTCAACCTGATAGCCCGGTAGTTTGTGTCATCTCCAGTCGCACCCAGGGCACTCTCAGCATGCGAAATAGCTTTGAGTAACTCCGGTAGCTGAGACGTGTTTTCAGACTTGATATAGTAGAGATTTGCAATCTGGTCGTAGTGTCTGGGCTCTGCTATGTTCCGCCCAACGTCTAAAACTTCCTCGATCCTGCCAAAAGCTTCAGTCGAATCATTCTCGGCAGCATAATAGCTTGTCTGCGCGGCTATGAGCTCCAGAAGATTGTCGAAGTACTCAGGTGCCGTCTCGTCATCATGCTTGACTGCCTCCATCACGGCAAGATGAGTCTGAGCTATGGCTTGCTGTATATCACTTGGAGTCAAGGTTGACTCAAATCGCGAGTTATAGAATTGACCCAGATTATTGAGAATCCGGGCCCGACTGGAGTGTTCCGGGCCCATTCGAGCGAGGGACTCACACTCGTAGACGATGGCCTCCTCAAGATCAGATGAATTCCCAGTTAGTCCATATCTGTCATGTAAGTACACGCCTAGATCGGCCAGTACAGTTGGTAATTGGGTGTGATCGTTGACGATTTTAAGACATCCAATCGCCTGAGTTAGCGTGTCTACATCGTCGTCGAGTTGGAAGCGGGCATAGGCGTCTCGGCCGGCGTGCGCAAGATCTGCTATGCTGACGTGAGGCATTATGAGATGTTGAAGATTGTTTTTTGATTATTACTTGTAAGTTTGGAAGAAGTGTCAAGGATGGTTCATATACAAGAGCAGCCCGGGAATACGAAAATGAAAAGTAGCTGTAGGGACCATCCTTTAGATAGCCCATCATAACCATCCCATCTTTGACGCCATAAGGTTCTCGACCCGCCACATTGCACTTGATCCAATAGTTTCGCGCCTCTGGCGATCCTCGTGCCAAGATAGCGACGAGTAATGCAGGCTATATAACCCAGTGGCGTGCGGCTGAACTTGACGATCGGCAAGAAGATGCCGCGCAACCCCGCAGCTGAGACGTAACTCTTTCAGTAGACCGGCACGGGATACATGATAAGTATTCTGTCTCTTGTAATAAGAATTTTCTGCATCTTCAAATTTACATCATTAAAAACTGTCAATCAGCGTCCCCTGTTGTCATTGGAAATGCCATTACCACTCGTACTCATCAGTACTCCTATTGATTTGGGGAAAATCAAGCTTGGCAACCTAGTGCCTAACGTCAGTCAGCCTCATATCGACGCCTTTGAGCCAATCACCCTACCAGAGGATGAAATACACGTGTCTGAGCAGCTAGACTTCCGAACACGCATTGAACAAAACAAAGGATCAACTCTGGAGGCCACTCTTACTCAGCTTCTTTCGGGGTCTTGGAACAACTCTCGTGCGCATGTGCTCAATCTTTCGGCATGCAAGGCCATGTGCTATGAGGTCAAGAGTCCTCTCGCCTTCTTCAAAGAGATCATATCTCAAGATCGCACGCGACTGAGATTACAAGACGCCATCGGCAACGGCCACAAGATGTACGTGATCACTGCTCTTCGGACTGTGATAAACGCTGAGGTATCCCAATCAATCTCGACCTCGAAGGATATTTCTACAGGGGTTGGTGTTCCACTGGGCGCCATCCTAGCAGGCGGTATCGACCCTACAGGTGGACTGGCGGATATACAAGGAAATATAGGGAGGGGCAACAGCGCACAGCAGACACAGGTATACCTATCTCCAACAGAACAGGTGTATGCTGTTGGCTACAGACGTATTGGATTCAAGTGGTTTGCTAGCAAAAGAATCGACAGCGCTTTCTTGGATGTCAAGAATAGGTGGAAGGTCATGGGTGAGGAGATGATGGGTGATGAGGACGAAGATGAGGAGGACATCATCGAGGCGGACTTGGAGGAGACACTCGACGATGATGACATTGGCGGAGTTGAGACAATATCGTATTGATTATTTCTGTGACTGACTAAGATACGAAAGGTTGAAATTATGCGCCCATCAGTAATCCCAAATCATGCCATCATAACCTCAGGGTCTGAGCCACAATATCAACACCACCCAACGACATGTAAGACCAGATTCCAACCATTCTTTCTCCTGAATTGCATTTCCTTGTTCAAGAAAGCCACTGGAAGATGTCTGAAAATACGCCCCCTGGTGATATCCGTGGACCTATCCATTGATCCGCCGACATTCACCAGAGGCTTTTTATCACATCCCAGCGCCACTATCTCCACCACCGCAACATCGCACGCTTCGGAACCTATTACTATACTCACATGGCACACTATCTTCAATCCCAAACTTGCCCAGCGCCGTAAAAACTTCATTTGCACGGATCTCACGACTGGTTTGCCGCTCCGGCTCAAGTCTGCAAAAGGCCCAAAACGACCACAGTTTAGTCATGAACTCGGTGACTATGATGACCAGTACTTCATCATACTGGAGCCAGAAAAGCCTACCATCATCACCCATCGTTTCCTTCGATCTGCTGGCCTTGTGAAGGTGATCGACTCTTTAAGCCCGGACATAGGTTCCAACTTAAAGTGCGTGATGATGAGGAGGCTGAGTGGTGGCGCTATGGAGGAAGGAATATGTAATGTCGCCTCCTGACCAGTTTTCATCAAGGGTAGGCTGTGAAGATCCGAGTGGTCCGCCGATCAAATTGATTCCTATTGATCAAGTTGAATTTGAGGTTGAATGAGGCTGGAAAAACTCTTTTATAATCAACTGTTCTTCCGACGCTATCGTACATGAATTGAAATGCTCTCAGGCGAAACAGCCTTATACGTTAGTGGTTGCGTATGGACTTCTGCGCCTTAGTTCAGGACCGTACTTCCAGAACAGAAGCGGCGTGGGCATAAGCAACATTGCAATGCACCCTAGAACTGTCATTGTCCAATGGACTCCAATACCTTCATACATCGGCCGCGCAGCCATATCCATTCCGCCAGCGATTAGGTAACGGGACATGGTAATACTTCCCAAAGCTATAGCGGAATGCTCACCGTAACTATCAGTGATGTACTCATAGCTACTGACATAGATAGATGCCAGCACGATTCCGAAGAGGAAGCAAGCCCCAAGTCCGTTCCAGATGGAAATTGTGGAATAGTTCGTCCAGCCGAGCCAAAATAGTGCCATCGGGAGGGAGGGAGCCGTCACAATGGCTGGCCAGAGCCTGAACTCTGGCTGTATAAGTGCTCCTCTAATCCGTTCGGTATGTTGTCTTGCCCACTCGTAGAGTCCAGGTCCACAAACGGCAAAGGCCGTAGCTCCCGCGGCAATGGCAGCGAAGCATGAGCTTTGGTATCCGGGCTTGAGTTTGTACGTCTCTTTGAAGATATAGTCAAAGCCTGATAAGAAAGTAAAGAGCAGAATATACAGCAGGACGAGGTAGAGACCTAGTACAATGATGACCGGTTCGCTGCGGAAGAAGGTTGCAGGGAGCGGGAGCGTTGCTTCATTTGCTTCCAGAATGAGTGCTTCTGCTCATGTTGTGAGATGTATCGATGATCACCTGTAACGCGACGAAGCTCTTTCGCTTTCCACGATAGAATCAGAGGAAAGTATGTTTCGGGCAGAAATATTAGGGCGAGTATAAAGGCAGCCTCAGAAAGCATCAGAGTTATCCATTCTGCCCATCGCCAACCACAGGTTTGGGTTAGAGACAATCCAGCCGCTTGCAATAGGTGCAATCACAGGGGCTATCCCGATGTTAACAATCATGCTTCAGCCTCTGCCCATCGAGATTGACTCACCCGCCACATTTGTCCAAGCAACAATCGGAAACACCAGTGCTCTCTTGACTGGTCTGAAATGGTCATTCACACTCGCTCCATTGATGGTTAATGTCGCACTTGCCGATAAGCCCACAAAGAATCGACAAACGACTTGCCCACCAAATGTAGGTGTCGTGGCCGATCCAACAAGGAAGCAGAGATAGAATGCCGTAGCCACCAAATACGTAAGATTTCTTCCAACGGTTTCAGATATGGGTTCAGCGAACAACGCCCGGTTCCGACGCCGAAGAGAAACATGGCTGTGGCGAGATTCTCGGCCACTTGACTAACACCAAACTCCCCACTGGCCGCTGAATTCCCCATCGAGATTGCAGAACCAGCCCAGCATTGCGTGATTACCAGAACGCAAATAATGAAGATATTCTTCGCTCGTGCTGGTCGCGACCAGTTCAATGGATTCAGAGGATCGTCCTCGCATGTGCTTCGGACTTGAAAGGAACTCTCGCTATGATCTTGTTGACTTCCTCCTTCGGAGGTTCTTGTGTTATTGCGAGGTGGAAATGGCCGTTCTTTCAGAGAAGGTCTGACATACTCAATTGATTCAATATGGTTTCGGTGGTCTAATCTTACTTGATTGGCTATCTGTCGGCGCTGGACGTATGACCACATTCTGGAAGCTGCTGAGATGATCCCTCAATCAAAGGCCGAAAATTCATCGTCATATCTAAAGCTTGGGTATCGCGCTATTTTAAGTCAGCTGCTAGTTGTAGGGTCATGTCGCGTGATGGCTTGCTCTTCTTGGTGTCAAGATTGGCATGATAACGCGACTGTTACGTGTAAATGAGATCATCGATTACCCCAAACACGGCCACTATTTCTGTCAGATACTGACTATATCAGGTCCAGGCTATTAATCATGCCTAACCTCCAAGCTTTAATGTACTTCTTATGTCTCTTAAGCAGGGCATGCGTATGTTCGGGCTCCATGATCTTTTGGGCAACCCTTCCCCCTAGATTTCCAACAACACCCAAACGAAGCTGTCCTCCTCACTTCAGATGATGGATCATTCAGCATGCGAAATGAGATTTCAGTAAGCCCTATAGCAGGAACGTAGACAGGCTGACGTTGGTACGCACCCCGAATTAGGTGCGAGTCTAGAGTTGCATCAAGAATTCTTCGAAAGTGAGGATCCGAGATACTATCGCCGTAGATTACAAGTTCATTGATAGTCTGTGGCACCTGTATATCGTAAAAGTCGTAGTCGAACGGCAGTTTAATAATCTCGAGGGCATGCTGGAGCAATGACGCCTTGTCAGTAGCGTTTTCAGTTCCAGTATAAGGATGATAATTGCGGCGGAGAGATTGCACTAAGCCACCCTCCTGGTAGATCAAAGCGAGGTCAAAACCATATTCGCTGTTATCGGTGATAAGAAGAAGACTATCAGGCTCACCAAAATCGCCTTCGTGCAACCACTTGCTAAAAAGAGCAGGTGCAGGAGGGCGAGGTCAACCAGCCCAGACTTCCACAAGCCCGATCTGTCGGACTACTCCAGTAACAATATTACCGAGGTAGTCATGGTTTGTCTCTTCCACAGACATAGCGACTTGGACGAAACATATAGAGTTGCCAAGGTATGCCTCGACCGCTGCCTTTAGACCTCTCAATTGGCCATCGATTTCGCAGCTCCTCATCTGTGGCGTTTAGTTGAATATCGCCAAGGCTCATGATGGGAGTTTCCTTATCTTCCTGCTCGTATCTCTGTGGCTTCGAAAACACCTTGGTCACTTGAAAGAAATATAAACAATTGGCGAGCCAGGCGTAGGTATCTGCGCTCGTGCTTGATCGTGTCGCCGCACCGCCAGATTCGGGTTTGCGTTGTGCAAGTTGCGGCAATGTTCAGATAAACTCAGCAAAAGGCGACCTACACTTAGGATAAGCTACTTAAGTCTTTGTGAAGTTTAGGATTAAGATCCTAAGTTTTATTTCCTCCCCTGGCGAGGTTGAAATGGTCTTGGGCATGAGTATGGCAGGAAAACACTTCTGTGGCATATGAGCACGATAATGTGATTCATTAATCTAACTGCCTTGCATTGTTCAGTGATTTGATTCTCATGCCCTATCAATCGATAATTCCCTGGGGAAGGAATGCTACAAAGTCAAGAGGTGCCAATTCCGCGCCGTCCGCCTTTCCTACGACCTTGAAGATATCCCCTTGCTTAATCTGCACGTTTGGGAACGTGATACGCGCTTTGGAGGCACCATCTGGTTCTGTCGTTGCTGCGCGACTGAGAGTTGTTTCCAAATTGCCAACCCACTTCCCCAACAGTTTGCCGTTCAGGTACGCTTCCCACTGCGAAGTCCCACCAAGAATATCAAAGTATACGACTGCGATGTCATATCTCCCAGGCTCAAAGTCAAGTTTTGTACTCGCCGTAGCTACTGTACTGCTACCGATTGTTTCGAGTACAGTGGCATTAGAGGCAGACTCAATAGGGTCCAACACGGCCGTCTTGTATCCGCTGTAAGACATGGCCTCGGCTTCTATGCGCCATGGATGGTGTCCAGCACGTCCTGCTTCATCAGGGATCCCTGTAAGGTTGTGATAATAGTCCACTATAGAGTCTCTCCATACGATCGAATGGCCGGCTTGGAAAGTGAGCTGGAAAAGTACAGACTTGAAGCGTTCTTCATCAACATATCTTTGAGCTCCCATCCAAATCTTCGGAAAAGTATGCGCCGTTTCGGCCCCAGCATAATGAGCATCGTACATATGTTGGATTACCGTTTTTCCAGTTGGAAGCTTGTGTGTGTAGTTGACGTGGTGATACCATAAGATCATGTTTGTCGGTGTGGTTTCTATGTGTTCGAATTTCTTCGCAAGTGCGGGGGGGTATTGACCAGAGAAGCCTGTACCGTTCGACACAGTCCGATCCATACCGATAGAGAATGAATCAGAACGAGTCCAAATGCCATAAGGGTTGTCATCGCCAGCACGAACATTCGGCCCGAAGTGGTTATTCGTGACATCTGTAAGGGTTGGCAGTCCCAGGTCTCCACTACTGTAGTTCAGATATGCTGGCCACGATTCCATGGCGATGCGCGTGACGATATCTGTGACTTGGGGATGAAGACCGAAAGTCAGATGGCTCCATGATTTGATAATTACTTCGGGATCATCGGTTGGGTCCCAGGCCAAGCGGCCAAACGCGTAAAGGTTGGACATGGAGAGATGGCTACCAGTCCACGTCTGACTCATCCCCACATTCGCTACGCCCGAAAACGCTCCGATGCGACGCTTGAACCGCTTCCCCGAGATGATGTCTCGCACAAACGATGGCTCATCATCAACACGAAGATCAGTATCTAATATCTCTTTCCAGAGAGGAGCCAAGTAGACCGTATGCGCTTGCTGTCCCAGATACTCTTGTGCGATCTGGAGCTCAATACCAGCGTTGGCGTTCTTGAAGTACCCAAATAAGGGATGTGCAGGTTCCCGGACTTGGAAATCAAGTGGACCGTACTTCATTTGGAGGACAATATTATCATGGAACTTTCCATCGAGACCCTGGAACGCGTTGTACGCTTCTGCAGAACGATCTGCTTTCCAGTCGGTGATATTAAGCATCTCATACACAAACGTGCGGAATAGGACGATTCCTCCATGCGGTTTGAGGACATCGCCGAAGAGATTAGCTCCCTGGGCCAGCGTGCGGTTGTAGGTGAGTGGTCCTGGTTGTCCTTCTGAGTTCGCCTTGACAAGGTATCCTGCAAAGTTTGGAATCTCATGATAGATCTTGTTTGTGACGTCTTCCCACCAGGAGATAACAGATGGCTCTAGCGGATCGAACGTCGATAGCCCACCCAAAAGCTGCGGGGAAGCAAAGTTGAGCGCAAGGCCAATCTGCACGCCGTACGGCTTTAGTATAGCCGCGATTTTGCCAAGTCCACGAATGTTGTCCGGTTTCAGGGTGATGGGGTTGGCGTTGACGTTTGTCAGGATGGCACCGTTTATACGTATTGATGCAAGTAACCGACCGTACTGCTTCACGCGGGCCCTGTCAGGCATGGTCTTGTTTTCTGCGAAGAAGATGGATTTGCCTCCATAGCCACGTTCAATGGTACCATCCATGTTATCCCACTCGTTGGTCCATCGGATAGCGTTGGCCGGATTGGAGACGTAGGAGATGTCTGAGAAGTTGGCTTGGGAAAGCATGGATGCGTATTCAAAGGCACCGTAGAGTGCGCCCCTCTCATTTTGGCCGACGATCTTGACGGATGCACCTTTGATACTTAGCCAGAACCCATCTTCCTCGGGAAATTCAGGGAGATGTTCTTTGCCACAAGCGTCATGATAGGCGTCAAGAGTGCCGACAATTATGGTGTTCTTTTGGTTGCAACCCTTGAATCTACGCGGGATTTGCTCGCCAAAGATACCGGCGAAGGCGTCTTGTAACTCGGTGCCAGCAGTGTAGACGGGGCTGGATTGAGAGGCATTGAGTGTGATAATGCTCTTCGGAGTCTTGAAGTTGTCTGCGGTTTTGTATGGTAGCTTCTTATAGCGAAGCCAGCCATCAATTCCTGTCTCGGCCATGGCTAGGAGGGCCAGAGAAGACACGACTGCTGTCCGAAGTAACATATTGCGAGTCTGTGACCCTATGTAGGTCATCAGTGAAGATGCGGTAGGGAGTAGTGGTGAAGGGGCACGGAAGTGAGAGAGTTTATAGCTGGCATGTATTACACGCAGCTTGTATGACTTCACGGCATGAATAGGGAGGGATATTATAGACCTGTTTCTGAGGTACTCTTGAGGTAAGACATGACGCTTGAGTAAATTCGAAGAGCCAGACAAGGCACCCACAAGACTATTTCAGCCTAATATGCTAACTCGTAGGATAACCCACATGGCATGACTGGCTATCTGATTTGTTCTACATGAGATCGTCGAATACCCTTGAAAGATGGCCTCTTAATTGGTGCAATTTGAATTTGCGGTAGATCATGTGTATAGCCGGGAACAATCTGAATCCTTTCAGTAGACAAACAATCCAGAGGCTTTTCTGCAAGTGGATTAAAGGAGAATGCGGGGTGTGCGGGGAGTAACAAAGAGACCTGGCAAACACAAGATGCAGCAAACAGCCGAGCCAATGATCAACATAAGATCCTGTTCTTACTCCCCATTGCTATTGTTTTCTCAAAGAACAGCCGCTTAGTCACCTCGGCATTCTCTCCGGAACAGCGCAAACTTCCAGAGGCATGAGCCAGCTGCTCACCGTAAAGTGTCCTGTGGGAGCAAGAAACTATCAGGACTTGAGATATTACAATAAACTATATAAAAGATCTTCTAAGCTTATGCTAAATTGGTACTACATTAACCCAAGTCTTCCTATTATTTAGGATTAAGTTCCTGAGTTTTACTTCCCCCTTTAAGGTGATAGCGATAGTTGACTTTTTGCCTGGATAACAATGCTGATTTCTACCGGGTGCTTAGCCTTTGGGTAAATATTACAGGATTTATCGAAGCCCCGCAGGATAAATCCCCGATTGTTATAGATCAGAAAAAAGTTTTTTGTCGAAGTTGTGGCAAGATCGGCATTATTGTTGTAGGTTGAAAGACTTCTTTCCTCATTGCGTCATAAAGAACCGCCCCTTGAGATGAGAGTATATTGCGTCGGTCGTGCTACCTGACCGTCTTATAAGTTACTACTGGCTCTAACTATCACAAATGTGATATCTGAGGAACATGGCTCTCCATGTCACCAACATCCGAAGCGCTTTAGTACTTATAAATCTTCTTGTATCTTGCTTGTGTATTACTATTGATCTATCTGAGCCTGGCATAAAGGTACTAGACGCTATTGTTATCCCTAATGCCGATAATGTGCGTGGCTATCTGTATCTCCCAGCCGAACTCCCGGCGTACCCAGGTGTAAACATACATTGGAAATCGTCCTATCCAGATATGGTGTTGGATGAGCCTCGTGGAAGAATTGCCTCGGGTGCTGTTAAGAGACCAGCCGTTGGCTCTGATGCTGTTACGGTCTATTTGACTGCTTGCCTCGAAGGTGGTGGCTATCGGCTGCTTTGTCGCCAATTCCCGGTCAAGGTGCAACTATCTGTTGACCTTGCCTAGTTCTCCCGTTACGCTATGACAAACTTCGCAAGGTCTAATTCCAATATAGGTCAGCAAGTATATTTTGTAACGAGCATGGGTAACAGTCTGACGGCCTGGCTGGTCACTAATAATGGTAAAGCTGTCCTTAACTCTACTAAAGGCATGCATGGCACCCGAGATCCCGTGGTTGTATGTATACCAGAGTGCGATAGATTCTTCCTTATTGCGACTGATCTTAATGTTGATGCGGTGGAGTATGGATGGAAGGGCTGGGACTGGGCTTAAAGTGGTGCGAGTCGCTATATCGAGGTTTGGGAATCCGATGACCTGCGAAACTGGTCGCTATAATGGCATATCCTTATGTTATTAGAGAAAGCGGGAATGATATATGCCCCAGAGGCTATCTGGGATCCCGAGATTGGGGAATTTGTTGTCTTTTGGACTTCGAGCATATATCCAAAAGGGACGCACTACTTTACTAACAAAAGCGATCCTAATGGACGTTATCTGTTGACCGGAGGGCAAACGTTGTATTCAATAACTCGGGATTTTATTAACTTTAGCCCTGCAAAAGTGATGATAGCGCGAACTGGGCACGGGACACTGGATCTAGTTATTATACCGGACGGCAAAGGATACTACTAACGTATAGTTTCCGACTGCAATTCTACAGGAGTAAATCTTACTTGGTATAGACTACTATGTGATTCAGAAGATCTCTACTAAGAGAGAGCACGATCTATCCTCGCCCAGCTAGATGAATGGGAGCTTATTGTAACGTGCATCACCTATCGCATAATGAACACCACGTACGCCGAGGGTCCGCTTGTCTTCAAAGCAAACCTCCATGATTCTCGTGGTAAAGGTTACTACATGTATGCGGACCAAAAATGGGCTGGCTCACCTTCAGGAGAATTCATGGAAGAGCAGTACCAGCCTTACTGGACTGCGGATGTTGGAAAGCCAAACTGGCAGCCAATCAACTGGACGCTGAAGCCTGACTACGATCAGTCACTTGGAGTCATTCGGCATGGCCATGTCTGGTCCCTCACAACCGCTGAGCATGCAGCACTTCGCGGAGCAAATTTACGCTCTATTCAGATAATTCCACCCAAGAAGCGTGTCTACAGAATCGGCGAGTCTCTCGACCTTAAGGGCTAGGTTCTCTCTGCCGGAATAAGCTCTCAGCCACAAGCCTCAACTGCAAATAACACTTCTAGCCCATAACTTAGACATTAATACCACAATAACTAACTAATAGCTACAGTATAAAGCTAATATAATATAAACCTAAATAATAACTCCTTAGCTAGCCTTAAAGGCATATAAAGCTCTAATCCCTCAGCTAAGAAAGGTTAGCTTAATACCATATATACCCTAGATAGCAGCTCTAACAAGACTAGTCTTTTATTAACATTAACCCTACTAAATACTAGATATTAATAACTACACTAATAGAGCTATAGTTATACCCTAAGCTGCATTTATATACAGAGGGATCTTAAAAGGCGATAACAGCTTTATAGACCTTAAGGACTACTATAAGGCTGCTACAAAGCATATCCCTGTGCGAGACTTCCATCAGCTGAGCAGCGACTTCCTCATCCAGCTAGCTCTCTTTGACTGTGAGACCGTTACAAGCTTGGATTATGTCTGTGTTCAACGTGTGGATGGCGGTTCACTCATAGGATCTCCCTGCAGGTACGGCGCACAGCTATCAGAATTGTCGAGAAACACTGACGCACGAGAAAAGCTTAACCTGAAGAAAGGTTCGCGATGATACGTATGTCGGTGCCACTGGGGCTGAGACGAAGGTTGGAAGAAGGTTCGGGGCAATCGAAAGGTGGTGGCGGTATTGAGTTTATGAGTCAGTCATAAGGTTAGAAAATACACTTCGAGTTTAACACAATGGACCTCGAGGGCATGGTTGTATCTGCGCGGTACTCGGACGGTATCACAGATGATGAATTATTTGAAGGCTATGGCGGCTTTTCGATCTCTGGCTTTGACCCGCGCAGACAAGGCAAACAAGTAGTGAATGTCTCGTACTCGGTGGTTGGCAACACTAAATCATCATCATTTACCGTGGCGGTGAAACATTGGTAGTTACTACTATTACATCACGTTTCGTTCAAAGAATGGATAATGTTATATCTTTTGATATAGACAGAGGTCAGATCAGATCATTTATAGTCTACAGCATTCTATTCAACAACCATGACTGATTATAGATAGTACGTTACTTAACCTGCTTCTCGTGTCTTCGCTGATCCGCACTAATCCAGTAAACACCCTTTCGTGTTTGGATCAACGGGTTATTGGACTACTTGATACCGTCAATGCCGCCCTTCTCCGGGTTAGGCTTGAATGCGATCTGTTGCTAGGAGCGAAGAAGGGAAAAAAGATAAAGGCAGCACTGGCACTTTGGTCAAGAGCCATGGTCTTGTGGAAGCCGAACCTCTCGGTCATGTAACCAAACACCAATAGACCAACCAATTGGCCACATGCACTGCCGTTGATGAGACCAGCCTGCCAAGGAGCCGGGATCTGATAAGTGTCGTCTTTGGCAGGCCGCCCGTAGCGCTTCCGGAACTCAGGCAAGCCGAACATATTGCCGATGAGCATTGTGCCATAGTCCTCCATGAAGATAGCGGTAGACATCAGAAGGTCCCACAAGACTGCTTTACGATACAGCTTGAGGGCATCCCATCCACGTGGGATCTATAAGAAACCGAAGACCGGAAGCTCTCAAACCGACAGCAGTCAAGCAGATTTCCTTTTCTTCCTTCTTTGATAGGGCCTCAACACAAACTTTGACATCACAAAACGCAAAAATGATTTTCGGCTCTGTAGCCGCAATGGCGACTGACGGCCAAGTTTATCCACCGGCTGTACACACCAAGTTTTCTCCAGACGGAAACCCCCAGCTTTATCCTGGGAATACGACTGTTTGTCACATCCCAGCCGAATCGCCTCTCCTTCCCGGGCTTTGGGAGGTATACAACACCATCGCCTCTCATCCAACACTTTCGAAAAGGTTCCGTCTACTCCCGCCTGATTCGTGGCACATGACGGTATTCGACGGGGTCCGCCAGGAAGAGGCCGAACCTGGCATGTGGCCAGAGGGTTTGGAGAAGTTGCCTCTGGACGAATGCACGAGGAACTTTTCCAAGAGCGTAAGGAGCCTGGGTCCCTCATTGATGGCAGAGGGTCTCGCACCGCCATACAAGATGCGTGTTAATGGTTTCCAACTTGGTCAGTTTGGCACGGCACTCGACATCATGGGAACGACAGAGAGAGAGGAGAAGCGTATGAGAAGACTGCGCGACAGGCTCGCTGACGCCTTCGGGTTCCGCGCCCCTAACCACCTGACGTACCGGTTTCACGTTAGCATAGCGTATCTAATCCGGTGGCTGGAAGGCGAGGATCAAGCTGAGTTCGAGAAAGCCGTCGCAGGTTGGCTGCCAAAGATAAAGACACGCTTTGAGCTTGGAACGGTTGAATTCTGTACCTTTGATGACATGTTCTCGTTTCCCAGACTTTTCTAATTAGGCGAAACGGCCAAGGGCAAAGCATTACGTTAAGCTTGTCACTTTTAGTTACAGCATAAGAAATTACAGGAACTTAAGATATCTACAGATTCCATTTATGCCGGCGCTGAGAAATAGGAGAGTGGTAATCTTTTCGTATGATTTGATCTGCTTACAGGGTTTGTCTACATTACGTAGCTTTGAAATGTCACACTGTAAAGATCAGACATCACTTGTCAGGTTCAGAGCGCAAAAGTCATCTCTTATAAGATCTTCCTGCTCTTGGCTTCCGCCTAACAGGTAGACTCGTGGACTGACAGAGTATCGAACGAATTCCTGCGCTGTAACTTCTCCAATTCCGCTGGTGCCACCGACTACAGAGTCGAGAGATATGACTTCCCAGTATTGCAATCTCAAAGTATGAAGCAGAGCAAGACACCTACTACTTCCTCCCTTTTTCTCGAGTCTAATCATTTTCTGTCACGACCCTCCTTACAGGCTCTCGTTCGACTTCGGACGCACTGCGATGCATCATCAATCAGCGATGGCTCACTTCAATCAAAGCTGGACCGACTTATCAGCTGGTGGGGTACGACATTACATGGAGCGTTAATGTGTGCTCTGTTGAATTGTAACCAATTTGATTATCTTACCATGTATTAAGAACTAATAGAGGGATGAAAGGGCTCATCCCAGCGCGACACCCTAAGACTTTAGTGTTTAAACCGCAGTCTACGTACGTTTCTGATCTAACTTGTTCTGAAAGTTCTATTATGCTGAAGACATCGTGACATAGATACCAAAGCTAACCATATCAGCCTCCCCAAGACCGTGAGCATACTTACCAAAACGGCAGCGGAAAATCAAAAGACCTGGCAGAGCGTGAAGAGCGCGTCAACTCGCACTGAGAAATGGCAACGGTGCAGGACCTAATGACTGTAGTTCAGTACTAATACTCAATATCAATAACATATATTCATTTGGTGTGTCAGCTAGTATTTCCGTTCCTACTATGTTACTCGCATAGAAGGTGAATGACATATCGGAATGGTTTTAACTACTGTGAAAAAAGGCTTGAAAAGAAGAATGGGTCGCAAGAGTTGTGCCCAAGCATTGGATAGTAGAAAGACATGGGGTCTCAGAGATGGCTGAGACAGACATTGCATCAGCGATGGAGGTCTCCCGAAACCCAGGAGCCTGGTTCACGGGGATGGCAGACGCGAGGGCTTGACTTGGGCGGCCGACTCGCTTACCAATACGGTCGCTCAGAATGAGAGCTGAAAGTTTTGAGAAGCAGACAATCGGTGCTGATTGGGCTCCGGTCACTTGGCCATGATGCGAATTGCTTTTTATGTCGCCCTAATAATGCTGCCAATTGTGAGGCGAGACTAGCGTATATCGCTCTGGCCGCCAATGTTCAGCTATAGCACCTTGGCACCTCAATATCTTGGTGCAGATCAACCCAAATCTTGTGAGATCTCGATAGGCTGACGATAATTAATTACCGAACAACATCGGTGCCTGACCGGCCCCACCCTGTCATTTTTAGGTCAGGCTTGATATCAATAAAATGCTTTATCCTTCTTACCGACTTTCATCTTTTACCATAAACAATTGTCTTCTGTCGCACTAGATTATCACCAAAATGAAACAGATCTCCCAAAACCTAAGCGCTGTTGAATCTGCCGTGGCACAGCTCTGTGCTGCGCTACGAGATGATGCACAATCAGAAGCTGGACAGGTACCGCCTTTCCATCGCCCCCATGGTACTCATGAGCTGACCGTACCTTAAGGCCCGTATCAACACGGCAGCCAACAACTTGAAGGACGCCCTTAAAGCTATGGACGACTCCCAAGCGGCCATTGAGAGCTCTGGTGATGACACCAAGAAGAAGGCCCTCCAGGACTTGATTGGCCCGGTAAATCTCAACAGCTTGAAGATGCACTTGGCGGCTGCTAACATTCAAATTTTGTAGTTTTCCAAAGGCCTCAGCCAATTCGCAAAAATAATCACCAATATCTACGAGCGTGGACCCCTTCCTGATGGTGTTGCATCAGACTTGAAGCCTGTTCTGGCCAAGTATGAAGAGGTTCAAAAGGTAAGTACCCCGCCCGCATCGTCTCTCAAGGAGATAATTAATGTGAGTAAACAGTCTTATGAGAAGCTTGCTACGGACAGCGGCCTGAAGATCGATTTGTATATGCCTGGAGTGTCAAATGTACTGCCAGCAAATGTGGAGGAGGCCTTTGGCAAGCTTGGCGGGCGGTAGAGCAAGACTGCTCATATGGCACTATGATTCCGTTTTTGCCAAATACCCATGTACTTTGACCTCCAGATATAAATTAACCAGGGTATTAACTTGACATATTGGACTCGCGGTGACAATCTTACACAAACTAACGCTCTTGGGTCCCTCATCCATATCTCTCATGCTCGGTACTTCTGACGTATCAAAAATATGCATCACGCGCTCAGAGTTTAGTGGTTGTCAAGAGTAGCCGCCCTACCCAAAAGTATCCAAGCTTATTGCATTTGCGTGATTAATGCTAACTCTGCAATTGGGCAGAGGTGCAGGCGAGGTTACTGTGCATAGACTGGGCTGCATAGTCAGCAGCAGATTTGCAGATCTATTGTTATTGCTATTGGTCATCAAGAATATGCATATGTAGTCCGAGTTTCCTTTTCTCCGGCATGTTTCATTTTCCCCTGATCGGGAAGATTGCGCATTGGCTTCCGAAAAAGGTCGTATTTGGTGCGTAGATACGATCAGCCCTGTGATATCTTATACCCACTTAACAACCCCTCTTTCCCTTGCCATTGTTCTTGCACTCTGACTTTATTTTCCGCATTATATCGACTCCTCTTGCTTATTTATAAAAGCCTTTCATATCATCTTTTCAGCTCATCATCCAATGCTCCACTTCTGATAAAATGCTCAGCGTCAATCTTTCTATCGTGAAAGCAACCATCTTCTCCCTTCAATCTCATTTTGTAGGGTCGTTCTTCTTACTCTTGGCTCTAAGCTATGTTTATGATAGATATCGGCCTGGTCTGTCTTGTATTCCCGGTCCGCCTCTCGCAAAGTGGACAAAACTTTGGAGACTCTACGATGTTTACAACGGTCAATCTCATCAGACGGCTATAAGACTACACAAAAAGCACGGCCCGCTTGTTCGAATTGCACCCAACATTATATCTGTTGGTGATCCTGCAGCCATCAAAACCATCTACGGATTGACTGGCGCATTCACCAAGGTTGGTGAATTAACCTCTCTAGCTACATGCTTACACTGACATCGACTCTCCAGTCAGCATTCTACCCTATTCAGAGTATTTCTTGGAACAAGAAACCGCAAATGAACCTCTTTTCAACACGGGACACTGTTTATCACCGTGAACAGAAGAAAAAGGTCGCGCATGCTTACAGCTTGACCAGCCTTCTCGGATCCGAAGAGGCAATGGACTCCTGTACTGAACTCTTCACTTCACGCCTCGACGAATGGGCCACGACAGATAAGCCCATTGATCTAGGCGCGTGGCTTCAGTATTACGCTTTCGACGTCGTTGGTGAAGTAACCTTCGCACAGAAACTAGGGTTTTTGGAGACTAGCGCAGATGTTGACGGCATGATGGAGACCATTGAGGGTATCCTCTTCTACGCAGCTTTGTGTGGGCAGGTGCCTGAGATGCACCCATTTCTGCTGGGTAACCCCTTGTTTCCGTATTTGATTCCAGCCATGGAGTCATGGAATGCCGTGTTGACCTTCACCCTAAAGGCCATCAATTCTCGGACAACTATCCAGCGGGACGGCGAACTGGAGCTTAATGGTGACGGAGGCAGGGACTTCCTCTCAAAGTGGGCTGCAGTCAAGAAAAGGGATCCGCTCAAGATGAGTACCCGAGATGTTATTACACATCTCTCAACCAACGTATTTGCCGGCTCAGATACTACCGCCATCGCTCTCAGAGCAATTGTTTACTTCCTCATCAAACATCCAGAAAAAATGAGAATGGTTGTAGAAGAGATCGACACAGCTGATAAAAGCGGAAAGCTCAGCGACCCTATCTCATACAAGGAATCCACTGGTCATCTGCCATACATGGGAGCTGTGATCAAAGAAGCGATGCGGCTACATCCCTCTGTCGGGCTCCTCATGGAGCGGCATGTCCCGCCCCAGGGCGCAGAGATATGCGGGCAGTTCATTCCCGGAGGCACAGTCGTCGGCATCAACCCATGGGTTCTTCACTCGGACCCCAGCGTGTACAAGGATCCTAAATCCTTCATTCCTGAGCGCTGGTTAACTGCAGACGCGGGGTTGCTCTCCAAGATGGAACATAGTTTTTTGACTTTCGGCGCAGGCTCGCGAACTTGTATTGGAAAGTATATTAGCCTGATGGAAATGCACAAGGTAGTGCCGCAGTTACTTAGGAGGTATACTATCAAGTTGGAGGATCCCAAGGCTGAGTGGCGAACATCGAACCGTTGGTTCGTACAGCAACATGGGCTTATTTGCACCCTGAAGAAAAGAACATGAATCGTGGAGAGAATGATACTCGTTTGAGAACTTACGACAGGATATTCATCATTGTATCAGCATTGTTTACCGTGGCAGTGAATTATTAATAGCCATAACCATCGGTACACCAACTAAAGTTAGCGTAGGAAGCTTTTTCATATCGTTGCATAATATTAAATTTTCGAACTGGTGTTTGCATAACAGATATGCAACTATCAGTCATTGACCAACGAGCTTTATGCTTCCTCAGTCTGATCCTGTAGCCTCATTTTCATGCAACCCCGCATCGCGGCTCAGCTGAACTTCTCATCCCCATCTCTCTGCCAGCTCAACTGTTCTCGAGTAATCACATTCAAACCGAAGAACGACGCTGCAATGTCTGGCGCTGAAGCTGCCCTCTTAGGAGTGGGCATTCTCTGCAACGCGATGCAAATCCTCACTTTTGCCAAGGACTCCATCCACGTGTATCGCAACATCCGCGATGGCCGAGCTCCTGACCCAAATTTGGACTCATATCTTAAGAACGCCAAGGCCTCTTTCGATGAGATGAATCAAACTGCCGCGCAAATGGGGCCACTGAGTAGGGAGCAGCAGAAAATTGTTGATGTTGGCAAAAAGGTGCATGACTGCTTGGACGAGCTGCAACAGCAGTTTGCCAAGCTACATGTCGACGAAGGTTCGAAAACAGGCATTCGTGGCAAAATTTCTGCATTAAAGAAAAGTGCTTTAGCGATATGGCGAGGAAAGGAACTTCAAGATGCCGAGGAGAACCTACAGCGATATGAACAACTCCTGCATGGTCTCCTCCTGGATCGTCTGTGCAGTCAATCTCAAGCCGCTGAGATCGCCTCCTTGGAATCCTTCCATCATTTGCAGGTGGCTTTGCAAACCATCATATCGCAGCTGGCACAGGGCTCTACGAGCGTTTCAGACCTAATCTTAGGTGTCTCTACACTTGTCAACGATCGGATTACAGATGAGCACGCTACGACGAGAAATGTGATTGAAAATCGTGCAACTTCAGCGGAGAACAAAATCTGTCAGAGTATGTCTCAGTCGATCGATCAACTTCGTCAAGAGCTGCTGGATCGCGAGCAGGATAAGGCTTTTGACAAACAGTATGAGCAACTTCTGTCGAGTTTGCGGTTCCCAGAAATGAACGGCCGGAAGAACAAGATATCGGATAACTATCCTGGGACTTTCAACTGGATGTTCGATCGAAATGGCGAGCGACAGTCCAACTATAGCTCGTCATCAGAACCTCATCAATCCGATACGGGTAGTGGGGCCGAGACGTCCTACAAGCCAGACTTTGACAGTTTTCCGGACTGGCTAGAATCTGACTCGAATGTTTTCTGGGTTAGTGGCAAGCCAGCCTCAGGCAAAAGCTTCCTGATGAAGTACCTTGCTCTCAGTCATTTAACACTCAGGCATCTGAAAGTCTGGCGCTCTGATGTCCAGATTCTAACACACTTCTTCTGGAAACCCGGACAAACACTGCAACGTAACGTCGAGGGAATGGCTTTGTCACTCCTCCATCAAGTCTTGGATGGCAGACCTGGTCTTTGTCGAAGGTTGTGTGAGGCACAATCTTCTGTCCGGCACAAACGAAATTATCCAGATTGGAGCCTTGAAGAACTGTCAGTCGCTCTGATTTGGGCACTACAAGCCTCTTCAGAAGGATTCTGCATCTTTCTCGATGGTCTGGACGAGGCTGAGGAGCTACAGCATCTATCTTGGCCAGAGTGGACAAGCGCTGAAGTCATCCACAAGCTGCTGAAAGTCAATAATATCAAGCTATGTGCATCCAGCCGAGAAGAAGGTTCATTTTCCTCCTTTTTTAAAGACGCTTTTCGCTTAAGGATTCACCAGTTGAATGATCGCGACATTAGGCTTTTCGTCAGGGAACGGCTTGATGTCGATGGAGTTGTGTGGCATGAACGAAATAGCCTTCGATACGAGATTGTGAAGAAGGCTGAGGGCGTGTTCCTCTGGGCCGCCCTTGTAGTAGGTCGACTAAACCGTGCGATACGCCAAGGCAATGCAACTATCGAAATGCTTCAAGAGCGCATTGATCAAACTCCCTCGGACCTCACTACGCTATACACTGACATGTGGGAAAGAATTGGAGATGACGCCCAATTACGCAGCATTCGAGTGACCGCTTCGCTCTACTTCAATCTCGTTATTGCAGCTCGTGAAGTCCATGATAGGTTATCGCTAGGCGGCCCTTTCTGGAATGCAGATACCGCAAGAATGTCTTCACTAGTGATCATGGCAACAGCTGCCCAAGATAAGTCAATGGAGGCTGTATTGAACGCAGGTCGCCTCATCACAAGTGGGGAGCTTCTCGCCATGTGTTCAAAAGCTGAGAATGAACTACAATGGGCTTGCCGTGGCCTTCTTCAGGTGATCACAACCCCCAATACATTCGGTAGTTTTTTTATTGGAGATAAGTATTTGCTGGAATACAACTCGACCAAAGTCGACTTTATTCATAGGACTGCCTTTGACTTTATCATGGATACAGGGCCTGGTCGTGAGTGCCTTGACTTCTGTGGCCCCTCCAGAAGTCAGCATGCTTCCAGGCTATTTGCTGGCCATTTGATCAGAGCAAGGTTCATTCATCTCAGGTATAGCAATCGATTTAAGCCCATGAACATTGAGATGCTATCGTGCAGTTGGGATATCGATTACGACGGCATGTTGCAGATAGCCTTTTTTATGTGTTGCGACGATCGCCTGTCCAGGAAAGACTCAGTTGGACAAGATGCGTTCCTTACGCTTGACATGTCGCAACACCAGGCCGCGACGACCGATAACCAACTGTATTCTTTCAGAAAAACCTCACTCAATCACGGCCTACTTGATGCCCTGGAAGCGTGGCAGTCATCTGGGCTATTCAGAGGTCACAAGTACTACACCCCTCTGGCCTATTCCCCCTCCAGCTCGAACTCTGTTGAAATTCACATGATGGGGGCCATTACTTCGGCAATTTTCTGGAAATCAGACTCTGTAAATTGGGTCCTCGGCTTGATGAGCGTACTTGAGATATATCCTGCGTCGGTATTCCTCCAAGCTATTCCGGCCATTCTTCGGGCAATTTTCATTGGGTGGTTCCCTTCTGGGCACCGCGCTTCTTCCGAGCTACTCGAATACATTCTTCATCGCTTGCAGTCGATTGCCAGAAAAGAGGCCAACTATCAGGTCTCTGTTAAAAATTCCATTCTCGCTCTACACTCTTTATACATCACGACTTGTCTGAAGCTCTTGACCTCTATTGGATTTCTTGTCGACTTCTCTGGAGACCATCTGTTGAGTCAGACGAGTAAAAGTTTTCATGCAGAGGATTGGCAACATATTCTTTTACTACAGTTCCAAACTAATCACACTTACACGAACCAGGCTGATGGAAAAGACTGCCACTACGCCCTCGTGGCTGTGAATATTGCTACAGCTCATCAGATATTTAATATCGCGTCACAAAGACTTGGACAAGATATTCCTCGCCTTCACATACCAGACAATATCAGCTCTCGATTCGATGTAATAATTGTTGCAGACATGTACCAGGACAGCAGACGCAAACACATGACTATCGCGAACCGTTACGCTCCTAGTGAGCGCTTTCATGACCGAATCAAACAATTGGTATGGATGGAACTGCGTGGAGGTTTGAAGCTTGAAGGAGGCAAGACCTGGCCACAAATACTAGAGTGCTCTAACAGTACGTTAAGCCCCGTGGATGCTGACAGGGCTGACAAATATGTAATGGACATATTGGATGATTGTGGAATGGACTATCTACTGCCTTTGGTAGCATTGGCAGGCAGTAGAAATATTTCGAATTAGGACAAATTGTTTAGAGGAATTTAGACTATACTTTTCTGTATATCCCTAAATTATCACACCTCAACATTGCGAACAAATCTTTACGCAAATATCTATTCCAAGTCCGCTTTTCTCCTCCTCCTTGTTGTTTCTATGCTAGAAAACGCCACATTGATTCTATTTTCGAGCCACTCGGTGCTCTAGCTCATCGAGCTCGGCAGTATGATCAAGCTTCGCGTCAGCTTGAGAAATCGGAACAACAATTTCGTCCCCGAACAAAGCCGCTATCTCCTCAAGGCTTTTGCCAGACTAGTCCAATTTAGCTGAGGTCTTCGAATGCACGATTGAGATAACTCACAGTCTCGGGAAGGAAGAAAAAGTAGAAAAAAGCGGCAGCGGCGTTGGATGCGATAAAAAGTGAATAGTATCTGTAGATAAAGTCAGTTATCTCATACATAATACTCGAATCTCAACTGCATGGGCGTACCGCCAGCTGACATTATCAATAGCTAATGGTGTGATTTGCGACAAAACAATTGCCACGATTGCCTTTGTCGCTACAGCTAGAGCCATTCCCTTAGTTCTCAAGAAGAAAGGGAAGAGCTCTGAAGGAACTACCCAGATCATGGCATTGAAGAAGATAGCATAGCTCATGGAGTAGAGGAAAATAGACGCGATGGCACCTCTCGCACCGGCCTGGTTGTCATTATTTGAGGATCCAAATTCTGCGCTAAGAGCCATGCAGATGGCAATCATCACGCAGAGCACAATAGATCCAGTCCAGAGAGTGCGAGTGCGAGGTATTTTATCAGCGACGAAGACGAGGTAGATGACCTGACCTATAATTCCCATCATTCCATAAACACCGCTGATCAGCAGGGAAGTACGTCCTGTGAAGCCGACTGTTTGGTAGAAGACGCTCTGGAAATTCTGGCTCAAGGTATTAGATTGGCAGTCAGGTGATTTCTGGGAAGACGGGCATACCTGGATGACAGATGAGCCCGAGAGCTGACTCATAGTCACGATGAACGAGGCCGTTAAAGTCCTGCGAACGTATTTCCTGGAGAACATAAGTCCAAGGGCTGTGAACCAGTCCAGATTACCTTGATCCCTCTCAAGCTGAATCTGGGTTCGGATCTGCAAAAGCTCCTGCTCAACGAAGGTTTCGTCATCTTCATAATCATGCAGGCGAGCAAGAACCCGGCCAGCCTCGTCATACCGATCCTTGAGAACCAACCAACGCGGGGAGAAGGGGACGAAGAAGATCATGACGACAAGCAAAACTGGGATGGGTAGCTGCATGGCAAGTGGAATCCTCCACTGGCCGTCTCCCTTGGCAAATGCGCCAGCGTATCCGATCCAATTGGCGACGCCGAAACCAATCGCAATCATCATTCCTTGGAGACCGACTAGGAAGCCACGCTGATCGGGCTTTGATACCTCGGCGAGGTAGATTGGAACGACAGAAAGAATCTGTCCGCATCCAATACCGGCGACAAGACGACCAGCAATCATCATGCCGATATTGACAGCAGCGCACTGAAGGATGGCGCCAATAATGGCTATCTTCCTCATTAGTAGATGCCAGAGTCTTGCGATTCCACTCACTCAAGATAGATGCGATCAGGATCGTGTATTTTCGGCTGAGCTTGTCGGCAACGTATCCGGTTGTCAGGCCACCAATGGCTTGTCCAGCATTATACACGGAAACAATAGCTCCTTGATACGTGGTGTTGGCCATGGATGCCCCATACATGGCGAGTTTAAAGCTATCATGTCCGAAGGTCGTCGCAATGATGCCTATCATGAATACTTATTAGTACCAAGAGTGGATAAGGGCGGTGTTGAAGTCATACCCGAATCAAGACCATAGATAAAGCCGCCTTGGGCTGCTACAAGAGCTACAGCAGTCGCAAGGAAGCCCATATCGTTTGTTGGAAATGGATTGGTGTATATGGACTTGAGATATCACGAGAGCGTTGGTTGTGTATTTGTAGAAATTTGGATGTCTCTTCTTCATTTTCTCCGCATCAGGGGCCCCAGATTCTGTAACCCTACTACCCCGAGGTAACCCGCTCCTCTGGGATTCGTCGGCGGCATGGTTCTGTTGTTACAACAGCCCGAGACACCGAACTCTCGGCTAGCCTTCGACCGAATGACTTGTAAACCAGTCGGTTCAATTGAATCTTTACTATCAGTCAGAACCTGTACACCTGATGATAGGCTCCGACGACAACAATATTGACAAACCTTCAACGGGGTCAAGGTTTCCGATGCGGAATTGAGCCGCCTGTCCAACATGCCAAGAAACGAGGCTCCTATGTATGGGGTTTAATCTTTGAGAACCGAGGCGAAGGATGGTAAATCCAACCGGCCTTGGAGAGACATGATTGGCTCTCTTTTCTTTCTAGCCAATCGGATGCTTCCAAAGCCGCAAGATCGTCAGAGACAACGAGGGTCACAGTCAGCCTGCTCCGGTAAATTACACCCGCCTGGACTTCAATCTGACCCCACGAAATGCCAAGCTGAGGAGGTATTGTGGATTGAGTCTGTCAGGAGTTGACCTTTGCGAATGCCACAGCTCGCTCTCACTTGAACCGACCGCCGAAGCCGTCATCGAACCCCGATAGGTCATACTTAATGGGCGTGAAATGGCGGGAATCTTGCTCAACATACCCAAAGCAAGTCTTTGGACGCACTATGTCCTGTCCTCAAGTTGCCAAGCTCAAATTTGAGCATCACCATAACGGTCTCGGTGTAGACAGGCCTAGACCTCGACTTTCATGGTCCTTCGAAATATCGCCCTCCACAGCTTCATCATGGGTACAAACCAGTTATGAAGTTGAGGTCACCTTTTTGAGCGCAGACGATACTCAAGTATTCACCGCTGAGAGTAAAGAATCAGTTCTGGTACCATGGCCGGCCAGGTCACTTTTATCTCGCGAATCTGCGTCGGTTCGTGTCAGAGTCTACGGCAAAAGCCTCGAGCAAGACTCTCCTATACTGGAGCCTAGCCCTTGGTCGACTGCTGCGACCGTCGAAGCCGCTCTTCTTGACACCAGCGACTTCGAGGCAAGCTTTATCACCTCAGCAGACCGAATTGGACCCTATGGGCCTCTACGCCCGATTCGGTTCCACAAAGAGTTCACTTTACCGCCAGATGCCACGAGTATCGCTCGAGCACGATTATACATAACAAGTCTTGGCGTATTTGAGGCAACCATAAACGGACAACGTGTCGATAATGAGGTCCTGGCCCCAGGCTGGACGAGCTACAACCATCGTCTCATCTACCGTATCCATGATGTTACCTCCTTACTACTCCCCGGCCAGAAGAATATCATCAGTGCCGAAGTTGCTGAGGGATGGTATGCAGGAAGACTCGGCTTCAAAGGTGGCAAGCGGTTCAGGTATGGCGATGAGCTAGGCCTGTTCGCTCAGCTAGAGGTTCAAGATGCAGCTGGTAAAATATCTTGGGATCTTGTCTCGAACGATACATGGTTATGCACCACGAGTCCAATTGTTACGAGCGAGATCTACGATGGCGAGGTTTATGATATGAACCATATTCCCTCGGATGCGGTTAAGACAAAGGTTCTTCCGAAGCCATCGGCTCGACTCCTAGCACCCGACATCCCTCCTGTCCGTGTCACAGAGACCATGCTCTGCAAACGTGTCTTCAGAAGCCAGAGCGGCAAGACGATCTTGGACTTCGGCCAGAACCTCGTGGGCAAGCTCTTCATACCAAGTCTACCGACTGAGAAGGACAAATGCATCACTTTTCGTCATGCCGAAGTTATGGAGAATGGAGAGCTGGGCACACGGCCACTTCGCGGCGCTAAATGCTGCGACACTATCATCGGTTCAGGCGATGTTCTGTCGGAGTGGTCACCTAAGTTCACCTTCCACGGATTCCGGTATGTCGAGGTTGAAGGATGGCCTGGCGATGGCCCCACGCCTGATGAAGTCCAAGCTCTTGTTCTTCACACCGATATGGAGCGGCGAGGATTCTTCGAATGCTCCAATCCATATATAAATCAGCTACACAAGAATATCGTCTGGTCAATGCGCGGCAACTTTCTCTCGCTACCTACAGACTGCCCGCAGCGAGATGAGCGTCTCGGATGGACCGGCGATCTCCAAGTATTCTGCCCAACAGCAACATACCTCTATGACACACTGGGTATACTTAGTAACTGGCTGCAAGATGTATCAGCAGAACAACTGGAGGAAGGGAAGGGCGGTATACCTCCTCTTGTATGTCCCAATGCCATAAGTTCAAACTGGCCTCATATGGCTCAGGCGATCTGGGATGATGTCACGATCTTAGCTCCAGACACTTTGTATCAGTACAGCTCTGACAGAGGCCTCTTGGAGACACAGTTCGATAGCATGAATACTTGGCTAGAACAGGGCGTCGATCGGGCTCCAGATGGACTTTGGAACCCTGATAAGTGGCAGCTGGCAGACTGGTTGGACCCCAGCGCGCCACCTGAAGACCCCGGTAATGGACGAACTGACAACATCCTCGTTGCGAATGCTTATCTTGTGCATACGACACTGGTATTTTCCGAGTTATGCCCCGTCCTAGGAAAGACGGAGCTCGCTGCCAAGTATGCACAAGATGGGGAGCGACTCAAGGCCCTGTTCCAGCGAAGGTACATCACAGCCGAAGGTAATTTAATGTCAACATCCCAAACGGGTTTTGGCCTCGCTATCAGATTTGGCCTTTACCCAGAAAACGAGGAACAACGCAAAACTGCTGGAAAAGCCCTCGATCGTCTAGTCCGTACCGCTCGCTTCCACATCAGTACAGGTTTCGCGGGAACACCAGTTATCTCCCATGCGCTATCTGAGATTGGCCGTTCACAGCTGGCATACCGTATGTTGCTCGAGACGACATGCCCCAGTTGGTTATACGCCGTAGTATCCCACGATGCAACGACCGTATGGGAGCGCTGGGACAGCATGTTACCAGATGGACGCATTAATCCCGGTCAGATGACGAGTTTCAACCACTATGCACTTGGTGCAGTAGGTGATTGGCTTCATGCGACTGTGGGTGGCATTTCGCCTCGCGAGCCAGGTTGGCGCGTTGTTCGAGTTCGCCCCCTTCCTGGAGGCAATATCACCAATGCCAGGGTATCATTCAATGGACCTTATGGACTTGTTGCGTGCGAATGGAGACTTGAAGGTCAACGGTTTACTATGTCGTTGACTATCCCTCCCAACTGCTCGGCCCTAGTGACTTTACCTTCAGAAGTGCGAAAAGACTTTAGCTGCGAGGTGGAGGCAACGCGAATTCTTTGCTCTGGTCATCACTTGCTGGAATGTCAATTTGATGCTGGGGAATGGCCGCCTAAGCCAACGATTGCTGCAAATCAGCCCATGCCTGTAGATAGTATTGCCGGGTAGAACAGCTCTCGTACGTATATACAGCCACTACGTAGTCGCAAATAGTTGAGGGCTTTCTATGCGATGGAATGGTTAGGCTTTGTCCAGTAAACAAGGGCACAGTCGTTCTTTACACCTCCTTCACCATTCGTCGTTACTACTAAACTCATACAAAGCGGGAAATTCCCTAGATCGGTCTCTTTCCCTTGAGCTGCTCGGCAATTGTTTTGTCAAATGCCTCGATGATCCGAACTACGCTTGGCAGTTCTCCAAGTCAGCAACAATTCTTCCACAAAGCTCCCTCTCGCTCGCCTTGGCTACTTCGTCATCGGTGCTATCAATCATAAGACAACTAAGCACAACGTCGGCATAAGTGTCTCCGCATTCCCATCTTAAGCGGTCGAGATACCTGCGGCATATCTTTCGCCTTCGCTGATAATGATCCTCTTCGTCCCTGTCCATGTCTGAGTCGTTCTTCAGGTTGATCCATAGGCCAACTTCAAGGAGAAGAACCCTGAGAGAGTATACATCATATGCATGACGATATAAACGCTTAGGATCTGCGTGCTTCGCGGGGTGCTGATAATAGTCAAGTGTGAAGCCACTGATACTCGTCTCTTTTGCCTCCTCGGCTGAGGCTACCTTGCCTAGCATATCGCGACCGTATATGGTGGCAGTGGAAGGAGTTGACCTTCGGCGTATCGACTTTGACTCCTCGCACGGACTATCCCAAGTTGCTGTAAAGTGCGACGACGGTCGCCACCGCCTCTTTCCGTAATCGAGACTTTCCGTTTCTGGCCCAGTCGCAGATGTCGGATCTCCTTTGGTGGTGGTGATATGGTCCGGCCGTGAGAAGATGTAGCCCATCACGATGGGCTTTGAGACATCAATTTCAATTGCGACCTCGTATCGATCCTCTTGGAGCCTATTTACATGCTCTGGAAAGAACATGACTGACTCTGCGCGTATGTTCTTGTGCAGCCAGTCACTGGAGTGAAGGAGGCAAACGGCACGTACAAGCTTTCTAGCAAGCTCGAAGCGTGCACCGAGCATAGACCGAATCCCTGTTTGCTCTCTAGTTCCAAGGAGTGACTGCAGCGTCACAGGAGCTCGAAGCTTCAGGCTCTCCGCAGGCCGCTCACGGCTCTGGGCGCCAATCGTGCCAGGGAGCCTGTAGAGAATGCTGCAATGTCCTTTGTCGTCGCCTTCCGTGTGGTCGATCATACCGACGATATCCAATCCATAGACATTTTTCATCATGTTGGCGCCTTGAAAGGTATCGAAGAAATTCCTAATGAGCGCACGAAGCTTAGAATCTGCTGGCCTGACTCTCTCAATCGGTTCGTCGTCTTCGCTGCTGCTGAATTGACCCATCTGACTTGCGTCATGTCTTCTGTAAGATTGCAATGATGACAAATAACGCTGCTTCAGTCGTTGTTTTTGCTCTGCAGTGAAGTCCAGCGGCGGTCCACGATAGTCCCGCATCTCGACGTAAACAACTTGGTCTTCAAATAGTGCAAGTCCCTTTCCTAAATACCTCATCTCAGGTTTTATCTCGTCAATGCTGGTGAGGCTCCTGCCGTTTGCTTCTTTCTTGTCTCTGTTTTTATTCACCGATGCTTTCAACGTGGCCGTCGAAGCCAGCAATTCGTATCCCTGTCGCACTAGAGACTCTTTGTCGAGTTCTGCATTCTCGGTCGCGAGTGTTGAAGTCCACTTGAGACCGTCTGGCGACTCCTGCCCAGCCAAACACTCCATAGTGAGATATATGTTCATGGACTCGAATGCATTCTCGGGGCAAAGGCGATAGAGATTCTCGCTATGAGATCTCAAATCGGCGATAAGTTTCTTGAACTTTTCTTTGTCTTTCAAAGCCCATTTGAGCTTGTTAAGCATCGAGAGGCGGTTTCGAACTTCATTGAGGACTGGCTCGACATCCTCAATTTTAGCATCTGGAATGACCAACTGGATATCGTGCGTCGATTGCGATCCATCCTGGATGGCCTGGGCTGTTTGAAGCTGGAAACCATAGCGCTTGATGAGCTTCTCCCGGTTGCAGAGGGTATCTGCAAGAGCAGAAAGGGTTTTGAAGACCCCTTCAGCCTTGAATCGATTGCTCAAGAGGTATTGATGGAGCTTAGACCGCTTTCGTCTGGCATGATCGGAATGTCCTGGGTCGCTGCCGTCTTCGTTTTGAATCTGCCAATGAAAGCCCCAGGCTTTGAGAATTGATTGCTGGATTTCCAACTCGCGCAGGTGAGCTGAGGATTCCGCCTGGGCTGCATTCACTGTGGTGAAGAAATCGTAACAGTCCCTGCATGCCGTGTAGAGGCCCACGATGCCGATTGCAAGACCAGCAACATCCATAATGGAGATAGATCGCACATAGAATATATAGTGCTACGCAGTGTGTGAATTGCTGAATTGGAGAATACTATATGTCAACCAGATAGAGTCGAGATCTGCATCTATGAACTGAACTGATCAGTGGTACAGCACCTTAATTTAATGAACAGCATACCACTGAAGAAAAGCGCGCTATCGATGAGTAGTTTGAGATAGATAAGTGGTCCGTCAGAGGCTGAAAACATGCCGGCAAGACAGTAAAAATGCCTAGACAATTCACAAGGTATGCACTCTGCCTCAAAAACAAGTATCTTTGTGTCCTCTGGTTGGTAGACACGTGTACAAGGTACCCCACATATTGCACGTACGGACAGCACTCTACCAATAAGACGCATGTCGAATGCCGTCTGCAGGCGCCACAGCTTTTGTAATTTCATATCTTGCATCAGACCGCGCCCGGCCACAGTGTACTCTATTTTCTTAGAGCCATGATCTTATCAGTCACTTGCCTAAAATCTGTCAGCAGAGCCATGTGAGCCCCGCGCCATACGTATTGCGGCCATCAATGGTGGAGATGCGACATAGAGCGTTGCTCACGGAGTGATGTCGGTCAAGAGGTTCCGAAGGATTATCAGTCAACCAGCACTGCAGAGATCACCGTCAACAACTCTGTCCAGACATTTCAACACCCATAATCCTCATCATAAGTGAGTACTGATTTTGACTGCAACGGCTTTCAACACTCGGAGATCGTAATCTGCAGGGAATTAATACAGCTCAGTATTTAATTTCGGCCGCCGAGGAAATAACAAGAGCCTGGCAGACTTCTTAACGCATCAGCTGATAGCTCTGTTGGCGCTTGGAATCATAGGGGCAATCATGCGGCGAATGTTCGATTAGCTATCTAACGGTGTTACTGCTCTACTGCTCGTAGAGCGGCTTATGCAGTGGTGTGCCTTGGCGGAGGGACCGATTCATCTTCCCCACTAATAAGGCTAGAGATATTTCCCTGGGATACTGACTTTCGCCGTTAGAATGTCACTAAAGTAAGAATGTATAATACGTTATTTTACACTATCTTTGAAGGCTAGGGATAAAAGCACTGGCATGTATAATTCCATGCCAGCACGATTAGTTCATGCAAGGCACAACGCCATGCTTACACCCCAACACCACGCCGAAGGCGCTTTCAACCAGATAATGAACCCCAAACCCCCTTTGCCTTCGAAAGCAACTATTCAGCCTAGACCAAAACCATCTCCGGCTTTATGGTGTTTTGTCTCAGGGCTATGGAGAGCTGTGGCTGATGATGCCCCTCGACCATCCCTAAATGGGCTGAATCTAGATTCCTTGGCGCTACCTGATCGATTTTAGCTTCTAGGAATTCGCTAAAATTGTCTCTTTGCGGGCTGGTATCTCTCATAGGGCCAAAGCTTTCTTTCAGCCCTTTTTATGACCCATTCCTGATCTAAAGGCGCCATCCCAGCCACGGGGACTCAGCTGAACTGGCTTGTCAATAACCCCCTAATTTCAGTCGAGTCTTGCGAAATATTTAAAGTGCTTACCGGCTTCTATCTGTTACCGAAGCGTCAAAAGGCTGGCAGTGATCTATCAAGATGCGACTCTCACTCCCACTTCTGTTGCCCATAGTGCTACTGGCACGAGTGACCGCCGCCCAAAATGCTGGGCTCAACAATCTCCCCGCCATCTGCGCTGGTGTCAAAGAAGTTGCAACATGCAAGATCAAAGTCATCGTGCCGAGTGGTGTCAAGGTCAATACGAGGACTATCAAAGTCCCCACGGTAGGCCAGATTCAATGACCACATATGGACAGTCTGTATGCTAATACATGGTAGTGGAACAAATGCAAAAGCCGCATATCCGCGACAAGGAGCTGCCCAACTGTCAAAAAGCCCCTCAGGCGTTGTAAAGTATGGACCTGCGTCCCCGGTAAGGCTCATCCCCAAAACATACAAAGCATTGACTGACACCGGCTCAGGCTGGGAGAAGAGATCGAAACAAATCCCTTCCAGTTTAACCATTCTTACCAAGGAGATCGATCTTTGCGATGATATTCGCAGGGCACTTGGCAAGACTCTGGGGGACAAGTTCATCAAATCATCAGAGGCCATCTGCGGTTGTTTCACTCGCTTGCAAACCTTTGCGACGACGGGTTCCTTCACGGCTATGTCAATTCGGGGCGAGATAAGCACAGCTACCACAAAGGTCGCAGACGACACACTTAGTATTGAAAAGGTACTGTCTTCTTACTTCTCTCTTAATTTCTCGCCTAATGCGTCCAAGTGTTTTGGAAAAGTTAGTCTACCAATTCTCAACAACAAAGTTGATATTGCGAATGTTCTCAAGTCGATCGCCCCTTGGATCATCGCCCAAGCCAAGGATGTAAGTCTTTCAATCTCCCCAAGCACATATTGTAACTATTCTTATACAAACTACACAGATCGACCTTTCAGTCTTTCAATCTCTCGCTCGTGTAGTTGGTGCCTGCCAAGCTGGTAATTGCAACGCAAATTCCATTAGCGCCGCTGTCAACGCTTATCTTGCCCCCTCATTCCAATCAATGGAGCCCCCAATCAAATCGGTACTTGTTCAATGGGATGGCGCCCTTACTCGTATCGAAGAAAGAGTCAAGGATATTAACGAAGCTGCTGACTCTTTGGCAAACAACTACGATTTTATGCGGGCGGAGTTTGATTCAAGCAAGCAAAAGATTTGTGAGGAACTGCAGCGGTGTGATGGACAGGGAGTACCAAAGTTTCTCGATCGGGGTGAGTCTACAGTACCTATACTATGATTGCTCAAGTACTGACTAACCGCTTGCAGTTGATGAGGTTATCGAAGCTGCCAATAGACTCTGGCCAGTCCGAGGTCCCCTTGACGTTCCATCTAGCCGACTCAGCAATAGGCTGGCCGAAACGATTCAACTCAGAAAGGACATCAAAAAGTATCCAGAGGCGACAAGTCTAGTCTCCATGATCAAGCAGGGCAAGTTCAAAAAGATCAGCGACATCTTCCTATTCATGCCCATCGCGCAACGCATCCCGGAGCTAGCCAAACAGATCAAGGCCGACCTTTCACCACTCCAAGACGTCGTCAAAGAATACAAACAGCTATCCGGGGAAACCCACGACAATGTATGGTCCCTCAGCTGGTCCAACATCATCTGGCCAGACACAGAACTCACTTCCGACTCACCCGAGGCAGATGCCGCATTGATCACCGAACTAGATGCTGTAGACACACTCGTCAGAGATTACCTTTCGAGCCCTGTTCGTGTATACAGCGACGGCATGTTCATGATGGACGCCGAGCTCAGGGGTTTCTCGGTGGTCAACGGGTCGTTTGCCATGGAGACCAAGGTGGCGGCGTATAACCGCTGGACAACAATCTCTATGGACATGCCGTGCTCCAAAAAGGAGACCAAGGTATACAAGAAGAGTGGGCTTCAGAAGTCATTTTCGTGGAGGTCGTATTTTAAGTGTAAAGTGGCTCCCGTGACGGCATATTTCCCAAAGACTCATGTACCTTATATTAGGATTCGTGGTGGAGCAGGAATAGATCCTAACGAGCAATAGCATCTACTATACTTTCCTCGAGATTTAGAATCCTTATTAATTAGCACGGGAATGACACCAGAGCACAACGCCTTTAGCTGGGACTCACTAGCCACATGAACGTATATAATAGAACCCATAAACCTGTATTCCTTTTCGGCAGCTGCATGAGCAGTCGCAGGAATTATCAGTTGCGCTCGCTAGAGTGATAACCAGGACTTTGCTTGAGAACCGACAAATATACGGCTACTCTACCGAGATTGGCATAAGCGCTATCCTCTTGCTCCCGACCATAGAATCATCGGCCATCATACCTATTGCAAGTTTCAGACAGTTTTAGGTGTTTGCTCGAAGCGCGACTTGATCAATGATTTATCAACAAACATAAAACCACACCATAGGAGTGTAGTCGACGAGATCGTGTGATACCGATTGTCATCAATGTGTCAACGGCTAGTGTTGCCTTTGGGATGTCAGTGCTGCTCGGCGAAATAACAGCCTGGGGTTGCTACTGTCAAGGGAGCCCAGGCAACCATGGAAAACGCGGTAGTTAGTTACCCCATCTCCCATGTTATCTAGTGATTCCCACTAAAGTACAGAGTAAGCGCATCGGTTGCTTAGCAACACGCTATGGGTCATTAAACTTTAGCATTGATGCTACGTTAGCAGTTAGCAGTTGGGCCTGTATTTGTTGCCCCTCGTTCTCCTTCTTTATTACTGTATATTTCTCTTCCTTTACCTATTGCATCTGTCCTTTAGTGCAATTTACGAATCAAGTCTCTGGTTTTGTTTGTATCTTTCTTACCTATCCAAGATAAAATGGATCGTCATGCTGCTACTGTTCGCCGTATGCTCGGTGATCGCACCATCGCCCAATTTGCCTTGTTGTCTCTGCCAGACCGCCGCGCTATCCTCCGGGAGAACCTGGTGCAACTGGGGCCGGTTTTGATTGACGAGGCAGACGAGCTTGACTCGCTGAATCCGGACATTGCCGATGGGGTCCTCCTACGCCAGCAGCTCTTTATGGGTGAAGATGAGACTGGCAAGCAACTGGTGCAGGAGGCTTATGATGTGTATTATGGCGAAAACCATTTCCACGTGCCACTGCACTGGCTGTGCGAGTTTAAGATCGACACCCTTAGCGACTACGAAACCAAGATTCACGTTGCCCCGCTAGTCAAAGACAGCATTACTGTCATCGTTAGCCCATACGATCCAAATCTTGACGTCCATGAGGACGGCAACGAGAGTAATAGTGGTGTCAATGACCCAGAAAGCGTACATTACCGACATGGGACATCCAAGGCCGCTCGGTGGACGCAGAAACACCTCCAGGATGTCTTCCTCTTCACGAACGCACAGCATATCATCTTAGTGCTACGTGGGCGCGGTGTCACGGACGGTAGCGACCTTGCAACACATCAGATGATAAAGGATATTTCCTATGTGGTGAAGCTCCTTATTGATAAGTTTGGCAATAAGCTTGCTATTAGGAAGGAGATAAGCAGAGATTATGGCCATAGCGACAGTCTTCCATGCCGCGACATTCGTTCTTACTGGGATCCCCCCTCAGAGACAGCCAGGCAGAGAGTCAGACAAGGGGCCGCAACCTTTGAGCAGGTTGTGCAGATAGAGATAGAGGAGTGGACACGTGTATTCCCTCAGAATCGGGGACAATGGATGGAACGTGAGATTCTTATTTGATCTGAGTTAAGTTACAGGTTATAGCAGAACTTCTGTTTACTCGATACGATAAAAGATTCTCTAAAGCCTTATCAATATACAGCTCTTAATAACTTTATACTGGTCTTTAGCTGGTTGAACGTTTTGAAAAAAAATGCGACCTCGGTATCAGACCCCGCCTAGCTATAACACACATTATCTATACATGCTCCGAACCTGCTGTCGTACAAAATATTATTAAGAATTTGCTAGGCTTACTCATAAGATGGGTATGAGGGGCATGTAACTGGTTACATCAAGATACTAGCCTTTCTTGACCGACAATCTGACATAGCAGCCCTCATTCCTCCTTAACACAAATTGAATGGTCTTCACCAACCACTAGTCTCAGAAACCATGCCTCTATATGTATTCTCCTGAGCTCTCTAGAGTAAAATGTCTTAACCGGAAGACGAACTAGCTACAGGAATATAAGTAATAGAAATTATAAGCCTGTATTTTCTTTTAGCAGCTAGATCAGCAATTACGGAAATTAGTATCTACTCCCCTTAGCATAATACACTAGATATTATAAACCTCTGGAGGCATAAACTAGCTGCCTGTTGAACAGTCTACACTGGCTCACGTTGGCTTATAATAAGGGAGAAAGTTACAGGCAAATTTCTAGATTAACAGTCTGTGTAATAAATGTTCCATTGCTTCAACAGAGACAACAGACGCTTTATGGGCTTGAGCGATCTTGCGACTTTGGAGCAGGCATTTGCTTTGTATCATCCACACAGCTTAGCCAAAGGGGTCTAGCATCAGAGTATGCTTCAAGTGCAGGTTGCATATCAAAGGCATCTAAGGTCCCGACCTTGATGATAGTCAGACCAGGAAAGGATTCGCCTTGTCGATAACAAGTGCTCCCACAATCACCACAAAAATAGCTAGTGATCCCATTCCCACTATCGGCGAGTTTCTCAAAGACTTTTGGTGTGCCTTGACTGAGGTTGAAATTTTGCTCAGGGATCAAGATATTAGTGCTGAACGCACTTCCACTGATTTTGCGACAATCGCCACAGTGACAAAGGGCCTGTCCAAGTGATGAGCGGGCTTATACCAGTGAAGCTGTGTTTGCCAACAGATTACAGGATTTAGTGGATACGTACCTGCACCACTGGCTCCCCCGTGTAACGGTACCGGATCTTTCCACATAAGCAGCCGCCTTCTGCCATCTTGAATGTGTAATAAGCTTCTATAAGATTGAAGATGATTTACTTAAGACAGAATTTTCTTCGTGATTAGCAATTGAAGAAACTCTACAGTTGAGCTACGTTGTCTTTTATTAAATGGGATTTCCCAAAACGGTAGTATTAAAGAGCCGAGGTTGTCGGCAAAATTGGTTGTTTACTCCGCACATACCTTTATGTATATTAGGTTAACTGCTAATCCTCACAATTGATCTAAATGTTAACTATCTAGACCTATAACAAGATAGAGTTTCCCTCTTGTTACCGTATTGAATTATAACATTCCTCACCATGGGACGACTTGGCGGAAAGATAGCCATCGTGACTGGTTCTTCCAGTGGGATAGGCCGTGCAATCTCGCTCGAGTTTGCCCGAAATGGTGCCAAAGTGATCTGCGCAGATTTGACCGAGAAAGCCCGTGCTGATGTTGCCTCTGAACTGGCTATCACAACGCACGATCTGGTCACAAAGGAAGGCGGGGTAGCCGAGTTCTTCAAGGTCGACGTTACCAAATCCGAAGAACAAGAGGCTTTGGTGAAATATGCTGTCGAGAGGTTTGGCAGGCTGGATATGTATGTCCCTCATTCCTGTTCCTGCATTGCAACTATCTGCCATCTCGACCTTGCGCAAACTTCCAGTAACAGCCTGGCTAACAGACCTCGTTTCAAGAATGGTTAACAACGCCGGTGTTGCCATGGAAGCCAAGAATCCCCAACCTATTTGGAGCTTCGACCAAACTGTCTTTGAGAAGGACATGAATATCAACGTAGTAGGAGTGTTGCTTGGATGCAAGTATGCCTCCGCCCAGATGATCAAACAAGACCCGCTTCCGTGTGGCGACAGAGGCTGGATCTTGAATACAGCGAGCGTGCTTGGCATGGTTGGCAGCCCGGGTATCACTGGTTATGTGACATCCAAGCATGCTGTGATGGGGCTTACCAAAGCAGCGGCATGGGATTGCGCGCCGCACCGAATCCACGTGAATGCTGTGTGTCCCGGGTGTAAGTACTTTCCCTTGACCTTTAACTACCCAAAACCCTATCACCACCAGAAAATAACATTTCGCAGACACAGACACAGCCTTGATAGCCGGTCTTGAAGGACAGAACAGAGCTCAAGTGGAAGCACTCCACCCTTTTGGAGGGCTAGGACGTCCAGAACAGATTGCAAGAGCGGCCTTGTTCTTGGTTTCAGAAGATAGTAGTTGGGTGACGGGTATAGGTTTACCTGTAGATGGAGGCTATACAGCATTTTAGTAAATCTTGAGCTATGGGTCTTTAGGAAGAGTCTTCAGGTATATAGTGCCTTAAATTGATTTTATGTTATTTCAACATGGTATTAAAACTTACATTCGCCTACATGTGTCGGCTGTATCAGTTAGAGTTTCTCCGTCAAGTAGCTCGGCCTCTTTGCTACGATTCCGCCTATGATCTTTCCTATGATGCTGAGTAGGTCTATCAGTCTGCATTCTTTAGTTGCTATGTAGTTTGCCTTTGCCAGCTCTTTCAGCACGACTATGGTCGACTTTCTGAGGTGAGATAGACAGTAGTCAAGTGCAAAGCTCTGATTCAAGATGCGAGCAAGGTGAGAGGTGAGCTATGATTCTGCCAGTTGTGGGTCCTGTTGATGATGCTATCTGGTCCTCGTGCTTTGAGGGGCATTCAAATGCCTTTTATAGATTTTCTTGCGTGTCTGCCTTTACGAATTGCAATCTGGTCCATCATATGACACTTACACCTAAAACCTGCATCATGTGGACAGGTCATCGGCTTAGTAATGGTTCCTTCAAGATATGCCGTTCTTGACCGACAATCTGACACGGCAGCCCGCACTCCTCCTCCGCTGCACATAAGTAGAACGGTCTTTACCAACTACTAGACCCAGAAACTATGCCTCGCTGCTCATTCTGCTGCACTTTTACAATTGATCAGGATCGGTTCTATCTCGAGTTTCACCCAAGCCTCGCCTCACTTAAGCAAAGTGCTGAAGATGGCTGCGACTTTTGCCATCTTTGCTGGACAGGCTTCCAACTGGAATGGGCATCTTCTGAGATTGAATCTGTTCTCAAGGGCGAAGTTCCAGAAGGAGTTACTAAGTTTGAGCCGGGTATCTGGATTTATGTCCATTTTACAGACTACAGTCCTACTCTAACTCAGCCTCGCATCATTGTATCGTGCGGGAGATATAACCCCATCACTTCTGTGAAGGAGAGCAGCCATGGACTTGGTTACATAAACCTAGCTGTCTACGGGTAAGATCTATTTCATTTCAGAGCACGATGCTGGAAGAACTCAGTTCCGTCTGATTATTTAAGTTCTAGGCCACAAGTCTAGTCTAAACTACACAAAACTCATCTAATATTACAAGAAATACTAATGCGCTGAGTAGGAAAGAAGGATCAGCGGCAGGTTCGCGAACACCTGGACGGATCTGCACAGCGGAATATGAGCCAAACTCCTACCTCACCTTAATCCGAGGTTTTCTCAATAGATGTACAAAGTCCCATCAGGCGTGTGGTGCTGAGAAGACCTACGACATGCCCACCAGGGTCATCGATGTTGGCAACGCTGCTCAAAAGGAGCCTCCACGACTTGTCGTAACTGACCAGAGCATGAAGGAGAAATATCTTGCCTTGTCTTATTGCTGGGGGCCTGGCACAGATACCTTCACCCTCAATCACAAGACGATGAAAGATATGCTGAAAGACATCGACGAGTCTCGCCTCGTAGCTGCACATCGCGATACAATAGCATTAGCCCGCCAGTTGGGCATCCGATACATCTGGATCGACGCTCTATGCATAATACAAGGCGACAAAGAGGACTGGGAACGCGAGTCAAAGCTCATGGCCAAAGTATACGGCTACGCAACCCTTACCATCACAGCAGGGAGATCAGGCGATGCTCGTAACTCCTTCATCGCCAATACTTACAAACAATATGCTCCCTGTTGCGAATTTCCTCTTGGCGATGGCCTAGGTGGAAATGTTCTTGTTGGGCCATTGAGATCCGCTGACTATGGTGTCACTGAGACTCGTGGTTGGTGTTGTCAGGAGAAGAGGCTGAGCCGTCGGGTGGTGTTCTTCGGCAAAGAGCAGCTTTTTTTCCTATGTCGAACCTCCGGTTACTCGGAAGATCGTAGCTATCAGGAAGGTAAATCTGTCTTGCTACACAGCTTTCTGACTGGTAACGCGAGTCCGCAATTGACGCGGGATCGACTGCTACAGTATTGGGACGAGATTGTCGTCGATTTCTCCAGACGCCAACTATCGAATCCTCATGATATCTTCGCTGCCCTTGCCTCCATCGCCGAGCCTATCTCCAAAGCTCTACAGTCACGCTACCTAGCCGGTCTCTGGGAGTGTGATCTCGTTCGGTGTTTACTTTGGAGGCCTGGGTATAGAGTGAGCAGCTTCTTTGGACCAGCGACGAGGCCTTTACCTACTTCTTTTGCACCCGCCCCCGTGATTAGAGCGCCTTCGTGGTCTTGGGCTTCCATTCAAGGTGGCGTCAAACCTCTCGCCCTCCAGCAATTTCGGAGGATGACGACGGAGAGTCAAAATGGAAGACCGCTGATAAGGCCGAAGCAAGGCCGTTGGACGGTAGATCATCACTGTGGAGCTGACGCGCTACACATGCCGTCTTGCGAGCTGCAACTTTTGGGGTGTGTTCAAGAAGCAATTATCCTGACGAGAACACCGTCAAGTGAGTTCATTGCTTCCCTGCGAAAACAAAAGAGGCCAGCGGGTACTATGCGTCGGCCAGTTGTGCTTGGAAGTAAAGAGATGAAGGAAGGAATGCTGAATAAAGATATGTCAATGTTTGTGGCGCTAGGAATTTTCGACTTTGATGAAGAGGGTATTGAAGACCTCTGGTGTTTGCAGCTTACACTTGAGGAGGGGCTTATGCTCTGCAAGAACGATGATGGGGTTTTTCAGCGAATAGGAGTTTTTCAGGTATGTAAAATGGAGTGGTTCGAAAGTGTAGGGGAGTCAGAAGTCAGGTTAGTGTAAGAGCTATTCAACTATGAAGTGGCTCTCTTTTTAAAAGATTTAAGCACGATGTAGTTGAACTACAACTATTATTTTCATTAAGATCTATTACTTATTGTGTTTCATCATATCAAGCCCTTCTTCCTCCATATCTCTTCATATTGTATGTGAACCCCAGAGTATCGAGGAATATCTCCCATTTGACAATTCCTCCAGTACGCCCCCAATATCTTGCATTGCGCTGATTTAGTTGCTCTCATAGCTGCTAAGTATGCAGGTGTAGCCATGTGTGGATAATATCGGGATCTCGAGCAAGCGGACTCAATGATATGGCAAATCCTATCCACAGCAAACTCCAACGTTACCTCAGAAGACCTCTCTTCGGAGCTTTGGGTTGTGAGAACGGCTATGACAGCGGCGCAGCGGTAGATGTCACTGCATTTGCCCTTTTCCGTCTTGTCCATTCCGAGCTTTAGAAGCTGCGCCATCGCTCGAGTGAGGCTTTCTGATAAATTGGTGGACTCTTTGCTTTGGACCAGAGAAACGAATAGCCAGAATGTCTCTGCTGGGCATCCAACTCTGTCGAAAAAGTCTTGCCCGAGCGAACTTCGATGCCAGTCGTCAAAGATGAGGCCGCTCTTGGTGTTGCTGGTGGACTGTCTGACCAGGGCGCCAATGGTATCCCACCATGCGAAGTAGGCGACAATCTCTTCTAGGCCTGTGAAGCGCCTTGAGAATTGCTGGAACTCTTCACTATTGCTGCAATGGCAGTCTAGTAACGAGCGGGCTCCACGTAGATGACAGTCCCATTCTCCGAATACACCATCTGAGACGACTTCGAAGAAAGCAAAGACGGCTATACCCAGAAAAGCAGCTGGATCAGCAGTATTCAAAGCCTCACTAAGACTCTTGAGAGCTGCAAGTCGATGCCACATAAGCGTATCCTCATCCTGCGCCCCCTCCCCAGATGATAACGATGATGGTGAAGTCGGCAAAGCAGTATCAGCCGTCGATCCCCTCCTCTTACTAATCCTTGCCCTCAAAAAGTAATCAACCTGATCAATAAGCCCCAGACCCTGATCCACACAAACATCATCATTCGTCGCCAGCCTCGCAGTCTTCAAACTACTCCCAAACGCCAACAGATGCTCCACAACCTCATGCTGGTCCGTCGCAAGCGATTTCTCAATAACAGCGGCGCTTCTATTCTCAGCCCTGCTCGGCTTCGGCGTCGGATTCGCCGCCCATACGACGCGCTGTGGATAATCTCCGCATGCGTATCCTGATTCGACGCAGGGTCGGCAGCGCGGTCTGTTGAGATCGCATTTGACGCCCCGGGCTTTGCAGGTCTGACAGTCCCGATCTCGGCGTATACCACGTGGTTTGCCCCTTGGAAAATTGCTGGTCTTTGACCGAGGCATTATTAAGATCAAAGCAGAAAGAGGTAATGGTGCTTGTGATGGATGATAGATTACTTTCCGAATGAGGTGGATTATGGGGCAGAAACGGAGATGGAGGATATAACGCAGATGCAGGATTAAAGTTGGATCTGCTTATCATGCGTTCTTGGTTGTTGACTCGTGTAGATAGCGCGGACTTGGCTAAAGATTTGGTTGCTTTCCTTGTTCGGTCTGGTGCACAACCGGAGACGCTTGCGGGGGTGGCACGCTCCGATGAACTCGAGTCGTCTTATCAGCATCACAGGAATCAAAGCGTTATCGCAGCGACGGGTATAGCCACGGGAATAGTCCTGATATTCACTCTCACGCTAATCCGCTTTTGACGATTCCGGCTCCGGTTTACCCTAAATAAACCAATTTATTTTCAAGACTCTGCATAACTACGTGCGAGAATAAGTTTTATAAGGTAGAGTTAGCTCAAACACTATATAACTATTCATGAAGATATCATGGGATACTTTCGCCGGCATTGTCTCGCGATTTTAGAGTCTAGAGCCGTGACTTGCATGCATGGTGATGAGGCTTGATACACAACGATTACAGTGTGGTTATCAATTTAATTTCAGAACAACTGTTGCATCAAAACCTGGTATTATAAGCATCCTCCTATAAACGCTCTAATAGGTGCACCTGGAATCTGGTATTCTCCAAACTTCCTGGATATCTCAGTCCTGTAGGTAACTTGTACTCCTTTTCATAACCACTATCAATAAGTTTCCTCCATACTGGTTCTCCCTGCGCCTCCGAACTTGCGCTCTTGGGCGGTAATAGCGCCTGGTAAAGTAGCCACTCAAGCGGGTATCTCTTTTCCTCCCCTTTGTCACTACTACCAGGCAGCACAACGTCAGCTCCGGGGCTATCCACTACAAGTAAGAGGCTTCCTTTGGGCGCTGTCTCAGTCAATCTCAACAAGAAAGCTGTGGTTTTGGATATTGAGATTGAATAGAATTCGTGGAGCGTGAAGAAGAGAGTGATGAGTGCCGGGTTGGGCCCAATCATCGTACACAGAGTTGTGCTGTCGCTTTCGAGGATGTCGAGGTTGTTGACTGCTAGATTTATGACTTGAGATGGGATAGCGGAGATATTTGAAGCGCGTGCCTTTTCCGTCGCGTATTTGGAAAGAGGAGGAGGATTCGTAAGAGTATGTTGTAGTTTTGCGACAATGTCTGACCAATCGTGTCTATCAATGAGGTTGAGGTCAACCATGGCACTGTCGTTATGATCAGATGACTCTAGCCGGGGAAGTTCATCTAGTTTGCTCTCATGAGAGTGCTTCAGCAATGCAACGCACGCTAACAAGTCAGATCCTCCTCGTCCAAAGCACACAATCTTGGAAGGCTTTTCATTGTGAAGAAACTGTTGAACCCATGCAGCCTCGTTCATCTCACTGCACATCCACGCCAACACACTCCCAACTGTCAAAGCTCTACTCGGGCTCCATCGAATCGTATAAGCCTCCAAGAACTCTTGGCTCCCGAACGCTTTGCTGTAGTCCTTTTGCTCAAGCGCTTCTCTGATCTCGCGCAATACTGGCTTCAAGGTGTCGAACTCGTCCACAGCAGGGAATGAAGTTCTGATTGTGTCAAGAATGAGCTGTTGATGCTTAACAGATAGGCTCTGAATCTGTTGTATCGAGCTAGTTTCCTTTACTGGTGTAGGCGTCTTTTTGGCGGGTTTGTGTAAATAGCTGGGGCCAGTCCAACCTGGGCGGCGTACTGGTGGTGCAACTGGTGCCTTGGATGCACCGCTAGACGCCGGTTTGCCATGCTTTGGTTGCGATTGTGCACTGCGTTTGAACTTCTTCATGGTAGATCCCTAATATATGGATATTTTGACGATTTTAGAGTAATCTAGCACGAGCTTGGGTGAATAGCACAGGGTTGCTGCTAAGCGAGATATTGGCGAAAAAGGAAAAAAATTACAATTCACGACCGGCAAAAGTATTTTCCGAGATCTCGCGGCAAGATTAGTGGCTAATGCGATAGCGGAGACGTTTGCTGGAGCCCCATGCGGATCTGGCTTAGATATGAGCATACAACAAGCAAATGGGCAGAGTCTTGATAGAAATACATAAAAAAGTCGTAGAACTTTAAGTCAATATTTGGTAGTTCTAGGTTAAATCATACAGGTCAATATTGCCCTTCAACAGTCATCGTGCCCGTCTTGGTGATCAAGAACTCGTCAATAGCAACATCCTTACCACTCTCCTTTCCATGCCCACTATCCTTAATTCCTCCAAAAGGCGCCTCAGCTGAAGAGCTGTTACCTGTGTTCTACACCAAAAGTTAGCTTTTCCGTACCAACAAATCTTGAAGATCGACTTACCAATCCAATCATTCCGGCGTCAAGGTTCTCAAACATCCTCCACAGCCTATCCACATTCTTGGTGAATACATAGCTCGCTAAGCCATAGGGTGTGTCGTTGGCTCTTTGGACAACCTCTTCTTCTGACTCAAAGCGATAGACGCCCAGAAGAGGAGCAAAGATCTCCTCGTGCGTCATGAGCATTTCGTCCTTCATTTCGGTCAAGATAGTCGGTTCCATGAAATAGCCCTCTCCGTCGTAGCGTTTCCCTGTTCCAAGGACAGCTTTTGCTCCTTTGCTGACAGCATCTTGATACAACTCCTCCGCCTTGTCGAGGCCTCTTGTAGTCGTCAATGCGCCTAGCGTGGCACCTTTCATCATACCATGACCTAGCTTCAGCTTTCGAGTTTCAGATACGAGTCTCTCAACAAAAGAATCGTAGATATTACTCTGAACAAAGACTCGGTTAGACGTGACACAAGCTTGACCCGCGTGCCTCCACTTCAGAGCCATAAGCTGGTTCATAGCCTGATCAACATTGGCGTCATCGAACACGATGAAGGGGCAGTTCCCACCAAGCTCAAACGTCGTCTTCTTGAGATTCTGGGCACATAGACTGGCGATAATCTTGCCAACTCTCGTGCTACCAGTGAAGCTCACCTTCTTCACAAGCGGGTTCAGACAAAGAGCTTCAGCGACTGCTGGTGTATTCTCGAGGGATGTTGTAACCACGTTGAGGGCACCGGGCGGAAAGCCTGCTTTTAACGCTAGATAAGCGACTGAGACTGCTGTGAGGGGTGTCTCGGGCGAGGGCTTGATGACCATTGTGCAACCTGCAGCAAGTGCGGCTGCTGCTTTGCGTAATGCTAGAGCGATGGGGAAGTTCCAAGGCACAAGAGCAGCTGCAACGCCGATAGGTTGTTTGATAGTCATAGCGCGTCTACCAGGAATAGCACAGGTAAGAGAGGACCCATGCGCCCTGTCTGCTTCACCGGAGAACCACCAGACGAACGTAAGAGCATAGTCAATTTCGCCGCGGGCCTCTTCCAAGGGCTTGCCAGTCTCATGAACAAGAATATGCGCTAGATCCTCTCGTGCGGCAACCATCAGATTATACCACTTCATGATGGTCTGAGCACGGAAGCGCGGTGTTGTCTTGGAGTAGCTCTTGAAGGCTTCATAAGACGACTTCACTGCTGCATCGACGTCGGATGCTGTGCAGTCTGGGCATGATGTCCATGTCATGCCGGTTCCTGGGTCGATGACATTGAAAGTCTTGCCTTCTTTTGAGGAGACGAATTCTCCATTGATGAGAGACTTGGGACGAAGGAGGGACTCGTCTGTGAGGTTGAAGGGGAGATGATGTGAGCTTCCCATGATGATATTTGTGCGTAGTATGGAATGAGGGAGCTGGACGAGAGTATGGGGAGTGATTATCTCAAGAAAAGGTTGATGATGGTACGTGCTGATATGATAGATCGCCAGAGTTAGTTTCTTGGTCCGTCAATCGGCCGATGATATCCTTCCGGTTCAGGTACCGGACCCGTCACAGGGACCATGGCAAGGTCCGCTTTTACCCCGCGCTGAAGCATCACAGGAACATCTGCCACTAAGGCCCAATCAGGAAGGGAATCTAATCGTGGAATGCGTGCAGCTTGAGCTAACGATCGCGGGAAAATTATCAGCATCGCTCCGTGGCACTGGGTATGCAGAACCAGACAGTAATTCACTGGATATGGCTTCACGAGTACAATTTGGAGTAGTCCTGGTCATGAAGTCGAAAAACATTTGGCAGACGATGTGGTATGCAATTGTTGATGTTTTTAATTTTATTCATTTTGAAAAAAATAATAACAAACTTCCTTGATCATGTTCCCAAGCTTACACGCAGCGCCCTCCATCAACCTTTAATATTCATGTTAGCATTAGTATGTCGCAACCCATACATTTTGACCATACCTCAAGATCAACACCAGTAATGAAAGATGCTTCATCACTGGCCAAGTAGCAACAAGCATTGGCGATATCGCTAGGTGTCGAAGGTCTACCCATGGGAATGGTGGAAACAAAGCCCTTTCTGTTCTCCTCAGTATCCGGCTTGCCGATAAACAAATGTGTCCTATCAAGTCAATTAGGTTGCTCTCACAGCCAAGGGCAAAGGGACACTTACATGCCAGTGCTTCCAACAACGGGAGAAACAGAGTTGAACCGAATCTGCTTGGGCCCATACTCAACAGCCATCGTCTTGGTAGCATTAATAACAGCCGCCTTCGAGGCATTATACCACGTCAACTCAGGCCTAGGTCTAATACCCGCCGTACTCGCAACCTGAATAAAACACCCCGGTCTGCCCTCCTTCAAAAAGTAAGGCACCAGCACATTAGTAGAGTAATAAACACTCTTTACATTGACATTCATCACAAGATCAAAGTCCTTGGGCGTGACATCTTCAGTTGGCTTCTTGGAGTAAGCCGCCCCAGCATTGTTGACGACGATGTCGAGCTGTTTGTACTTTTCAATAGCAAACTCGAGAACGCGGCGCCAGTCATCGGGGTTGGTCACGTCTGCTTGGGTGAAGGCGCAGGATAGTTCTTGGGCGACGGCTTGGCCTTGTTGGCCGTTGAGGTCGGTGATTATGACGTTGGCGCCTTCGGAGATGAATTTTGTGGCGATGCCTTTGCCGAAGCCTGATGCGCCGCCTGTGACGATTGCGGTCTTTCCTTGAAGACGGCCTGACATGATGATGAGTATGAGACTTTGATGAGGTTGAGTATGTAGATTGGGTGAGAGGAGGAGTGTTGTCTTGGTTGGTCTGTATTTTTATGTGGTGATTGGCTTCCCCACGTTTTAGTGACTTGTCGGGTGGCAGACTCCGTTTCAATGCCTTCCAGAAGAGGAAACCAATGAATACGGGGGCAGAATTAGTGAGTGCGGGGTAATTTAGCAGTCACAGGAATAAAAAAGTCTTGGCTGCATCCGTCATCATCAACGGGCATAATTATCAGTCCGAGATCGGCAGACCAAACACTAGACTGACTTCCATTATCTTGTAGACTCCAGTCCTCTCCAACCCGCTCATCACTCACTCCATCACATACCTTACATCATGTCAGAGAACAAAGTATTTCGCGTCCTCATTCTGCCCGGTGACCATGTCGGTCCTGAAATCATGGCCGAGGCCCTCAAAGTCCTCGATATAATCGAAGAAAGTCGCCCAGACATCCGCTTCGAGCGAGACACAGACATCGTCGGCGGATGCAGTATCGACAAACATGGCACTCCCGTCACAGACGCAGTCCTCGACAAAGCTCTAGCCAGCGACGCCGTTCTCTTCGGCAGCATCGGCGGTCCAGAATGGGCAGGCGTAGAACCAACTCCAGAGTCAGGACTCTTAAAGCTGCGTCAGCGTCTCGATGCTTTCGCCAACTTGCGACCCTGCGAGATTCTTGTCCCATCACTAGTTAGCGCCTCGCCTATCAAGGCTGAGCTTGTAGCGGGGACAAAGTTCATCGTTGTTAGAGAGAATTGCGGTGGTGCTTACTTTGGCAAGAAGGAGGAGAGTGAAGATGAAGCTTCTGATCTTTGGATCTATTCTCGACCTGAGGTTGAGAGATTGGCTCGTGTGAGTGCAGCTGTTGCGAGGATCTTGCATGCGAGCAGTGAGAAGAAGAATGATGCAAGTAAGCCCGTTGTTTGGAGTGCAGACAAGGCCAATGTTCTTGCTAGTGGTCGTCTCTGGAGGCGTGCAACTACAGATATCTTCAGCAAGGAACTCACAGACATTGATCTCCGCCATCAACTTGCCGACAGTCTCGCCATGCTAATGGTTCTTGACCCAAAGCGCTTCAACAACAGCGTCATTCACACCGACAACACATTCGGCGATGTGCTCTCCGACATCTCCGGTGGCATTACCGGCACTCTCGGTGTCCTTCCCAGCGCAAGTCTCGCTGGCGTGCCAGGCGAAGGATCCTGCAAGGGCATCTACGAACCTGTTCATGGAAGTGCGCCTGATATCTCGGGCAAGAACCTCGCCAATCCGGTGGCGCAGATCTTGAGTTTGGCTATGATGTTGCGATACTCATTCTTGCTGGAGAAGGAGGCCGATGCCATTGAGCAGTCTGTAGCAAAGGTTCTTGATGCCAAGGAGGGTGGCGGGTTGGAGATTAGGACGAAGGATCTTGGGGGTAGTGCCAAGTGTAGTGAGGTTGGAGATGCCGTTTGTAAGGTCCTGAAAGATTTGTTGAAGAATTAGCACGAGGTATGACAGGACATCTATGAAGCAGTTGGTGAAATCAGAAAGCGTGAACCTGAACCCGAATAATTGTGAATCGTGCTCGGCAGATCAGCTCAAGTGCCGAGGCAAGGACCACGGCGCAATGCGGATGTGAGGCCTGCCGCAGTGGATGAGAAGGAAATACCAAGACTAGTACGGCAATTCTTGCAGCATGTTCATCCTGTGAACCCGATTCTTGACGTTGATGAGATCTACTCTCATAGTTTGCGCATTTCAGAAACCCGTATCACATGGGATGGAGAGTCATGCATAGTGGTGCGTGAAACAAAGCGCCTCCAAAAAGCTAGAATATACTGAAACATCTCTTAGCTCATCGCCTGTGCCCTGGGATGCATAGCAAAACCTTATGATACCATGGTGACTTCACCATCAGACACATTAACCGCGTCCTCCGTCGAATCACAAGGTGAAGGCTTGAAAATGGCGAGTGCCTACTTTGAACTAGCTAGGCAAAGCCTTGGCATGTTGGATCAGAGTCTCCTAACTGCTCAGTGCTACTTCTTTGCTGGGGTATACCACATCTTCACTCTCGCTCCTCTACGCGCCTGGTCCCAATTTGAGCATGCTGCCAGTATCTTCTATATTTACTGGAAATATCTGTCGCGTGAAGAGGCGCAGCCGACGCGACTAGCTCGAAGCTTTTACTGGAGCTGTCTCAAATCCCAAGTCGAGCTTGGTCTCGATCTGCAACTTCCTCAAAGTGTTCTGAAGGATTTACATGATGCTGGGTCCGAGCTACCTGCTCCTCCTAAGATAAACGCCAGTCATCCTTGACATGCCATATTTCCACCACCAGGGGAAACCTTAGCCGAAGACCTTGGTAGTGTGCAGGAGGAGAGTTGGTACTATTACCTTACTGAGATAACACTCAGAAGGTTTAACAACCGTGCATTCAACTTATTGTATAGGGATGGGAAAGGCCTGGGGACTTCAGGATCTCTCAGTATAGAAGCACTTATTTCAGCAGTGTCACAGATTGAGGATCAGTTGGAAAACTGGTGAGCCGCCCCTCATATTCCAGCACCATATCTTGGGACTAACATGGAGTAGGGCTCAGACAATGCCTCTTATGGCTCAAATCACCATGGGTGCTCTGCCTACCAAAAAACTAGCTCTCTTACTCTACGCTAGAATTCTGGAACTTAAGTGTCTCATTTATCGGCCATTTCTATACTATGCCGCTCATTCCACCATGAGTGACAGAGAACAGGCTCACATTAGTCCCTTTGTTGACAAAGGCCTCTCCTGTCATTTTCTCGCCATTATCATTGGGTACCTACACTACCGAAACCACATAACGTATTATCATTTCAGATCTTCAACAGCGTCTGCTCTCTGCATCATGGCAGTCGTCAAGTCTAGGAAATTTCATGCTGTTCATGAGATGGACTGGCGCGGCGATATTAAGAGATTGATCAAGAAGATTCGATATTGGGAGGACGAGGCTCCTACGGCTGGGCGATGTGCAGACGTATTGGAAGCTGTTGTGTCGCCTGTTGAACAGTCACTTCTATAAGAGCTGCAATTGAAAGGCCTTCGATGCTATGTGGGAACCTATTGTTCAGTTATCAAAGAGGAAAGCGTTCAGCTTTGTTACCCAGAACCGCCTTGCTAACATACGAATCAACGTCCAGATTAGCCCATGGAGTCGACGCAAATCCCTTATTGAACTTGAGACTTCCTGGTCCACTCCATCTCTCACTAAACTCAAACTGCATATCAACAACCACAAACTCCCTCAACGCAGGCTCAGCTGGGTTTGTACTGGGGATGACGCGCAAATTCAGCACCTTAGGCGGAGTCGCGTCTCCCACCGAATTACCAAGAATCGCCTTTGGTGCAAGCTCAAACTCAATCAGAGATCTTGCCGCCGGACGTTCGACGTTTCCCATCATGACTCTCGACCCAGCAGAAGGGTGAAAATTGACTTTTCCAAAGATCTTGGGATACCCAAAGATTTCCCTTCCCAGCGAAGATGGCGCTATCATCATCAAGAACGAGAACTAGTGAGTAGTCATATGTTTCGTTGTTATACTTGACCCGCACGGTGTGAACGTATTTGTTGTATTCACCCGCGGTAGAAGTGCCATAGTGGATGAATAAAGAAGTCATTATTGGTTGGTCTTCCAGTTCGAGTTCTTGAGGCACAAGGTGTTGAATCTGCGAGACTTGAATGCGGTATGAGATGGCGACGATAGTCATGTCGCTGAAGTAAAATGGTTCTTGGGAGACGTAGGGTGGTGCGAACACGGGAATGGCCCTGTCGCCTTTCACAGAGAGTGATCCGAAAACGATGGCGATGGACGTTGGAGGAATCAGTAAGGAGCTTTTTTATTGGAGTGTTAACTCAGCGATTTCAGTTTCAGCACATCAGCGAGATTGGCCATTTTATGTCAACTGCCTGATATGATATAAGTCCAGTCTCATTTACAGTGGTATGGTGTCCGAGCCCGGGCCCGTGTGAATGACGTTTCCAACATGTCCAGTACTCACCGGGACTTGATCCTCCACAGTAGTCTATCTTCTAGTACCAAACATGTCCGGTACTCCGCGGATCGATATTCCCCCCATTGAGACCAATAATGTTCATCAAAACCAGCCTCGGAAACAATGTGAAGAATATTTCAATGGCTTGTTTCCTAGAAATGCTTTGCCAAAATGATTACTTAAGGCCAGTAACTTACCGGTTTAACTCGATAATCATGTACTCAAAGTTCTAAGCTGTTTCATTCACTACTCACAATATGATAAGAGTCTTTTCTTATGATAATCCCACCAACAGTCTTCAACTTAAAGAACTGCCTATTCTGAAGCCAGATGATGAGAGTGCTCTCATCGAGGTCAAGGCCGCAGGAATATGCCACTCAGATTGACACATTGTCAGTGGCCATGAAGACGACTACATCGCCAAAAAGCCGATCATGCTCGGCCACGAAGTCGCAGGCCTGGTTAGAAAGCTCGGTCGAAATGTCTCTGGCTATCAGATCGGAGACTCTGTCACACTCGCCCTCCTAATGCACCCTGTCTCAGAGCGCATCAACGGCGCATACGTCGGGCTGAGCCTTGATGGTGGTTATGGCCAATATGTCGTTGCGCCACAGAAGATTCTCGTCAAGATACCTGATGGTATATCTTTTGCATAAGCTGCTGTTGCGATAGATGCGTTGGCGACTTCTTATCACGCTGTCGTTGGTGAAGCCGGCGCTTAGCCTGGATTGATAATGGGCATTGTTGGTCTGGGCGGACTGGGTATGTATAGTCTGCAATTTGCCAGTCTGAAAGGATCTACCGTGTATGGTTTCGATGTCAATAAGGACAAGTTTGTTTAAGCACAAGGATATGGGGCTAAGGACTGTTTTGCATCGCTTGATGATGCAACCAATGCTGGCTTAGCATTTGATATTATTGTTGACTTTTTCGGCCACTTTACAACCACTTCAGCTGCAATTAAGGCTGTGAAGCCAGGCGGCAAAGTTGTCACTGTTGGTCTCGCGTCGTCGGATGTCACGATTCCATCAAACACGGGTTCGGTGTACATCCTCAAGGGCCTCACTATTGTGGGATCCATTGGCGCGTCAATGCGGGACCTCAAGGATGTTCTGACAATTATAGCTGAGGGTTCCATTACGCCTGAGCTTAACGAGGGTGCCTTTGAGGGGATACCAGAGACTATCAAGCAGCTGGCAGAGGGGACTGTAGCTGGTCGAGTTTGGACGGACCCAAGCAAGACACTGTTTCAATAGTCTAGCTTCGCACGGTCAACTAGCTTTGATAGCATGAGATAAGGTATCGGCGATACTTCCCGGCTTCATTACACTGGCAGGGCACCCTTTAGGTTCAGCTACGCCACAATTCAATAGCTCTACAGGTTCAATTGAACTGTCCCACAAATTGAGTCTAGTAACCAAGCTAGACTAACCATTCACAGGGGCTGAAAATTCAGTAGTCACAGGGACAAAGTCAAGTTTAAGCATGCAAAATGAAGGTCTAATTAATAGCTCGACTAGAAGGTCATTATTCTAAAAGGCCCCGGAAGAAGAAGAGGTTGAAGGAGATGCTAACATCTAGAGAAGGGCCGCAAAGAGAGCAGCGAAGAGAGTAGCAGCTCCAACGACCTGCTTGCCGGCACCGTTGACGATGGCGGGGACGGTGCCAGTGGGCTTGGGGCTGCTGTCAGTGGCAGTGGCAACGTGGCAGTCAGCACCGTTGCAAGGAACACCGGTCTCCTGAGAACCAGTGGGCTTGGCGGGGCAGCTAGCACCGCTGCACTGAGGAACAAGGGTGACGACCTTGGTGCTGGGGCAGCTGGGGCCAGAGCAGACAGGAGCAGGGCTGGGGCAGTGGGGGCCGGAGCAGTGAGGAGCAGGGCACTTGGGGCCGGAGCACTGAGGAACAGGGCTGGGGCAGTGGGGGCCGGAGCAGTGAGGAGCAGGGCACTTGGGGCCGGAGCACTGAGGAACAGGGCTGGGGCAATGAGGACCAGAGCAGTGAGCGGTACCGTTGGTCCAGGTGCCGTTGGTAAAGGGGTGAGTGTAACCGCCGTGGGTGGGAACCTTGACAACGGGGCACTTGGGGCCAGAGCAGACAGGGACGAGCTCAGCCTTGCAGTTGTTGGGGGTACCCCAGCTGTTCTCCCAAGGCTTGTAGATAACGGTCTCCTCCTTGCAGCCGCAGTCAGCAGCGACGAAGAAGGTCTCGTGGTTCCACCAGTCATGGCACTCCTGGGTCTTGTAGACGATCTCGCCGGCACAGCTTCCACCGGAGCAGAACTTAGGGACGTATTGCTTGCCGCCCTGGCAAGAGCACTCCTCGGTGATGTAGACCCACTCGTTGTCGCAGTCGCTGCCGTTGACCTCGATGAAGATGAAGACGGTGCGGTCAGAGCCCTGGCTGTAGCACTTTCCGTTGACGCAGATCTGGACAGCGGTGACGGTAGCGGTGGTGGTGGTCTCAGCGCCAGTGATGGCAGTGGTGAAGGTGGTGGTGATGGTGGTCTCGTCGGTGACGGTCTGGGTGACGGAGTCAGTGACGGTGGCACCGGCGCCGATGGCAGAGGCGTAGACGGTCAGGAGACGGCCAGCGGGAACAGCTTGACGAGCGCGGAGACGGTTGAGGCGGCCATCACCACCACAGAAGTTGTCCTTGTCGCCAGGGCACTCGATGTCACACTGGTCGATATCAACGCGGCTGGTGTTGTCGGCGTCAATCTCATCACCACAGTAGCAAGCACTAGAAAGGTCAGTAAGATGTAATAGTAGCAAATGAGTATGGAGGAGACTCACGTATCGTAAACACCGAAGTAGGCACGGCCAGTGCAGAGAGAAGCACAACGCTCGAGGTCCATCTGAGCGTTGGTCTCGGCAAGCTCGAAGGTGGGGAAACCAGCGGAAGAACCGACACAGCCGAAGAGGGTGAAGACACCGACGGAACCGGGGAAGCCAGCGGGGGAGGTAGCAGAGGCGGAAGCAGAAGCCTCGGTGCCAGTGGCAGTACCAGTAGGAACAACAGTCTCGCCCTCAGAGTTGGTAGTGGCACCCTCGGAGTTGGTACCGGTAGCAATGGCAGAGCCGGTCTGAGTACCAGTAGGGAAGACGGTCTCACCCTCAGAGTTGGTGGTGAAGCCAGCGCTGTTGGTCTCGATGGCAGTCTCAGATCCAGTAGGGATGACGGTCTCGCCCTCGGAGTTGGTGGTAGCACCCTCAGAGTTTGTACCAGTAGCGATAGCAGAGCCAGTCTCGGTGCCAGTGGGGATCACAGTCTCACCCTCAGAGTTGGTGGTAGCACCCTCGGAGTTGGTACCAGTAGCGACCTCAGTGCCAGTCTCGGTACCAGTCTCGGTAGCAGCACCAGTGGGAAGACCAGTAGAACCACCATCAGTGGCAGCAGCGACAGCGAGGTTGGAGACATCAAGCTGAACGGGCTCAGAACCGCAAGACTGGAGGAACTGGATATCGGGCTTGTCGGAGTTGAGGGTAGTGGGGTTGCTGGCCTGCTCAACTGAAGCGCCGTTGGTGTCGGCAAGGGGCTCGGAGTAGATGGTCTCGCCGTCGAGCTTGACGTCGAGAGTGCAGCCCTCGAAGTCACGCTTGCGAGACTCAACTACAGCGCTGACGGAGATGTCGAAGCGGATCTGAATCTGGCTGCCAGTCTCGAGCTCAGTGATCTCGGGAGAGGAGGTGAACTCAGCAACACCGTTGGCACCAGCGGCCATGCGACTAAATTCTTGTCAGATGACTGTACCATAGTAAACCTTTGGGGTATAACTTACACAGCAGGCTGGCCATTGGCACCAGTGACAAGGCTGGTTCCCTGACCAAGATCGGCGTCGCTAAGATCGACGGACTGAGAAGCAGCAGGGCTGGTGGTGGAGCTGGGAGCGGCACCGGTGGTGGTGTCGATGTTGGAGGGGAGGGTAGTGCTAGACTCAAGAGCAGATGTGCTGCTGTTGGTGAACCTCTGGGCGAAAGCACCCGAGGCAACAGCCACGAGAAGACCTGAAGACAGACGCATAGTGAAACGAGTGACTATGGTTAAAGAAAGACTAAAGAACGAATGAATGACTGAGTGAGTGATGATGAAAAAACAAAAACAGAAAACGTCAAGATTGATGAGTATATATAGATAATGACCATTGGGGGGGATCCATTGTATACGACAATGGCATTTGGTGTTTTGTTTGGGTTAGTGGTGACAGTCTAGTCTAGAACTGCGTACCTTGCATTAGAGCATTCCTCTTCGGTTGGTTCACTGAGCATCCAATAGTAGCGACTAGTAAGTTAAGACATCTTCAGTGCCGATGTTCCGCCTATCACTGATCTCCCGCAGTGGGAAACATCCATAAAAAGCGTTCCTGGATCCAAGCTATTGGAATCCGAAGTATGCAAGGGAATGTCATTGAATAACGGGCACGGGTGGCGCTAACGTTTTTAGCGTTACCGTTCAACCACGAGCCCCTGGTCTACTCCCGATTGAGTGGCTAGAGTGGATGATGACTGCCACGTTAATCTGGGAAAATTCAACTGTGGAATGCAACTATTGAGGGTTAGTCTGTGTCTGTCACAAATGTTTCGCCCCAAAGCTTGACTAAAAGCTTGATCTGATCCATAAAGTGGATCGATGGTTGCAAAGGGAGGCTCAGCTACGCCATGTTCGGGGCTTTTGCTTGGCATGCCATTCATTATCCGGAAGAGATTGAGGCATTTTGTGTAAGTAAACAATTTTATTGTTGTGTGGGTTAATCAGTGAATGACTCAAAATACGTTCCCGGCGATTTGTTGTTTTGCTAGCCAGGAGGGTTTGGTCCCAGAAATCGTATCATAACAGCGAGTTATTGTGGACCAGCCTGCCAAGAAAATGTTGATGAATCATGACTGAGACTTCCAAATGCTTCGTGTAACTGCGGCTATCTGACCGCGGCCGTTCCAGATCGGGTAGAAACCCACCATGATGAGAGTCTACCAGAGCCAGATCAGAGACACGACGATCCATGCGACGAACAACTGTAATATAACAATTAGAGACATGTCTAGGTGAAGCAAATGAGGGAAAGCAAAGGGGAAATGAACGACTGCAAGGTAGGATATGAGAATAAATTACCTGTTTACTGAAGACGAATTTCGCTGCGTACATTGGCATTGGCCATGGTACCCAGTGACCGAGAAATGTAGCGACAGCCCACCAGAGTGCATCTTTAGTCCATCGACCTTGATTAGTGCCGTCAGAGACTTCATTTGATGCCGTCTCAGTTGTTATGACCTGCTCAGTATTTTTACTCTGCGGACTTTCCGACTCACTGGAGCCATCATCTGCTTCAACAGCCAATTTCTGTTCTTTGAACTGACTCCATTCTTAATTATCAGGCCGTATATACGTAAGAACCACGCTGTACAGCAACGGACTGAACAAAGATGCAACGGTGCCATACATACAGGGTAGGGTCCCACCTGTGGAAGCGACCGTTACTTCTCCGGAAAAGGCGAATGCGGAGCCGAGCCAGACTCCGAGCCCTGTTGCCATTCCCAGGAATGCGGAGCTAATAGCGGCGAGCTTATAGTCTGTTTGCGCCAAATTATGGTGAAGATGAGCGGAATTACGCCGGCACACGTTAGAATTCCTGATAAACGGCTAGTAAACAATTGCAATTGAGTTTACGGGACGGGAGGTCTTGCCGAGCATGTAGAACTCCGATGTAATGGAACATGGCTGTAAAGGCAGCTGCTATGACACCAAAGAAGACGACTCCAATGTGTCCCCATCGGATGACTTGTTTGTTGGAAGCTTCTTGATTGAAGTAGACGCGGTATATGTCAAAGGTGAGAATGGAAGAGACGGCAAGAATTTGTGCTGACAAAGTTGAGGTGACGGCCATGAAAGTCATCAGCAGAACGGCAACGGCACCGCCCTTACCTGCGACTGCAACAGCCATGTAAGGCAAGGCGAGACCATTTGTGACCTCCGCACCTGTCATAAGCTATCGTCGGTCAGCTTCACGTCTCCAATCACGGTAGAGGAATCATTGCTTTGCTTACTCTTGGATAGGTCGGAAAGATGGGAAGCGCTTCGAGCCCGAGTGAAGCCGTAACCACGACAGTACCGAGCGACCACGGGATGCTCAAGTAAGAAATACCGCCCAAAATATACCCTGGGACGACAGCACTCGGCGAAGCGGCGAATGCTTTGAGGAAATACCCAGTGTCCATCTGATTTTGTTAGACTTCGTGAGGAAACGGGAGAGGCTGATATACAACAACAGCGCCGAAGTTGGAGGTGAGAAGGATGATGGCAAATTAGATGCCATGTTGAGAAGTCATGGTAAGAAGGGGGCCGTCATAGTTGCCTTCAATAACATGGTTAGACTGGGCGGCGACGACAAGATCGTAGAGATGTCCGATTGAACCGACCGATTCCGATGTTATCACCTTCACAGTCAGCCAGCAGCTGAGAATGAGAACAGCAAAGGTATGGATGTAGTCGGTGAGGAAAATAGACCAGAGTCAGCAACTCCATTTGTCGCGATGGGCAGGTGTATTACGTTGCTTTGATGCCACCGACGAGCGTGTAGAGGACGACACCAAGAGGAAGCAAGAAGGTCGATGCCATAATATGCATCCCGGTTCTGGGCATTGTCAGTGGCCAACTCACCAATCTCTAGCTGGAGGTGAGGACCTTACAGGAAAGAGATAGCCGCCGATGCGCCCAGGATCATGTTTATGGTATTGAGTAGATTGTTCACGATGGCTAAGAATGTGAAGCTCAAATGCGCGACAGTTCCTACATGATTTAGCATGGCATGTTGACACTCGGAAACAGGAGCGACTCACCATATCTGATACGAATGACCTCCAGAATGGTGTGGGCTTCAGGGACCCGTCCCTTGCAGACTGTTCCAAGGTAGCCAAAGAAGACAATGGCCGTTGAGCAGCCAGCGCCATACCAGAATGCACTGCTAATGCCGTAGCTGTATGTTACGAGGACGCAGCTCAACAGGGCGGTGCCCCAAAGCCATGACTGTAATATCATCAGTATGCCTGCCGTTATAAGGAACGAGAGTGGCGTACTGAAACGACAGCAGACGCGACTAAGCCTGTTTGTACTGTTCTATTGGCAACCATGAAACTGCGATATTAGCGTTAGTATGTGTGAACTCAACAGGGTACCTAGGCTGCCTACGTTTCCACTTTGGAGTTGTCTTCGTTCAGCGTCTTTTTCAGGATCGCAGTCAAGCTCATCATGCCTGTGATCATAGTCAGCACTCCTCGGCTCCGACTTCACATCAGCAGTGGACCTACCGAAGGCGAATGCCAAGCCAGCTGCTAGCACAACGCCATAACCGACAGATTGGGGTAGAGGTGACGGGACTACAGAAGGTTCCTCAGAGCGATAGGTGAGAGCCGTGGGGTCCATGGTAGCGTTAATGTCAAAGACGCAACGTGAATGCCAGGACATGAGGTCATCGACACAGGTCTCGTGGGCCTTATATATTATTGCTCCTTCAACTTGACATGGCCAATTGCTCAAGATCAGCGGCGATGGCGAAATCGCACGCTTGTGTAACTAACCTGTGAAGCTCGAGAATAGTGACGTTACACTATCTCCAAGTGTTGTCTCTGCAAGCAATCAACAGCATGCGAGATATCGAACTTATCTGTCAAGGATATAAGGCTAGTCAGCAACAGTAGGCTTCAAGGGATTTGACTAGTCGAGATCTTGCCCCGGAATCGAATCGGAACCCACATTGACAGGGTTCGCGTCCTGACTTCCACATTCGGTTTAACGTCGATCACCTCATCTACAATGATTATGTTCAACAGATCAAGCTTTATCTAGCCCGCATGTCTGGAGCCCTGATCTTATATGAGACATCAATTGAAAAAATTGAAGCCTGATATTGAACTCCACTTGCAATGCAAGACGACAATGCACCTAATTCGTGTAAGACCTGTCGACAAAGGCGGGTCAGGTGTGACAGGCTGCTTCCCAAGTGTCATCGCTGCGCATCCCCGTTGCTACCATGTGCTGGTTATGAGCGCAAGGGAAAAGTTGTGTGGACCAACAGTATAGCTTCTAGAGGGAAGATGATGGGAAAGGCCACTTTTGAGACGATCGAGCATAATGCACGTGGACACGAAACCATAGCTGTCACTGAGCTCTGCACAAGCTCCCCAAGCGATTATTTGGTAGACCCAGGCCTACAAGACATACCCAGAAGCTGTCGAGATTACATACGGTACTGTGAGTCGCCTCGGAGCCCTTTAGCTGAGTGACTCGCTAATAACCCTGCCAGTTCATCAAGAGCTCTCTAAAGAGTGTGTCGTGTACAACAACTCATCTTTCAATCCCTTTCTTTCTCTCATGCCTTTGATGCCTTTCACCCAGGCCTTATCGCATATAATGATCACCATCTCAGCCTTTCACATTGCACACCGACTTGATATTAGTCAAAGCCAGCTACAGTCAGATCATGGTGAGGTAGTGCGTATAGCACTCCTCGACAAACAAAAGGCGTTAAGGTATCTCAAGTATGAGTTGCAGGTGCTACCCGAAATGAACAGTGATGCAGTGATTGCTGCGGTTTTGCTGTTTGTCAATTTAGACGTTGTTGAGTTTGGTGGGCGAGGCTGGAAGTATCACCTGCAGGGAGCTGAAGAGCTCATCAGAATTCGGAAGCGACTTGTGAAACGCAACTCGGAAGATTGGCTGCAGTATTTTGACACTGCTTGTACGACGTAAATTATCATCAGCCTATCAAGAGAACTACCTTGCTGATAATTTTAGCTTCGGTATACTCGGCAGTACCCTTGTTCCGTTAAATTCACTGCGTGTAGAACCAGTGCCTTTCGACGCTGGCTTACTACAGACACTTCGGAGATCCGAGCAACAGACATGGATCGGTTGTCCGGCAGACCTACTTTTCTTACTGCACGTCATGAATACACTACGTGCTGTATCAAATCATACTAGCCCGGCAGACCAAACCGTCACTTCAATTCTTGATGGCTTGGACAGTTTCTCGCCGCGATTCTGGGCGCAAGACTTTCAGATCCTCAGCATCACGAATCAAGATATCATCTCGCCCAAGCATACAAAGCGGCGGTCAGTATCTACGCATCCCATGCCATCAGCAAAACACTTGGCCAGCCACCATTTCCTGATATTGAAATTTCAAGAATTACAGATCTTGGCATATTTCACAATTCTCAGATACCAGCAAGCGATTTCCATATCAAGAGCTTAGTATGGCCTGCTTTTCTTCTGGGTGCTGAAGTTCCAGACCTGCGTGCGAGAGAAGAAGTCAAGAACATCATGCACAATATCTGGGTATCCTCATGCTACTATAACGTTAGGACCGCCACAAAGATACTGAAAAGAATATGGGAATGGGCACAAGATGGTAGCGAGGCTCAACAGACTTGGCTGAGATTCATCTGGGAGCAAGATGAAAGCTGGTTGTTTCTATGAGGTGAAATGGAACCGTTAGCCAAGATCATGTTTCGTTAATCACAGTGCATTCCGAGGTCTCATTTTGGCCAAAAATAATTCTTTTTATAATAGATCCATTTCAGATCCCATAACTCCTTCATACATAGGTCCTCAACGCCAGGCCACCCTCCTAACTACCATGCTCCGTCTTAACCTGTCCCTTAGTTGACAGAAGCCTGGCTAAGGTTCTGGATGATGTTGCCGCCATCAAAGAGACCGTTAGCAGCCTTGGCGCGGCAAAGATCCTTTCCTCGCTCGATGACGTTGGCATCACACTCCAAGTTTGCCTGAGCAACACAGCTCAGTCGGCCACCACCTGTCATTATCGTTAGCGACATTCCATGGACACTCATTCATTTCCGCTGCTTACAGTTGTTGCCACCGGGAACACAGCGACCGGCTTGGCCGTTGGAAGCAGTGCAAGCGTCCTGCTTCAAGCTGGTGTTGGCGACACAGCATTCACCACTGGGAACAGGTCGGCCGCCGTTCTGACCATTCTGGCGGGTGATCAAGACAGCACTGCGAGGAGCGTTGCGGACACCCTCAGTGTCGACGATGCCGGCGGAGGCAACGGCAGCGAGGCCGAGAACAATGGCGGTGATGGAGAACTGCATTTTGAATTGGTGAAGAGAGGGTTTTTTTTGGTTGGTTGCTGGGCGATTGATTGTGATGAAGAAGAAGTGGGATGTGAAATGGATTAACCGACCAGCGGAAAAGAATTGAAAAGTAGTGATTAGATGTGATTGTTGAGTGAGTACTGAAGATTCAAAATACCGACGACCCGGAGCTTGGGATTTATACTTTTCTCGTGAGGCAAAACACCTCCTGCGATGCCTCGTTTGTGCCTCGTTTAGCGCTGTCATCCAAAACGCGCGGGGCGCAGTTTCCCCTTGCCAAGATGTCGTCTCAAGACTCTGACTATGGCAGACCGCATATTGTCGTGAGGCTGGGTGGCGTCTGCTGAGATTGGATGAGACGAACAACGCCTGGTGTTCAGGTCGAGACCAATGAAACGGTCGCAAACAGTGAAACAGGTTACATCCATCTCTCGCTACCCCTGGTCTGGGCCCGGTAGTAGCCGCTTTTGGGTTAATCCCGACACTTTGCTTCCTCCGACGTCAGAGAAGTCATAGCTGGCTATATCCACTATTCCTTTTCGAGCGTGGCAGCAGGGGCAAGCGTTTGTCAAAACGGGTAAGGAGCTAGATCTCCAGACAGATCTGAAGTATCTCCCTGTAAGACCAACAATTCTGGCTATTCTCTTGTTTTTAGCCGCTTTGCGTAATGTTTCCGACTAAGCTATTATTAAACAATCGGATACTCGATTACAGGAAGTCGTTCAGGTCCAGACCTGACACAAGATTGCTCAGGTCTTGCGTATATAGGCGTAAGTTATAGGGCGACTTGAGTTCGCAACCACATCTCCAGATAGGATATTTATAACCAAGATAGTCGATAATACTGACAACTGAAGAAACAGTGTTATAACACCGAAGCGGGCTTTCCGGCTTTATCATTGGCAGACCCCGGATACCCATTCGACTCATGAAGACTTCCCGGAGTCTCCAGGAGCATAGTGGATAGCAACCAACGCGTCCTGCCTCCAGATCGTCTTTCAAGTTATAGATCTTGGAAACTAAGTAATCAATGATTTGGCAACTCTGGTTGTATATCGCTTCTAATTTGGGTTAGTCGTGGTATCTTTCTCGCGCATTGAACGACGTACCGAAGATTTTAGCTGGTATAGGCAGAGCAGTTTCCACAAGTGCATCTGTGGTGACTACTGCGGACACAGTCAAGTCCCTGAACCGTGCATGGTCTTGGACTATCCAGGCCATGAATAGGCCAATCGTTGCCTCGTCGTCAAACGGCTTTACCCTGCCAGGCAGGGGAGGTAAGCCACACGCTGTGGGGTCTAGCAAGGCTAGCGCACCCGTGGTACCAGACGGCCGAATTGAATAGTTCTCCCAAATTTTCATAGTCAAGTGCCAGTGCTGGAAGAATGTTTTAACAACCTCGAGGCAGTCATAATAGTCGGCTATAATCCCGATCTGTGCTATGACGTCCAGACTTGGTCGTTTGGGAACGCTGGAGTGATGGCCATGTATGATATCAAGGATAATAAGGAGAGCCTCGGCATCCCATTCTGATGTTCTGATCTCGAAGAGTCCTTGTTCATTTGGTTCTGACTCTTTGAATTGGCCCTGGATCATTCTTCGGAAGACTGGTGACGCGAGGCAGAGATGTTTAGCAGAGACGCGAAATACAACCTGATTTGGATCCCCGTTCTCCAGGTATGTCTGGAGCGATCTCATCTCTTCGTTCAAGTCTGATCGCCCCGCCGATTCATCCTCTTCTGGCTCAAAATACACGGGATCATCAAGCCGACCTATGACTCTCGCCGATGCACACCCATATGTTGACAAGTGAGACGATTCCAAGTTTGGCTTTTGAAGAATTAGTAGGGCGTCTGCCTGAGGATCGAGTTCAAGAAGAGACCTCTTCATTATGGCTTTAAAATTAGAAACAGTACGGCGTGGATGAGAGTTGTGTAAATAAAATGCTGGATGCTGACACAGACAGCTTTTTAAGCACCGTCGGATTGTAAACAAGGCACCGAAGGAGGTTTTGAGCCACAAACAGTATATCAGAAATAAAAACATATTTTACTTCTGGCCTTGCTGGCATAGAACGCCTCCTACATCGATGATTAATTAAATACAGCTCTTTTCAAGGTGCTACCGGGTAAGGACCCTCGTTCTTGGCTGATAGTGGCGCTATGCTCATTCTGTAATGACGTGCAGGGGTAGAAAGCTCCATCTTGTCGGTGGCAGAGTGGAGTAGGCAAAGATGCCTGAGGCACTGTCAATCAGTAACAGAGCATCATCTCCCAAGACTTGTCCACTCGCAAGCTAGTATCAATCTAGAATTAGCATACTCTGGACAACGGCTATCAATGCTATTTTATGGATCTAGTGGCTCACAAACTGGGACAGCCTCGGCTGTGAAATTGTTTAAATAGCCCATGTTCCTTCATCAGAAGCAGGATTGATAACGGTCACCCTTGAACAATTCCAAGTCATTTTCATCACTGCCAGAGCGCGTCGCGTGTCATATTTAACCGCCATTTAGCCGAATACCTTCACCATGTCTACGCGCTCACCAGTGAAAATCAGCGAATACGCGAGACCCCGCGGCATCACCGCCCTCGTCTTCGGCGGCGCCGTATTCTCTTATTTATGCTTAGCTGGCGTCACCTTGATATCTGAAGACAACGCAATCTGGCAAACTCTCGACAACATCTCGCCGGGTGGCGCAGACACGTTTCGCTGGATTGTCAAGACCGGCGTTCCGCCACTTATCGTGATACACTCCATCGAGGCTGTCGCATTTGACCGCACAAGATTAATGCCACATGGCGTTCCGAGATGGGGATTGTTATGGTGGAAATGGGTTCTGAGCTGCTGGATTGAGGGAATTGGATGTTGGCAGCGCTTTGCTTCTGTTGTCGACGCGAAGAAGGCGGCGGCAAAGTAACGCCAGGAGAGGGGAAATGGGTCTCAGAGACAATGAACGCGTCGCTGTTGTGGAGAATACGTCATGGATGCCTTGCGAGTGTTATTGAATGAGAGTTGAGACGCACTGGAGCTCAAAGTTTCTTATCGCCGCTTGAAGTCTACAGTGGCAAGATCTTGCTAATTCTACGAGGTCTATGACAGCTCGATATCGCAGATACCTTTTCGCAGAATTGCAGGACCAAAATACACCTTCAAAAAGTTAAGCTCGATTAAATAATCACGTGCAACCGTTGACACTCATTCAAGGTCATACGTTGGTAATATATAAATTAAGAGGCTATGGGACTGACAGTAATGTGAACCACGGAACACAAAACCTAAATCTCAACACAAGATTCCACTAAATCAAGATCGAAACAGCAGTAACCTCTGGCTGAAGAACAGGATACTCAATAGAACCAGGAGTCTGTATCGCAGAGATGTAGTCAAACGCCAGACCCACATTCTTAAGTCGACTATAGAAAATCTCAGCAGCATCCTTGATAGCCTCCGAGTTCAACTCCTTGTTCTCAGTAATTGTGCGGTCCTTGTTAACGTTGTACAGTGACTTGGCGTAGGTGATAAGGTTGTATCTATCCTCAACCTTGAAACTCAACAGCTCGGGCAATTGGGCTGCGAGAAGCCAATCCTTCCACTTGGCGTCCTTGAGACCGATGGGCAGAGCGTCGGTGAGGTGCTGCTCGGTGTAGCCCTTAAGATCGCTGAGGGTCTTGGGAAGAGGAGTGCAGAGCGCGGGGGGCTTGGAGGGGACGAAGCTGTAGTAGTAGTCCTGGAGATAGTTGACAGCTGTGTGCTGGGGTGATGCAGTGTGGATACACATGGTTACAGCGTCAATGAGCTGATCAACAGTCTTGATGGTAGGGAAAGAAGGAATCTGGCCACTGGTCTGAATCTCCTTGCACCAGTCCGCGATACAAGCCTCCTTAGCAACGACATCATCCGACGTATACTTCGTCTCAAGAACAGACTTGACAAACTCCCTGATAATACCCCAGAGAAGATACATATCAGTAGCATAAGGATAGTTGCGGTACTTATTACCCATCTCGCCCTCAATGTCAAAGCCTCGCTTCTTGAGATCGTTGGGGATGTACTTATCCTGGAAGTTAAAGTTCTTGTACGACCAGTTCACCAGTCCAAAAGCACCGACCTTGGGATCAGGCTTAGGTCCAGAGGCGAAACCAGAGATACGAGCGATGACGAGGGGCACGAGAAGTTTGCGCGCAGCGTCGTTAAGAGCAAGTGTTCGGAACCAATGTGGGCTGAGGATCTCGTAGAGAATGTGACGCTCAGGGATGGTTCGGTTGGTGGCGACGATGATAGCCTCTTCGACCATGTGCGTGTCGACGAGATGAGTGGCTACTTCGTGTCGTGCCCAGTCAGCCGTTTGGGCAACGGTCTTGGCATATCTCCAAGGCCAGTCTTCCTTCTCAGCGATCTTGCCCTTATCATCGGGGTTCAATCTCTGGTTGAAGATGGTGACGGAGTTATCGAGGGAGCCCTTGTAATCAAGCGTGATGGCCAATGGATGGAGGCGACCATCCTCGTGGAGCTGGAAGATAACGACTGAGGCAGCAGCGTATCGGTAGGTGGGCTGGCCGTTGGGGTCAGGGTTGGGGATCGTGTTCTTGAACTCTTCATCGTTCTTGACGCCAGTGGCTTCACGGAAGTAGGAATAATCCTGAATCAAGATATCCTTGCCCTCTTCGAGCAACTTCTTCACCGCAGCAAGGCCTTGCTTATCTGCCTCAGCAATATAAGCCTTGATCTTCTCAGCAGGAGCAGTCTCGATAGTCGAAGGGTTGACACCACTGAAGTGCTGCTGCGCAAACTTGGCATCAGAGTACCAATCATCGTGCTCGCCCATGTTTCTGCCCTTCATAATGTCTGCGTTCTGACTTTGCTTGACGCCATTGACAACAGCACCATTGGGCTTCGCGGTCTGGGCAGCATCAGAGTCGGCCTTTGGCTGGTTATCCTTGCTGTACTTCTCAACGTCGGCAAGAGTTGGTCCGACGTAAGGACCATCGGTTGATGAGAGTTCCTTGGGAATAATGAACGAGACCATGAAAGCAAGCTTTTGGACAAGGCCAACCTCTGTCATGTTAAAGATTTGTCCTACGCCGTCTTTCCTGGGGCCACCGTCCGCGCTTTGTTGCTCATCCTTGGGAAGGGTGTTCAAATGGGGAGGGTATGCATCGCTGGGGTCGCTCCATTGGTAGGTGTCCTGCTTGACAGCGAGATCACGCTTGACGGGGAAGATAGGCTCAAATCCTTGGGTGTCGAAATGAGAAGCGGCGCTGGCCAATATGAGTTAGCGACTTTGAAACCAATCAGTATAGGGAGGCGTTGCTTACGCTTCTTCGAGGATCTTGTAAAGCTCAGTCAGAGCCAAGCGAGTACCCATGTAGGTACCAGTCTGAAGACCCTTGTGCGCAACAAGCTTGCCGTCGAGGGCCCCAGTCTTGTCTGTGTTGAGGACGATTCCCTGTCTGAGAAGCTCATTCAGGAAGACGCCCTTGTCCCAGACCTCGAGAGGGTCGTCCTCGACAGCATAGTTGACCTTGGAGTTGAGAATCTCATCCAAGGTCAGCTGAGGAGGACGAGATGCAAGAAGAGGTGCTGCAGCCATGGTGGAAGATGTGCTTGCTTAGATGGAGTGATAAGAAGGATTGAGAGATGAGGAAAGTGAATAGCGATGTTGTTAGATGCTCTATCAACTACTTTATACATATGGTTTACCTTTCCATCTCGTTCAGTCCACGAAGCTGGTAACTCTTCTCACCAGCGTGGCTCATAGCCCAAGACTACCCCTCAATCAACATCGCCTTGGCGGTCAACACGAACATGTCTAGATCGGTAAGCAGCATGCTGGTCAATACAAGTCTAAAATGTGCCATGTTTCGGATTAGAACCTCAGCTCGCCACGAGAACAGAGCTATGCCTTTCAGCCAGCCACAGACTCATGACTGCATCTCAACAAAACGATCAGGGTTCGTGAAGGACCCTAGCCTGCGGCTAGCTAGCTTCGGCAAACGAACAGATGGCCCCAGACCGCGCGGCCCGAACCCGTCTCGAACTAGCTACACGAACGTCTAGGGTAATTCGCCTTATCAGGCACCAACGCCTGTGCCACTGTATAACTGTTTACAAGAAATAGCGGAGCGGGTAAGCCGATGAAGTGAGAGCGCCAGTCTGAGTAAGCGTTGAATTATGGACCCACCTGAACGCTCTCACAAGGGAACGATGGCAGCTGCGTGAATTAGCGGTGAGCATTTGGTCATCACGCTCAATATACGATTGAAACCAGATCTAGGCTCTGCTATGGCACAAGCGATCTCAATTGTTTCAGTTGAGAGTACTAGCTCCGTATGTTATCGTCTGTCAAACCGCTAGACCTTTCTATTGTGACGGGCTAGTAGCACCAGAATTGGCATTAGTGCGGCTCTGAGTCTCAAAGATGGCTACGTGGCCTGTGTGCTAGGAACAAAAACGGCGGGACCCGCAACTGCATGGACTATTTGAATAACGTACGTTCTTTGCGTCGTTATACGCGAGGTTGGTCGTGCAACCCAATCACGGCTCAGGAAAAGGTGCTGACGTTCAAGCTAGGTATGTGTGTCTTGGATTTCTTCACCAAGCCAAGTTTTTATCGCAATGGCGATAAAACCATTCCTGCGCGCATCATTCCAATATTCTGGGCTTGTTTCTCCCACTTCGCCAAGTTGGCTTCTTGGAGTCAGGTGCTCTTAAGACCCCTGCATGGACCAATTCGGGTTGCATACAGCTGAAGATTGCACCAGTCCTGTATACGAATATTACGTGTATGTGCCATTGGAGGGGTAAGATTCTTGTTGACTAGCGTGAATCATCCCTGATGATATCAGCAGCGCAGTATGAGACAATTCGAGGATATGCTGCATGAGGACTCTACCCCTCCCGTCAGCATGAGTAATCTTGACACCGCGGTGGCCAGCTGAAATGCAAGATGATAGAAGTTTGGTGATAGAAATAAGTCTGGAACATCATTTTTACTCCATGTTTTGACTACGGGATTACTAGTGGTGGATCATAGACTCCGGAACGCCTCGCTCGACTTGGCGGCGGCCGCTCTAGAACAACGTCCCGACTTTTGCGATTATTCTGTTGGATTGCGAACTGAAAGTTGGCAGATACGAGTGAGAGCTAGTAGTCAAGCCTCTCGCACTCAGTACCTCGACGCCAGCTTCATCTTATCCTCAAATATCTGCTCTTCTCGCATTGATCTGACTCCCAGTCGGTTTCCCTATCATCTTAACCTGCTTACAAACTACTTTCACAATGTCCCCTCAAGTCATTTATTCAGCCACTGGTGTGACCAACACGCCAGACCAGACATCTAAGCCTGCCCCAAATGTTTCATCAACTGAGACTCAGCAGCCCAAGGACCAGCTCCCACAGGACTTGGTCAATGCTATGCAGACAATCTTTGGCAAGCACCCTGGCTACCGAACAAGTAAGTCTCTCGAAATAATAGACGACGATTCAAGGTTGACGATATGAACTCGCAGCCCATGCCAAAGGCCTTCTCGTCGAAGGCACCTTTACACCAACAGAAGAGGCCAAGGCGCTTTCTACAGCTGCCCACTTCAACAACCCTTCCACCAAGGTGATCGCACGGTTCTCTGTTGGCGGCGGTCTCCCTCATGTTGCAGACGTTGCCGATGGCGCTACACCCAAGGGCGTTGCCATTAGGTTCCAGATTGACGAGAACACCCACACTGATCTGATCAGTCACTCATTCAATGGATTCGCAACCCGCAACGGCGAAGACTTCTTGACCTTCCTCAAGCTCTTTGGTGCTGATGGATTTACCGACGCGCAGCTCAAGAAGGCCAAGGCTGGCGGCGGAGACTACTCCAAGGAGCAGAAGGCTTATGACCAAGCCCACGCTGCGTTTTTGTCTTTCCTTGGAAACCCTGAGCACAAGTCTGCTGCTGTCTTTGTGACCTCTGAGAAGCCCAACCCTCATAACTACGGCACTATCACATATTATGAGCCCAACACTCATGTTCTCACCAACAAAGACGGCAAAGTCACAAACGTCCGCTATCGTCTTGATCCCGCTGATGGAGAGCACCTTTACCCCAACAAGACTCCCGAGGATAAGGAGGTGCTTGCGAAGCTTGGGAACGACTATTTGGAGGATGACCTCCGACAGCGCTTCCCAGACAAGCCAATCGTGCTTACCATCCAGGCGCATGTTGCTGGACCTGATGATGTTCTAGACGATGCTACTATTCCATATAAGAGCAAGACTTTTATTCCTGTTGGCAAATTGGAGATCAACAAGGTATCGGACGATAATGCTGCTAAGCAGCAACAGATCGCATTCAAGCCTAACCCGGAGAAGGGCGGTATTGAGGGCATCAAGTCGTCTAACGACCCATTGATTCAAGCACGAAAGGGTGTTTACTGGATCAGTGCAGATCAGCGAAGACATGAGAAGCAAGTCGAGTAGAACACTTTTCATGGTCAGGGTCAAGTTGTTAGCTAGATATTTTATTTACAGTCGAGATTTGATGGCTAAGAGTTTAATTCAGCGCAGAGCCCGGCCATCAGAAGTGTATAAATGTTTTTAAGTGACTTCAATCGCACGGATCCGCTTAGCCCAATCGCGGCCCGCAACCTTCAGCTTAGTGGCAGATAAGCGCAGTTCACGGATATCGCTATTATATTTGATGAAGTGGTGTAAGGCATTTAGTCATTCTAAATACGAGATTGGGTTTTCCACAGCTCACGCATTTGGGGCATTTCAATAGTGGTGTTGTACGTGCGAGAGAAGGTAAAGACTATACAAGATAGAAATGAGAAAACACATTTATTAACTTGGTTGGCCAGTTATCGTCCCTGGTTCTCTAGAGATGATTCCGCGTTGGCTGCAGACGCTTTGACGTGCCTTGCATTAACAGAGGACAACGGAAGAATACAGCTAAAACATCGGAAAACCTTCAGCCGATGAGATATTTATGATCCATGAGAAGATTTCCCCCGCAACCGAGGCTTTCCATGACAATGAGGATCCGCTCTTCGTTATCTGCTTAGAACATTTTCGGCCCTTGAGCGCCTGAATTAGGATGGCAACGCTAGCGTATCCTATGGAGTGCCCTTGCTGCGAATCCACTCTTCACTCACTGGATGATCTGAAAACACACCTACGAACTCGTCAGGTCTGTATGTTCTCTAGTCCATGTCAGGGTCTCTGACGCTATATAGTCCCAGGTTCAAGCGCTTGAGAACCAGCCTTTTCGTATTATTGAACGAGCCGAGCCTAGTACCTCTGAGGCTATAGAGGATACACAGACGACAGACACCGCAGACACAGGACCTAATGAGGCGGATTCCCCGTCAGAGACACCTCAGCTAAAACAGGAACTGGTGACGCCGGAGGATAACCTCCGGGCTGACTCTGAATCCAGCCACATCGGCGATTATTTCATCGATCAGTCCGAGAAGGACTTTATGCAATTGCTTAAGGGTGGGTCTCCACAGTATATCGATTCTTACAGAGTATCTCCCGAGAAATGCTGTTTCGAATTGCGTGTTGCTTTCAAAGAGGGGACTGGACAACCTGTCCATCACTGGATTCCAGAGGCCACGGTTCAGAAGTTTGACAACGCTGCTGTTTGCACATACTGGCATGCCCGCGTGGGCCCTGACGGAAGACCTGCCGGGCGCCCCTACGACGAAATTGATCTCCAAGTCCTCAAAATTGTTGGATATAAGGACAGGAACCAAGAAGACTTTTGGGTTCAGACTGTAGGAGATCCTGTCCTCCACCCCGATCTCATACCGACAATCGAGAAATGGTCAGAGGATCCAGAGGAACCAGAAGGTAAGGCCTTGTTCCGATACAGGCCTACCTATATGGCCGTTGCCGAAGAGCGGAACAGATGGCCGCACCAATACGAGCACTGGCTGAACAGGCCAAAGCGCCGAGAGGACCGTAAGGCTCTCCAAGTGCTCTATGGCCACCGAGAAAACCCAAACTACCAGCGATTTGAGATCTCCAGGCTCGCTTTCAACTGGGCTCCGACATGGTGTGACGAGAGAGTTGTGCATAAATCGCACCCTTTTGCTCTCATTACCTACTACAAGAGCGATCCAAATGTGCGAACTGGAGGGAATAGCGCCTCGCTGATCCCGCCCAGAATTTTCAGAATTGTGCGATGGCGTCGGGATGAAGACGGCAATCTCTTTTTTACCTACCAGAAAATAGGAGAGTCTGAGCTTGAGGATGACTTGGAGGAGAGAGGTCTAAAAGATATGCAACAGCTTGACAAGAAGTTGTTTAACGTATACAGAAAGAAAAATAAGATATAAGGATAGTATTCTTACAGATATTGATCTAGGTTTTAAATTCCAATTTACTATTAATAGCTAATTCTTTTATAGCTTAAGGATACTTTTAGATATAGGTCACAGTAGGTAGAAGGTCAACAGCAAGACTCAGTAGAGCATCAGTAGCAGAAGAGACTAGCCCTTTTACCATTTTCTTAGATCCAATCAAATGAGTAAGTGCCATGTCAGCATGCATGATATGCAATTAAAAGCTTTAAACCAACAGTTGTCGATTATGCCTTGCTCAGCCTGATTCTGCCGCCTTATTTTCAACCCCTGCATCCGTTTTTCGCCTAACCTCTGTCCAAACCGTTACTGATCTGATAACTTGATGATCTTATGCTCATGTACTTGGCCAAGTAGGTAACATTTTGGCTACAACTCAGCGCGCTTTTGAAGCAGCGATGCTTGATTTTAAAGGCAAGCTCAAAGACCAGAGTCTCTACGAGCGAATCCTTCAAACGACTAGCATAGAGCAAGTCTACCAAGATATCAAAAAGCTTCAGGACTCACAGGCGAAATCTGGTCGCCTTCGTCACCTGTCAAAGATCGAGCCGCTTCTGGCTCGACTTCGCGAATACAGCGACGTTGTCGAAACGTTCGTGCAGGCTAAGCCTGATATCTTAGCACTCATCTGGGGTCCAATCAAGCTTCTACTACTATGGGCCGACGTATTGAAGAAGTCGTTTGATGCCCTTGTCAATACACTAGAGGAGATCGGAAACAGTCTCCCCGACTTTTGCGAGCTGGCTATCATATTCTCAGATAACAAGCGGCTAGAGGAACTGATGGTGCTGTTTTTTCGCGACATACTTGAGTTCTACCTCATCACTACCAAATTCTTTAGTATGAGCAGTAGGTTTATCATACTATCAATGCTTCAACTCGGTCTAATATTAAAAATCAGGCCTCCGGTATGTCTTTGAGATGTTCTGGCCTAGCCGCAAAGACCAGATTCAGGTTGTGGTGAAGCACATAGTCAGCCATCGCGACCTCATCAGTAAGGAAGTTCGCATGGAAGAGATCAGGAAAGCAAATGAGTTGCGAGACCGTGAGCTACAACACATCGTGCAGACAGAGGAGAACAATATCGCTCAGGAATTCGCAAGTCATCGGACACATATCTCACCTAAGAGCTATGATGCCGACCTCTATCGGTTTAGCGAGGCGCTTTGTGACGGCACTGAAAAATGGCTGTTTAAGGATGCCTCATTCCAGAGGTGGCTTACTGTTAAAAAGAAATCAAATCCTATTCTATGGCTGCGAGGTATTCCAGGAGCCGGTAAGCCTAAAGTCACCGTGTGATCTAACAAGCTTTTACTAATCCTGCTCTATTAGGCAAGACAATGCTGGCAAGTAGCGTGATTAAGCATACTCAGCAATTGCCTGATACTCATACTATATTCGCATTTCTCACATACCGCGATAGTAGCATTTCCGCACTCTCTATTCTCCATTCACTCATATTCCAACTAACCTCTACCTCTCTCTCCCTGAAAACAATGATGTGTCAGTCGGATTTGCAACATCTGGGAAGTGATTTTAACGTCGCTTCAGCTCTGTTTGAAACGCTGATTCAGAGCGTAGGTACTCTATATCTCATCATAGACGGCCTGGACGAGATTGAAAGTAAACAACACACAAGACTGATAAAGGAACTCATGAGACTGAGTGGTGGTTATGAAGAGTGCCACATCTTGCTCGCGAGCCGTGATGAAAGCCACATTCTTGGTAATTTGGAAGGCAACAGTATAGATATAGAAGTCAACAAGAGAAATTCTGGCAGTATCCAAGTCTTCGTCAACCAAACTATGGGCAAATGGTTCAAAGAGAGGGACTTCGTTTCAGACGTTCGAGAACAGCTTCAAGGATGGGCTGCACCACTGGCATACCGAGCACAAGGTTGGTTTTTCGTTACCCTCTCAGTTGCAAACTAGAATACTTTGGCCAGCACCTCTGACAGTATAACAGGAATGTTCCTCTATGTCAAGATTATCTTCCAGATGATTTATTACATCAACGACATCGGAGAGATAAAAGCCCAACTCGAACATCTCCCATCGTCTTACAATGATGCGTATGCGCTTTGTTCATGTATTTGTTTCCTTGCTAACAGCCGCCTAGTTATGGTAGAATTCTTGGGCAAATTAATGACTCTCCAGACCCCCGAAGACGGAAGCTTGCTCACTCGATACTTGGCTGGGTGAGATGTGCCTCATCACCAATGACACTGAAGGAAATTGAGCAAGCTTTGCTTGTTGACCCTGATTGTCCTTGTAAGCTACCGAGAGTCCAAGCGAGGGTCGATGTCCTACGCATCTGCGGCCCTATTATAGATGTAGTAGACGGCTATGTTCAATTCGTTCATTTTACGGTTCAAGAGTATGTCGAAGGACAACACACTCTGCTCGTCACTAACAGCAGCCAGATACATCTTCGACCCTAAAATTCAGAACTCTATTACTCTATATGAGATGGCACTTGATTTGGCTATTCGCTGCCTGGTGTATATGTGCCAGAACCATCATGACCCAGAGCTCAGCGAAGATGAAATTGATGCCAACATTATGTGGGGAGCATATCGCTTGCATCAATTCTCATCGAGCTTCTGGCTTGACTTAATCCACGAGTATTTAAGGTTATCTGGCTCGAAAACCATACCTGATGCTCTTATCCATCAGCTGAGAATACTGCTCGAGACACGGTCGTCAGAGACTTACAGGCAGAGTGACCAAAGCAAAGGTTCCCTTCACCCAGCCATCCTTGGCCTGGAGGATCAGGAATCTGCTCTGGTAGAGATGCTGAAGGGTTCTGTTGACTTTCAGACATCAACGGCGAAGTCGAACTTTCGCATCAACAATCGTGAGTTCGTTAACCTTGAGGTCCGGTAATAGGAACTAACCCGGCCAATAGCGGAGCAGTGGTTACATAGCAGCCCGCTCTCCATTCCCCAAATTTCAATTTCTCTCCATGAGCGGCTGGATAGCTTTGATGAAAAGGAAACTTCCATTTTGGAACCACTCTCTTACCATTATGGACCCAGGTACTTCAGATGCGGGTTCTTCAGCTGTCATTATCGTCGTTACGGCTTTGAAACGAAGACAAGACGCCACGCTCACGAAAAGAATCATCAAAAGCCATGGAACTGTAACTTTCCCGGTTGTCGCTTCGCTACCCAAGGCTTCATCTCACGAAAGATGAGAGATGAGCATTTGAAAGATGGCCACTCACAAGCTGCAGATCCTGGTTTATCAAATACCACCCTCCTTCAAGAGATTGAAGACGAAGAAATCCAACCTCTTATCTTTGATTTAATTGAAACCAACAAGGTGGAGATTATAACGCCACTGATGCCTCGCCTACGTAATTTAGAACGTTTGGTACAGACCGAGATAGCAGTCCACGCTGCCAAAATGGGTTCTCACTCAATACTACAACTGCTCATTGACTCCGGGCTACTGACAGGAGCATTTATCACAGAAAAAGGTCTGGATTGGGAAAGGTTCAGAAATTTGGCAGGGCAGACAATAGAAAGCGAGAGTGTCGGCTTGTCCAGAATTCTTCTATCCTGGATTGCGACGCTAGACATGCGACAAGGGATTGCCACTGACATTCAGCTAGCAGTGAGGGAAGTAATTTTAACCATAATGGAATTGGAGTCTGAGGATCTGTTTGAACTATGGAGGCCAATGCTGGTCTCAGGCTTCAATGAGGCGGGCACCAACGTGAAAGCTGCACGGGTATTCACGTATATGGTTACTATAGGCACCACTGACAACAGCCCACACCGCGAACGCATGCTGCTGGGGCTTTGGGAAGAATGCAAGGTCTTCGACACACTAAAAGCGCACGAACGTAACACTATTCTTCGAACTATTGCCGATACTACCTGTTCCGTCAATCTGGCGCGTTATGCAATTCAACACGGCTGCGAAATTAACTCTACGGCAGTCTTGAACTCTCCAACAGCCTTGCAATTTGCAGCAAGAAAGACTCTAAAACAAGCGGCATATCTCATGAAGTTCCTACTTCTTCAAGGAGCAGACCCTAACATGCGAACGAAAAGAAGTACGATTAGGGACGAAAAGGGGGCACAAGGAATCTCAAAGTGGCTTGGGATGACTTGGGAAGAGTTAGTTGAACAAATTACCGAGGAACGTCAAAGGGGCGAGGAAACAGAAAAAGAAGTTTCCCACAGTGATTGAGAAATAGGTCGAATACAGAATATCTTGTGTCATATGAACAGCTCGGGGTTCTGATTTGGAACACTATTTAAATCTAGTTTCTCTGAGCGAGCCATTGCTTAAGCTTCTGATGATAGTTAGTCCATGGTCTCTTTCCCTTCGTATGAGCCAACTTACCGTTAAAGTCTCATCGCCAATAGTATTGTCAGTAGAGTCATCGTTGACACTCCACGTATCCTGAATAAGCTGTGTTTTCTTGACTTGAATGCTTTGAACATACTAATTGACGCAATCAGGTCATTATTGATGGTTTCTTGTTTGACTAATGGGAAGAGAAGGAGGTTACTAACCTCCTCGATTGAATGTGGAGTAATATACTTGGTGGCAGTGACGTGTCGCTGCTGGCCTATTCGATGAACACGCGCAATCGCTTGTTCTTCTGCCATAGGATTCCAATGAGGCTCCAGAAGATGCACATGGTTAGCCGAGGTTAGATCAATGCTAGGAAACGGTTATGTTGTCAGCATTCAATTACTCCAGGCGGCTGAAAACGTACCCTTCTCCGCCACTACCAAGGGTGGCCAGCATTACAGTACAGCAGGGGTCGTTTGCAAATCTAGACAGCGCCTTCTCTCGTTGCTTGATGGAATACTGGCCATCAATTCTCTCGCATAATAAACCGGCCTGTATAAGAGCTTTCTGAACAAGATCGAGCATCTTAGTCCAATAACTAAAAACCACGCTGATTACCATTAGTAACCTGAGTATGTTTTTGTTCCATACGAATACCTTTTCACCGGTGGATTCGCCGACCCTGGTAAGCTTCCCGCTTGCTCCGATTGAATGTTGTGTATCAATCTCTGTACCTTTGCAGACGGTGATGTCTTGCAGTATGAATCAATACTATGATTACGTCCAGGCATCGTCTGAAAAATTGGTCCTTGACATCTCTGCAACCTCCACACTTCCATGTCTGTAGCAGGTAAGAGGTCTTCTCCGTGATCGCAAATCTGGCGAAGATTCTGGATTAGAGATAAAACATTCTTCTTTTCCCTACCCTTCTCTGGAGCGCTAGCAGGATAGTTATTAGGAGAGTCGGCAGCGTTTTTGGCAGCTTCAGACTCGAAGAAGTTGTAGAGAGCGCGGTCATATGGATTCAGCTCAATCTTTTCTTCGCAGACTGTGGGAGGAGGGAGTGCCTGCGAAATTCTAGTTTTTGTCCTACGGAGACAGGTAGCTTCAACGAGGATCCGAAGTTTTCGAAGGCCTTCTTGCAGGTTATCACGTATCTGGTTAGATATCCAATGATCGAAAGCGGCCTTGGTATCAAGGGGCTCCATCTTGATAAAGGCAAGCAATGCTCCAATGTTATCAATAGAATTTACGATGGGAGTTCCCGTGAGACACCAGCGCCTCGATGACTGGAGCTCACATGCGGCCTGGAAGACTTGAGTTGACCTATTACCAATACGATGGGCTGCATTCGTTAACTACATGAAGGAAGTGATAAGGTGGCAATACTGACATTCGTCTAGAACGATGCGGAACCATTGCTCTGTGAACAACGGGCCCTTTTTAGTCCACTCAGACCTTAAGGTCTGATACGTTGTCAAGACAATATCGTTGTCCCGGAACTGCTTGGCAAGAGTTTGTCTGCCAGGACCATGATAGACGGCAACACGGATCTGACCTGGGACGATGTGGGTTTTTATCTGAGATTGCCAGCCAGGAATCACTCCCACTATTAGTTAAAATCCCCTTGAAGACTTGTCTCGGGTCTTACTGCTCTTAGGTATGACAACCAAAGTTGTCAAAGGCTGAGAACCATTCCATTCAGGTTTCGTGTCCCTCAGCAAGTCTAGCGACCAGCAAATGAGGGACAACACGCAGAGGGTTTTCCCGAGGCCCATTTCCTACAAGGCTAGTGCGTCAGCAATATGCTATATAGAGCTGGGGTATGAGGGTTTTCTGACATCAGCAAGGATTCCTCCGGCGCAGACGGGCGGAACATCGACCCGATGCCCCGTTATTCTGTGGCGGTATTCTCTGCTTGTTCTTAAACCTCAGCCTATAGTAGATTTAATTGTGATTTCATACCTGTCTTTTCTATTGGATGCATCCCGTGCAACCCAGAGCGAAGGGCATTGCGGACTTTCAACGTTGGCGCACTCCTTTTCGCTCATAACCGTAAGAGCTTTGAGCTGATAGCTAGATGGTATTAGTCGTCAATAGCAGAGCAACAAGGCCGCAGTGCTTACTCTTTCAGACGAGTCTGCAGGCGCGGACTTGGTTCAGTCGTGGGTTGAATGGAAAGGTCAGCCGCCGTGTCAAAAATACCAATGAGTTGGCCTTTTTTTTGATCATCCAGCGCCAAAGAAGCATTAGATGTACTTTGGTTGTATTCAATGGCAAGATCCTCCAACTGCGGCATACGGGATCCCGGAGTAACAAGAAATTGGGGATTAAAGTATTCCATCTCTAGCTCAAAATATTCGATGTCCCGAGGTGATGGATGTTGAAGAAAAAGTTGATTGTTAGATAAAAGGCTTCCTATCTCAGTTGCTTCGTTGATATGACTGAGTATTATGACGCGAAGGGATGCTGGTGCGGTCAATAGAGCGTTGAGTTTCACCGAAGGTCGATGTAGCAAGTCTGGCGGAAACGAGCCGTCCAGGACGCCCGCGTATGCATCCGTGTCTACCGCCCTCAACTTCAGGATGTCCCCACATTGCCGTATGTTGACCATGACTTCTGACTCTTGTCGGTTCTTAAAGAATGAAGATGCCGTCTTCGGGGTTATCTACCACATGTTAGGGCCCGCTTAAAGTCATCTTGGAAGCTCACCGTTCCGAGGCAGACATGGTGAACTGTCTCAGCGACCAGTGCCTCGCCTTCTGTATCAAGTCTCGCTTCGTCTTTAATTTCTTCGGTAAGTTCTGAGATGCTGGCCCAGAGACCATTGTCGCACGGGAGCTGTGGAAACAATTCAGAGTCTGACAAGAGAAAATCTTCGAAATTATCAGAAATGATGCCCAGCTCCGGTGATTGCAGACGTATCCGTTTGTAGGTACGTTCCATGTCTTGATCGTCCACATCCATTTTGGAGACCGCAAAGTCAACTGTGCGCGAATGCAATGTGATGAGATGAAATGTGAGCACGATTATTGGGATGCAGCCCGAATTTTGAGAACGCCTTGAAAAAACGACAGCCCTGTTTAACGCCCCGTTGGTGCACAGCCACAACTGAGTACGCCTTGGCGTCAAGTGTCTCGAAATCATTGGCGGCCTACCGGATAAGGTTATTGGACCAATGAAATAAAGTGAGAAAATAAGTAAATAAAATGTACCTGTAAATAGTTATTGAGAGGGACATCGAGACAACTTATAATATAGTATAGCAGTTTCCACCCTGGCGAATACGGCTTTTATACTTATGACTAAAGAAATAACCTCCATTTTAACCTACAAGTACAAGGAGGCAGCCGTTGTTTTAGATACAGGCGAACTCGTTCATTACCTATTATCTTTACTTCCAAATATAGGCAGAGGGTTTAGGTCTAGAGTGCTCGAACATTCATCCTGATATGAGTTAACAGCGAGGTCTCAAGAGTCAGGGACGTCGAGGTCATTAGCATCTATATGAGCAGTCAAAGATAAACAATAGCCAAGTGGACTGCTACCGAACTCTCCTCCAAAAAGAACAAGTTCTGAGTCCTGGACTATGCGGTTTTCTGGACTGGGGCCATGGCTGAAAAGGGCGGGCTAAGAAGATAGATGTCATCACCCACCTCATCCACCATACGCCTCTCGAGATGGGCTCCAATATCTCATAGGCAAGTCAATCCAGCAGTCTGGATGTATTTTCCACGTCGACAGAGTGAGACTCAGACACGTGACCCATAAGCCTCCTATCCATACTTCATGCTCTATACAGCGCCTTATGGAATTAGGAGATAGAATATAACCTAAACAGAACTTGATCTGTAGATATGGGGAATAAGAAGTGACATTATTTTATCGACACCCAGCCTGAGGTAGAGCTCTGCCAGCCGGCTCAACTACCTAACACTCATACCTTGCTATCCTTCTTACCTTCCGCTTTAAGGAAATCTGACATAAAGGAGTGATCGGCCCTTAGTATTATTACACGTTACCCGAAGCATCTAAAAGTATCTTTACCGAGCAACCTACGGTCAGATTCCAAAGCGCTGACACACATGTGTGTGACGAGCGCAGGCGCTCCAGTCGGAGTATCATGACCAGCCTAGAGCGCGGGAACGGCGCCGAGGGTTCAGATCTACAATAACATTGAATCCTGGATGGAGAGGCTGCTGTCAGCGGCCTTGCTCCCAATCGGCGTAGTTGGTCAAGATTGGGCCCTGTCAGTCTGATATTGAGAAAGCTCATGTTTCACCTCGGTCTCGGAGCCGAAGGCCGAATGTAGCCTGCCGCTGACGACATGGACTGACGAAGATCGTTCCCACCTAATCAGGCACACCCTGTATTACCCCGCGAATTGCCCCTTTCTGTTGATAGGGGATCAAGAGAGTCGGGTATCGCTTCGATGCCGAGGCTCTACCCCAGAGTAACGTCGGTGATGATCCATTGCGGGGCTATATGTAACTTCACAATTGATCACTATATGTTGGGGTTCAGTCGGCCCGGTTGGAATGCACGAGAGTCCAGATATGGACCTTATCTGGTTGTACTTGTATGTTAGTTCCTAGATAGTTAGGTGACATAGAAATCAAGACGATCGCTCCTGTTTCCGTTGGATAAACATTGTCGATTATACCCTCCGCTACGGCTAATGCCCTATTTCAGAACCCTCAATGCCCCAATGAAGAATCACGAGAAGCCTCTTCAGACAGAACCGATAATGCCATGTGATGCAGGGTGTATAATGAGAGATGGGCGATACGGATAGAGGGAATATCCTTTAACTTTGAGAGAAAGATAAATAGCCAGCCACCTCCGCATTGTTCACAGTCGACTCAATCTACCACAACGTTACATTACAACACCAACTAACCTACTTGGCTAACTGCCACCTGCTTTGATAATGTTCAACACAGCTTTCGTCGCCTCTCTTTTCCTCCTCCCATTGGCCACTGGCGCCCCAGCCGTCGAGATCGAGGAGCGCCAAGCGCCATGTCACAATGTGCACATCTTCCTAGCTCGTGGCACTGACGAGCCTTATCCAGGTCGTCAAAGCTCGATTGTCTCAGCCGTTTGCAGTGGCTTGACTAGCTGTGACTACGAGGACATCAATTACCCGGCAAACTTCAATACATACTGCACTTCGATATACGCTGGGATCAACGGCGGTCTGTCACAGGTAATGGCATATGCAAATCGGTGCCCCGATTCTAAGCTAGTCTTGAGCGGCTATTCGCAGGGTGCTCAGCTCTTTGGCGACATGCTTGGTGGCGGTGGGGGGCAGAGTTTGGGATGTACTCAGCAGTCCAACTCTGCGTTGAATCCGGCGACTTCGCCTGGCAACAAGAGTAAATCTTTCTGCCTAATTCGTATGGTGTTCAGGCTTAAATGGCTAATCTGACCTGTATAGTTGCTGCTGTGCTGTTCTTTGGCGATCCTCGCCACGCTGCCAGCCAGGCCTACAACACTGGTACCGGTTCTTCAAGAAACGGCGTAAGCAGATCAATTTGTCCTAGTAACGCCTAAAAAAGACCTAATGCTTCCCCTTTAACAGATAAACCCTCGGATGGGTGCTCAATTAACCTCGCTGAATCGCTATTCTAGCCAAATCCGATCGTGGTGTTTGGCAGGAGATAATGTGTGCGCGCAGGGTACTGATCCAGGCGCCCACACGTCCTATTTCAATTTGTTCTCTCAGGAGGCAGGTGCTTGGGTCAAGATTAAGGTCTAAGGGCTCTGTGCGAGTTGTGAAATTGGACGTAGGGGGTTGGACCGTGCCGGGTCAGTACGGCTCACGACTGGCATGGCCTTGGCTGTATATGTGCAGCTGAACTTTTTTCAGTCGCTATTTACTACTATTTAAGGCAGTAACTTATTGTTCAAGCATGTCATTTTAGTTTGCTTAGACTTGTTCCATCGGGGACTACATGCACTGATAAGAACCTGTTCAGATTGTCTTATCTGTCATCCCGCAAGCCGGGTTTATGAGGTGCAATCTCACTGCTACCCTTGAACTTATCTCCACCTCCGCCACTTCGTCTTTTTATACGCCGGGATAAAGCCCTAGGTCGATCCCCTGGTATGCACCATATAGTACAGGCAATGGTTGGGAGCCATCAATGTCTCTGTCAGAAGCTTCCGAATTGGCTACAAGAAGCCCACGGCAACAGTATGCGCCTGTCATGTTCATGGCAAAGGCAGCCCGGGTGCCTGTTATTAACGACCCAAACATCCCATTGCTGCCTAACACCATGCCCTTGAACTCCTACCAACTGAGAATACTCAAGACACGTCATAAGGACGTCAGCTCTTCATGCCCTGAGTCACTTCTCAGGTAGTAGCCCTTATCTACAGATGACGACATCAAGGCACTGTGGACTGAATGGCTCATGTCGCCGCACAAACCGCGCACCTGGCTACGCTCAAAACGTAACCTCAGGTGAGTGGCCGAGCCACACAGGGCTATCGTCGCTAGGCGTTTGGCCCATGAACAGGAGGTGGCGAGATTTACGATTGGCTTATTTCATTCAGGGCTGAGATTGCAAGGGCTCATGAGCTAGTCAAGGAATCCGAGTCCACCGACCTCATGGCAGAGTGGCTTCTTATCCCGAAGGTCAGGCTCAGACGCACCTGGCTACACCAAGGAAGTCGGCCAAGAGTCGGCCTTAGCTGTCAAGAGACATTACACGACTGTTATAGGAGCAGTCCGCCTCTGCCCATACTTGGGTCGAAGTTGATGATGCGTGACATGCTATTGAACAAATGGCAACAGATCGAATATTTGCGCACTCATATATTGCAAAGACAGTCTGTGATGTGTTGACACTGTAACCTTATAACTCTTACCTATTCTACTCACCGTTGTATGATACGCCGCAAGAACTCTGTGTAATCTCGATCCTCACCAGCTTCCATGAGGCTACTGGCCCCTGTTACGTTCCAGGTAGATAGAGAGTTCGGGGCGTGAGCGGTCTGCTTCAGGCCATTCAATGAGCATCTGCGTAATCCCGCTCTTCCATGCAAACAAGACAGCGCTAAACTCCGCACAAATGCCGCGTTCTAGTAGGGGAATTACAGATTGGACGCATAGAGTAGCTAATTGGTATATGATTGCGTCATAGCGTGTCATCCCTGGCAGAAAATCAGGGAGCCATGCAGAGAGAGGTTCCATTAGCGCCGCACAAATACCGCTGACAGGGATTTGCATTTTTAGAAGCATTTATTCTGGAGAAGAACAGCTGGTAGGAAATGTCCTTGGTACTCCTTCAAGCTTGGTTTGTTCATTCCTTCTGGTGGGCCTGGCTGAAATGGTATGGTCTTTTATGGGCTTCGTTGTTTGGCCTGGTGACCTTTCTGGTTTGGCCGTAAGGTTACATACTTTCTGCGCCTCTTCTCCTTTTCTTTCTTTCTTTTTCGCATCGTTTCGATGTACGCGACTTCTTTTATTCTTTTTATTTTTACCTTTCTTAGTTATTTAATAACCTCTTAAATTAACGTGCTCCTTTCAATATCCAGTGTAGCATCGGAGCACAACACATTACTCGTCAATTTCAAGCTCTACCACATATACGACCACATACATCTTTACGTCGAGATGCTTGTGCCATCTCTTTCTGTCGCCCTCTACGCTGTAGGCACGACAGCTGCACTACGCCAATTCAATTTCACCGTTCACAGCGCCGTCAACTCTCCAGGCATGCCATACCCAGCCTCATGAGCTGAATGAAACACTCAAGCCAGTGACACTAACTGCTACATAGATGGATTCGAGCGCGAAGTTTATCTCATCAATGGTTAGCAGCCAGGGCCTTTGGTTGACGTGGATGAAGGGGACGATGTCGAGATTTTTGTCCAGAACGACTTGAATGTCGAGACGACCATCCATTGGCATGGTTTGTTATCACTTTGATCATACGTGCCGCATTAACAATCACTTAAAACAATTTCCCCAACTAGGACTCCTGCAGAGAGGAACTCCTCATATGGATGGTGTGCCAGGTGTTACACAGGTTAGATTAACCTCCTCCGAGCATTCCCTTTTCCATTGTACCAAGCCTCACACAACAAATCTATAGGACCCCATCCCTCCAGGGGGCAACTTTACCTATCGGTTTTCTACGGCATCTCAATACGGGTTCTTCTGGTACCATTCTCACTTCCGTGCCTATTATAACGATGCCATTCGCGGTCCACTCCTCATCCGACCGGCCGCATCACGCCCACGCCCGTTCACGACACTGGCTAAAGATGAGGATGATCTCGCAGCGCTTCTAGCGGCTGAGCAAAACGCGACAAATGTACTTCTGAATGACTGGACGCACGAATCCTCGGATGTTATATTTGCGCGATATATCAAGACCGGTGCCTTTCCGTCGTGTGTTGATAGTATTTTAGCTAACGGCCGAGGAAGGGTACAGTGCCTCCCTAAGAGCACCCTCGAATCCGGACCAGGGCTCAAAATGCAGCCTCAAAACACAACTAGAGCCCTCGGGACATCAACAAGCACTTCTGAGATGCGATACATGTCAGATATGTCAAGCATGGACATGTTGAAAGGACGCGATATGCATGGCATGACCATGGACTCACCTGTGGGCCCAGCCACATTACATCCATCTGCTATCATGTCATTGGACCATTCCACTTCTCCAGCATCTTCAGGGGCACCTGGAATGCCGGGGATGGACACGCTGAGCCCCCGTGGCTGTACGCCGCCCATGATGTTCAAGCCGGGATTCAATATATCGTCGCTGCCGCCCGAGACCTGCATGAACACGACCTCGCCTTTACTTATCATCTCTACGGGTCAGTCGAAAGGATGGCTGGCTCTCAACTTGGTCAATTCTGGTGCCGTCAGTGCCTTGAGGGTTTCATTGGATGCGCATTCAATGTTTGTTTATGCTGCCGACGGCCTTTATACTAATCTACAAGAGGTGAATGTGAGCATCTCTTGGCAGTATCATAACGTGATTTCCACTGACCCAAGTTAGGTCCTTCATATGGAGCTTGGCCAACGGTATTCCATTATGGTCAAGCTTGATCAATCTCCTGGGAATTACTATCTGAGATTCACTACTTTCCCTAGCGGCGACATGCAGCAAGTCCTCGAAGGGCAGGCGATTGTGTCATATAATGTAAGTGCGCTGGTCTTCAACAGTTCACAAATCAGTAGTAGCTCGCAGGATCCTGACTCTCTAGGCTGACAATGGTTCCACTACGGGCGTTATGGAAGATCCAGCTATGTCATGGATGTACATTAACGGCTCAGCTAAGATCGGCGCTGCCCTACTTGACCCCTCGGCGCTATCTCCATTCGACGGCCACAATTTGCCACCTTCGGGGCGACCCGATAAGACATTGTCTTTTGTTGTGAACCAGACAGACATTGTGAGCTGGGTAATCGACCGCGCTCCGTTCTCAGAGCCAGATGTCCCTATCATCTATGGGGAAAACTCCTCCGGCTGGAATTCAAACACGACGATACACTTACCAATCAACTCAACTATAGATATCATCCTGAGCATTTCAAACCAGTCTCTGGATACGGTGCGTTCTACCTTCCTTCCGGCTTGAGAAAACAGGGTCGCTTGGATACCAAGTACTGACGCGTAAGTGGGAAGATGGGCCATCCGATACATCTTCATGGCCATAAATTCTGGGTTCTAGGTTCTGGCGAGGGGCCATTTCCGTATGCAGCCGTCACAGATGCGCCTGAAAACCTCATTAACCTTCGAAATCCCCCTTACCGAGACACGATGGGCCTCCCTTCGCAAGGGTGGGCTGCAATTCGGTAAGTCGCGTCGAGGGGGTTTTGATATCTACTCCGGTGCTAATAAGTCACTGTATAGTTATGTGACGGATAACCCCGGTGCGTGGATATTCCATTGCCATCTTCAGTGGCACGTCGTTGTGAGTTTCTCAATTGATAGGCCCGATTCTGCCTACTGACGTTGAAATAGGTTGGCATGGCGATGGTGCTTGTTGAAGGCGGAGACCAGATTCCTGCACTGGTTGGACAATACAATAAAACAGCAGATAGAAGCGGAGCGACCGTGTCGATCGCGAGCCGTTATGGTCCTTCCGCCGCACTTGTTGCTATCGCGATTGTCGCCATCCCGCTTTTGTATTGATCTTCAACCCGTGTATTAATCGCACAATATGTAAGTTAAATCGTCTACCACAATGGGCTACTGGTATAGAACGATTTGTCTTTGCTGGCTTTGGCTTACACCCTAGGTTCTCTCTGCCGGAATACGCTCTCAGCCGCAAGTCGCAACTGCAAGTCACAATACATATCCCTTTTTAACTGCTCAAATACTATACGGATTTACTGCACATTAACTAACATATAATATATGTAAGATGAGTCTTATAGAGAAGGAACTTATATACCTTTTGAGACAATTCAGGGCAACTTTGATATACGTTTAAAGAGCGACAATAAGAGTTATCGCCATGTCTCATGTGTAACCTATAGCTCGACCACCAACTTCTTTCCACTCACGCCTTTACCAATCTTATCTACAGCACCTTGGATTTCCTCAAGTCCTTTCCCAACAACCTCAGGATGCGGCATACACTTCATTGTCCCATCTTCAAGCGCTCCAGGAAGCCAATCAATCCATATCTTCTTCCCAGTGTCGGTGGAGCCTAGAAGAACATGACCATTGACCAGAACTTGCACGCCATCAGGTATCCTTCCAGGTACCGGCAAGCCAGGAGGAAGTATAGTCCCCAGACATTTCTTTCCTGGGAGCCTGTCTGCAATCGTTGCACAGGCCGTAATAGCAGTATCCGAGTATACAGAGCAGTAAACTCCTGCAAGCTCGCCAACGTCGCTCAGAGTGGTGATGATGTCTTCCACAATACCGTCTTTCTTGTAGTCAAAGATGTAGTCCACGCCCATCTCTCTCAGTAGCCCGTGGTTGTGCCCGCTCGCCGTAGCCGCAACGATATATCCTGCTGCTTTCACAGTTTGTATGCCATTCGAGCCAACACTTGAGCTGCCTCCCCAAACCACGACGATTTTCCCCTTGGAGTTCCTCTCTGTTCCAGCACTGGGTAGATCGAGGCCCATCAAAGTGGGACTGAACAGCATAGCAGCTGATGTTGTGAGTCCCATAGGAAGGACTGCTGCTTCTTTGTAAGGTATACGATCTGGGATCTTGGCTACCATGGGCTCAACCATGATGGAGTAATCTTGGAAGGCCCCATACTTGTTATGCCCTTTCTGCCATGCCATTGCGTGGCCGACTACACGGTCGCCGGGCTTCAATCTTGTCTGATCAGGGCCAACAGATACGACTTCTCCAGACACGTCGGTGCCGCTGACATAGGGGTAAAACTCGGGTTTGATGACGATGCCGAGCTTTTGAACAGCGTGATCGGCTGGGTTGACTGCAACGGCGCGTACACGAATGAGTATCTCATTCCCAGTTGGAACAGGAATTGGCGAGGGGGTAATGACCATGGGATGAGCCTTTGGGTGTGGCAGCACCGCCAATCGGTTCAGTGTTTCTGTGGTTGAAGACATGATGGGAAAGACCTTTGCGATATAATGGAGTTAGATGGTAAGACGCACTCAAAATTATTCTGTATTCCAAGAATAATTAAAGGACTTGGCACTTTAATACACATTGATATCGGCATCGGTTGTTACCTTTGTTGATTGCCCGGTCCTGGACTTAAGATTATCACCAACGTTAACTCCGGGTACAGTTGGAAGCCAAGTTCCCGGTTAACAACTCTACATTTCATTGAAGAGCAATTATTCTTATCGATAAGAGTGAGCGGGAGTATTCTCAAGGCACAATTTGCTTAGTACCCAGTATACTTCCAGCCAAGCCCTGGACACATTCAATGCCAGTTGGCTAAAACCTTGAATGGCATAATTTGGACGCTGACCTGAAACGAATGATTCGTATTTTGTATTTACATGACTCTACCTCGCACAAGGCCGACGAAAATATCTAGTGGTTTCAGGAATCCGGGTTTACTAAAACATAGCGGAATCGCGGCTTTCCAGCCTCAAAGTCAACGATAGCCTGGTTTGCCTCTGACATAGGACGCATCTCGACCCAGGGCTTGACGTTCTTATCTGCGACCAGCTGCAGCATTTCTTTGATCTCAGCTGGCGATCCAATGCTTGAGCCTGCAATCCTTCGACGCGCCCCAGTGAGACTACCAGGTCGGAACGGGAGTTGACCTTCAGGAAGTCCAACTTGGACGAGAGTGCCGTCTAGTCGTAGAAGGCCGATATAATCAGCGAGAGGCATCTGTAGCAAAGTCCATTAGTGGTCAATCAGCTTGATCTGGAATGTGCATCACACCTTTGGAGACGATACAGTTGAGATGATGAGGTCCAACCTCCGAGAGTTCTTCTTTTCCCATCCCTCCTCGTCGGCAGTTGCGATATAATCTGTACACCCCAAGTCCATAGCTTCCTGTCTCTTGCTCTCTCTGCGCGAAATACCTACAACTTCATCGGCCCCAAGCGCACGAGCAAAGAGTACAGCAAAATGTCCTAGACCCCCAACGCCAACGATACCGACCTTCTTACCAGGTCCAGCACCAAATTGCTTCAGAGGCGAATAGACAGTCACGCCGCCACAAAGAAGCGGCGCTGCATACTCTGGTGCGACACCCTCAGGGATGCGAAAGACGAAGTGCGATGGGCAGCGGTGATAGCGAGCATATCCACCTTGGGTTTTGTCGCCTGTGGAGAGGAACTTCGAACCGTACGTTGGGGCCATGCGGGTGCAGTAATTCTCTTCTCCAGAGGCGCACTCATTGCACTTTGGTCGCTCCTGGTTCTCATCGTCGAACTTACGATTGAGGCATGCGTCGGACTGGGCGCCGACACCGACGATGTCGCCGACTTTGATGCCGCCTTCAGCTTGACTTCCAACGCGTACAGCGACGCCGACGATTTCGTGGCCTACCACGACGGGGTATGGGGCTTGACGCTGTGGCACAAAGACATTCGTTAATGGTGTCTCGTGTATCGATAAGCTTCGTTTAGACTTACCCAGCCTGATCGTAGGACGTGAATATCGGAGCCGCATATGCCGCAGTGGGTGATGCGGATATCAACGTCAGTCTCCTCCCACTTCTTGGGCTCGTACTCTTGCCAAACCATATTCCCTTCCGCTGACTTCTCATCCTCTCCCATCCATCCCTCAAACTTGTAATCAGTAGGCATCTCTAAAGAATTATCTCTTACAGTAGTTAGCTTTGGCAAGTGACAGTGAAAACAAGTTCGGATGGCTTATCGGAGGGCTTGCATGTGCATTATATGCCGAGGAATGTTGACGTAATGAGACGTAATGAGGGAAGTTCCGTCAAGAGCTCGGTTTCTCGTTGTTGCGGGGCATTTAAGACACAGCATGGAGTCTAGATGGGTGATTGGCTAGTGTAAGGCTCCGTCTTACATCCCTGGTTCCGTCGGGACGCTAATCACATCTCCGTCGGAGTTGATAAGCAAGTCTAGCCAATAGCGATCTCACCGTAGCTCCCATCCAGGCACTAGACAAGGTAGCTAACGATTAAGTCAAACCTTATCGTTCAGCAACATGCAGTGCTCCTCACCTGGGGGCCGCCACGTACGTAGAGCTTCAACAGCTATAAGAGCACAGCTTCCAGCCGTTCCGAAATGTTTCGCAACATCGATTAAGCTTACGCCTCCAACTTAATTTGACTCACTCATCCCATCAATACTGTATCAACAAACAGCCTGCTCTGCAACTCATCAAAATGTCCAAGCAAGACGACAAGACTCCCGTCCGTGACACAGCGGAGGATGACGCCTACTTCCCCTCACCCTTCTCCCTCACCCAATACGTTACCGCCAAAACAGATTTTGACGGCGCCGACTATCCCAACAAATACAAAGGCGGCAAATGGAAGATTCTCATGATCGGCACCCAAGAGCGCTATCTCAAAATGGCAGATGGCAAGTTCTTCTCTACGGGAAATCACCCAGTTGAGATGCTGCTGCCTATGTATCACCTTGACGCTGCTGGCTTCGATATTGATGTCGCTACGCTCTCGGGTGATCCTGTCAAGCTTGAGATGTGGGCTTTTCCTAAAGAGGATGAGGCTGTCAAGTCGATTTATGACAAGTATAAGCAGAAGCTTCGCAGCCCGCTTAACCTCTCTGAAATCTGGAGTGGCCAAGACGGCAAGGGATTTAGTCAAGATACTCCTTACCTGGCAGTTTTTATTCCTGGCGGTCACGGCGTGTTGAATGGCATACCCTTCAGCAAGACCGTCGGCGATGTTCTTCGCTGGGCTCACGCCAATGACCGCTTTTTTATAACGCTTTGCCACGGGCCTGCTAGTATCCTCGCCGCAGACGTTGGAAAGCCCGAGGGTTCCAAGTTTATTTATGAGGGATATAGCATCGATGTGTTCCCTGACTCTCTGGACCAGGGTGCCAATATCGACATTGGCTATATTCCCGGCAAGATGGAGTGGCTGGTTGGCGAGCGGCTCAAGAAGCTCGGGGTTACGCCGATCAACAAGACCATCTCCGGTGAATGCCACCGCGACCGTCTGCTATTGACTGGCGATTCGCCGTTGGCTTCGAATAACTTGGGCAAGCTAGCTGCCAAGACTCTACTGGAAGAGGTGAACAAGTAGAATCCGATCCCCGAGCGCTGGGGTAAAGGAAAAAGCATCATGTAACGAGGGTAGTTAGGCTCTGATACAGAAGTGAGAATAAATTACCTTCACCATATGTTCAATATGATATACCTGGATCTTGGTGTAATATAGATCTTTACATAACAACAGAACACATCATTTTCCCCACAGAGTTGTGTGCAGATGCTTTTCGTCCAGTCTTGCGTAAATCCACTAACCCTTTCCTGCTGATCTGCGCCCCACTGAGTCTTAACAGTACACAAACGGCATAAGTTAGTGGGGGAAATGAGGGGTACGGAGGTTCCGACGGACCTTGACCCTAGCGAGCACCCTATGAGCACTTCCGTCGGAGGCATCACGTCCAAGTCACCTCATCGTCACAGTGATGTCTGCGTATGTTAGAAAAAGACAAAAAGTATCTTCTGCTTGTGAACGCTGCCGTAAGCGCAAGCTCGGAGTACGTGTCCTAGTGACCTCCAACCTCATACATTGTCTCGCTGACTAATTCGCAGTGCGATGCGGAGAGACCTTGTGTTCATTGCGTCCGCGCGGGTGCCCAGTGCGTACCTCGCGAGTCAACATCAGGAGGCTTTGGGGCATCTTCATCTGGCCAGACTGATGCGAGGGACAGACAGGCTCAGACTCCAGGGTCTCCCATACTCCCAGAGTCCAGCATCGTTGACCTAAGTGCTCTTGTAAGTACAGATTCTCTCGTTTGGAATTAATATTGACGCTCGTATGATAACTGCAGATGATACGAGGAAGTGGCACCAGCCAGGATTTACGACATGATACCTCGTCACTACCTGGCGGAACGAAGCTCCTCGAAGCCAACACCACACTACCTGCCAGACATTGGCGTAACGTAGTCGGCGTGGAACTACCGGCCGACAATATTTTGGAAGACTTGGTGGACAGCTTCTTCTCTTCGGTCAACTGGTTCATGATGGTCTTCCACGAAGATACCTTTCGCCGCAGGTATGCAGAAATGCTGCAACATTCACATTTCAAGTACCAAGATACAACATTCTACTGGACTTGGCTCCTAGTCATAGCGCTAGGTGCACATTACACTGCACTCAAAGACCCTGAGGATCAGATGAGTCCTCAGTACCGACAGCTTTCTCGAGATCTGATTGCTGTTATTGAAACCCGTTTCTTACAGATCATCGGGTGTCAGACTGTAGAAACAGTCCAAATATGTATCCTACTTGGCAGTTTCATATTCTATACGCGACCCACAACGGGACTCGGTATCTGTGGAATGGGAGTCAAAATTGCCCAGGTCATTGGACTACACCGTGAGAGTTTCTGGAAGGAGCAGTCTCAGTTAGCGCGAGAAGTCAAACGACGTACTTGGTGGACATTGGAAGTCTTCGATAAGTAAGTACTGTATCAAGATCTATCTTCGTTCTTATGTCTGCAAGCTTACCAAGGTCTCATTAACAGATACGCCGCCGTTGCGTTTGGGCGCCCCTGCATTATTGATGACTCTGACTGCCAAGTCGAGATGATCTCAGATATTGACCTCGATGGCCACAAGCATGCCCCTACCAGGCCGCTCATCCTCTATCAACAACACAAGTTTCGTCTCTACAGAATCATGGGTGCGTTCTTGGGCCGTAAGAGGCAGCGTAACAGCTTTGAGTCGGTTGAAACTATACACAAGCGAATGCTGCAATGGCGCCAAGAGCTCCCTGATGTACTGACTCTCAAGGGTCAAGAGCAGTCCATGGACCCAAGTATAGTAAGGCCAACCGAGATCCACGCACTCAGTCTCCAGCTTACCTACGACAATCTGCAAATTATCTTACATCGCACTGAAGTCTTTAAAGACGGCAACGGCATCTCTTCCATAATCTCCAATAACGGTACCTCTATCCAACAAATATTCACCTCAGCCATGGATACATCTGAACTCTCCTGCTATCCTGGCATCTTGGACGCCTGCAGAAGAACTCACGCAGACGTCCATGTTGGTATGACCATGTTCACAGCTGGTGTTGTCCTGTGCGCTATCTGTCTATCACACCCTCTTACTGAAATGGGGTCTCGCGCGAAGACCGGGGTTATGCATATTACACGCATGTGTCGAGAGACGAGAGCCGGTCGCTATAGCGGCCAGCTGGTCTCGGAGCAGAGTCTTAGTATCATCGATAGCTTGGTTGAGGTTATGCTGCAAAAGGAGACGGATATGATCACCGGCCGAACGAGTTATCCAAGCCCCCATACAGCTCCTGGCAAGAGAGATACGGGATCGTCTGACGATGGGGGACCTAGAGCAAACAGAACAATAGCGCCCAGACCAAGTATCGCATCTGGTCCAAGTGAGCCCAGAAACGAGCGAGTCTTGGAGCCGATTCAAGAAGGTAAGCACAAGGCTGCTCTGACAAATGAACATATGCAATCAGTGGTAATGAGCTAATGATACAATAACAGTCTTCAGACAGCATATTTCCACACCATCCGCTGGAGCCAATTTGAACCCACAAAGCTCTGTCACGGGGAGTTATGGAAACGATGGAGACAATGGGACTATGGGCACGTTCAATTGGGACGGCGACATGTCCGCGCTCGTGGATTCGGGACTTGTGGATGCTAGTCAACTGTGGTTATGGGCGGATACCTTGGACTTCGACTCATTCGACGATCCGGCCCCCGGGCCCCCAGAGTGAGGACCTTCAGAAATATTAAAGAATTGGATGTACAAGCAATGAGCTACCACCAACAGCTTCGCGAGAAAGATGCCGCACACAAGGACCAAGACGCATATCTGAATTGCCAACAAGAGCAGGTAAATTGAATAGACTACCGTACTACAACAAGTGCCATAATGCTCAGGATGAGAAATACACTAGGTGCAACTTTGCTACTGATGCTTGAGGTCTGAGTAGAAGTTTGCGATGCTGTTACGGTCAATGTCGCGCGTGTCGAGGCCGACAGAGTTGGTAGGTCCTCAGCATTAGTCTGCGCAGGTTCGTCTTTCGCCGACTGGAAGGGATGTCAGTGTTGATAGGATCGATAACAATCGTTACGTGCTGCACTCACCTGCTCCGCCCCGATAACAGACCCAAAGTTGTCACAGATCCCATACCCATACGCATTCGTCGTCGCAGCTTCTGTAGCAAGACACGAGGCGTTCCCAATATACTGACAAGTGTAAGCCTGGCGAAGTAACCTAGGCTGGCACTCGCAAGAGCTCAACCTCGACGTATCTGTATCCGAAACATACGGTGAGCAATCACTAAGTATATTCCTCGCCGATTGACAAGCCTTGTCAACATCGACACAGAGTTGCTCTGGATAAGCAGTGTACGCTTGTGCTGAGGGCGTCGTCGGGGAAAATGTCACGTAGCTGCGGCAAAGACTTTCCCAAAGCTCTATGCCTCTATCGAATGAGTCTTGATAGTAATTGCCTCGATAGCAGAGCTTTAACTCATTTTCACAGCTGTCTAGTGTCAGCGATGAGATGGTTAGTGGTGGCTGAAGTACTCACTCGTATAGAGAGTCGAGGTATTCTTGGTTGCAAAGGCATTTCTGTTTTCCAGGGCGATCCAGTACAGTCGCGCAAGCATTTCCGGAATTGAGGAACCCATTGCAAGCAGGAAACGAAGTGATATCGGACCCGGCCTCGCAGATCCAGCTTGTTGAGATTGTTTGTGCGGCGATATGTTGGAGAAAGTATGCGAATATTACATGAGACTTCATGATGAGTTATCTCAGTTGTGTATCTTGAGAATGATGCAAAAAGGTCTCTCCAGGTTGATGCAGTCAAGAGGGAAAGTTAGGGCACACATAAGACTGGTCTGCTTGAGGGGATGTCTTAGGTTGGAAGCTTATCCTCCCATCTGTCGTACCACCACCAGCCGCGTGAGCAGTTTACAACCAGCCGATGTCTTTTATCCTAGGATCTGATTCGGCCATGAAATGACAGCTGAAAAGGCGACAAGCCATTATCACCTTCGGCGAAGCAAGATGGTGTGAAACTCGTGCAATCTGATTGGCAAATGAGCCCCCTAAATCCAGCCTCACCAATATTTCTAGCCATTTTGGGTTTACTTATCAGCCTCTCGATGAGAACAAAATCACCTGAGAAACATGCCTCCGATGCAACATTCGTTTATGAGTAGACGCACTAGTCCTCGTGAGAGCGACAAAGCCCAGTCCAGGGCAATATTTCAATTCGTACTTCAACCACCATGCGTCACAATGCCACCAATCAGTGGAGTTTGAAGTCCATATGGATATCTATATGTCAATGTAAGTAATATGGAATGTTTTTACATTCATGTCTTTCTTTTGAAGCAACAAAATAAGAGGTGATCATGTCTGACAAAATACTACCAGTCTTCCGCGGCGTGACCGCGTCTGTGATTGGTATCGTCAAAGGCTTAATAAGTACGATCAGAAACAGATATTATACATACAAGAACAGAGCCCCTCCTCAAAGACCACCGCTACTTCTCACAGAATGGGGGATGGCACTTCAGCTTCTTTGCCAGATCGCCATAATTACCACCATCTCTGTACTTTGGCATGTATCAAACACAAACAACGGACTAGCTACTGTCGGAGACAATCCAGACCCTTCATTTGACTCAAAGGGATTCCATCCTCCTCCAATTCTGAGCTCGTCTATTGTCTGGGCTACTGTCCCAGCGTGGATCATGTCGGCTTATTCTTCTCTATGGTCTGCAATGCTTGATTCACTAAAGAAGGTCTATCTTCTTCTCGAACTCGATAAAGATCTTCAAAAGCCTTTACCAGGTACCGAACTCTTTCTGAAAATCTGGACACGATACTTTCGTCATCAGTCCACTCAGTCCCAATCTACCCCACAATCGAAGGGCTCCACGATTGAAAAGACCTTGTTACTGGACTACGGAGAGTGGCCTGTCATAAATGGCTTCCGGGCCATGAGGGCAGGCCATGTTCTCTTGGGCATATGTCTCCTCTTACGAGCAGCTCTCTGGACTGCAGGCGGCCTCACTGCGGCAATCTTTGCGACAACTCTGGTTCCTTCTGAAACGCCCGCCACTCTTTACAGTGTCAAAGCCTTTGACGAGTATCTTGGTTGGGACGAAGGAAAGGGGACTGGCAACTCATCAGTAACACCAGCATTCGACATCGTGAGTGCCACAGTTTTAAGAAGCGGTGATAACTATCCTTGGACAACCGATACACATTCTTTCTTGCCATTCATCCCAGTTTCTAAAGATTTCAGGGGAAACTACACCTTTGCCACTGAGTCATACTCCTCGAATCTCGACTGTACTGTCGCCACAGAAGAGGATCTAGACAAGATCAGGGGGTTAAGTCTTGATCTCCAGGAAGGTGATGACTTTGATTCTGCTCAAATTCGTTTCAGATTCAAGCATGAGGGCTGTGAGGTTAATAAGTGGTTCACCCTTACAAACAACACCCTTCAGTACGCGAGAACCTGGTCTACCGACTGCGGTTTAAACAGTGGCCGAGCAAGATTCGGAATGTTTTCAGGGAGCTACAACGCAACCGAAAGATTTCATCTTTCCAACCTTACGGTTGTGACTTGTCAGCCTCTGATATACAAGTCCAATGTCACGCTGGAAATGTCATTTCTCAACGACACCGCAACTCCCAAGGTAATCAAATTCTTAGAGAGTGGCAGACAGCAGTTCTGGCCATTTTTCATTTCCAGTTGGCTGCGGGATATACCCCGGTACTCACTCTTTGATCCCACTATATACAATGATATGGATAACTTCTCGCGTCTAGTCATAGGACATGCCTCCGGAGAGGCAATCCTAGACACCCTGCCGGACAAGCAAAAGATTACCGATTCCTTCAGCGTCATCTTTGCCGCTCTCTTTTCCAACTTCGTGACCTTGGAAGGCTATTCTAGTGCACAAAGACGCGAGGTTTCCGGTACAATGTCCCGGTTGCGGCTTCGGCTGTTTGTAGTGAAGTCTGCTGCGATAGCTACAGTAGTTATCCTTGCCGTCACATTTGTCACCACTGTCATTCTGGCACTTCACCTGCACCGCAATCGGCATATCACTAGCCTGTATATGGACCTCTTACTGGGCACTGCAATACTACTACGAAATGGTAGCTCTAGTGGCCTTGACAGCTACTTGAACGGCCGTGTAGTATCAAGTAATGTCCCCAGCCACGGGACATATGGGAGTAATCTTGTGGAAGCTGAAAAGAGGAATTCGGATGTGAAAAGTCGTGAAGTGTGGGTAGAGGGAACACCAAGGACTTTGCATATAAACTGGCCGTAAGAGTCAATACTAACATCGCAGAATCAGACTTGAGCAATTAGTCAAGGCCCCAGACTATGGTGTTTGTGTAGCATTGTCTGATACGCTGGGTTAGATCCTGTCTCGTGTAGATGGGGTTTAATTCTGCCTGTGTTGGCATTAAAGCCATCATCAACTTAAGATAACGAAATTTTGTGAACTGCAATACACATTTATACATAGTAGATGGTCCCATATCCCTCAAATTCACAAGCTGAGACACCACTCTTTTGGTCTGGTGGTGTATCGTCATCTTCTAACGTAGTCTCAAGAACATCCCGAGTACTCTTCTCAGCACCCATCGTCTTCCACATCACCTGCCATCTATTTCCCTCTTCTAGAAAAGACGTTTCCATATCGCGAGATGAGAACAGTTGCCACTTGACTTTTCGGTACTGAATCGCGTAGATCTGCTCACCCTGTCCGACAAAACCAGTTTCCCTATGCTTCTTTTCTCTATATTGCGCCACTAGCTTCGGATCAAGAGGTGCCGCTCCTGTTGGCTCGCCCAAGACCTTGGATACTGGAATCTTGACCTCAGCTTCCACTGCACCAGTTGTGCCGCCGTCTAGGCTCATTTTCGCATCTATTAATGTCTGGATGGCCGTTACCATATACACATGCCTTCGTTTCTTGAATGCATCCTCAAACCATTCTCTGGCCACCTTATCTTTGCACATCTCTCTGAACTTTGTGTCGGCATTGTCCAGGAAGTATGTAAGGCAAATTGTATCTTGAATCTTTGTATCAAGGTGCTCCTCAGTCTGAAACAGAAGCGAGGCAACCGAGGTGAGAACTGCCTGAAGCTTTGAATCTTTACTTTTCTGCCTTAGATCATAAAAATCTTTGTTGACAACAGAATAAATATCTCCCTCCTGGAATTGTTGTTTGCCAGCGGGATAATAGGAGTTTTGAGGCGATTTGATAGTCGTGACAAGGCGTCCGAGCTGAACGCTCTCTCGTGGGAAGAGGTGACTATGGACTGTCAAGGGCGGCATCTTGTCTGTCAGTGGTGTGGCGAAAAGGATAAAACGCAGAGGTGGTGGTATTCGGAGTGTTAGTTATAGCCTTTTAATGCTGATTGCTTGCCCAGGCTACAGAGAGACAAGTACGTTTTCAACTCTCGTGCTTCTAACATCATATCATGGCTGCATATCAGGCTGCGATATGTAAATGACGTGGGCAGCTCATGGCGAATCATATTGATATGTTTATGTACCAAGTTGGTTAGTCTAGGATGTGGCTTGCAACTCGCTAGTCCCGTAACTCACAGTGCATATAAACAGGAAAAAGAAAGGTACTTCCGTCACAGAACGGAGAGGGGTAGATAGCAAAGGGCATCTCATGGCAAATCATTCTGGTCATGCGCAACTATGAGGACGGTCTGTGTAAGATGTGGCTTGCAGCTGGATGGTTCTGGACTTTAAAGGATAATTACACAAGGGTTAAGAGTTAGTTACTCAGTCCCGCACCGTGAAGGAAAATGCAGTAAGCATAGCGGTACCTAGTTACAACTTTTCAGATAAGACAATAGAACTACTATTAATCACCACCATACAATCTTTTCGCTTACCCATTTACAAGGTGACCCCTATCCTTTGATCCCCTGGAGATCTTCTTTTTCTTCCTTTTGAAGTCTATCGTACGTAGTCATAAATCATTGCACTACCAGCAACATGTCTGCTTCTTTACAACTACAAGGTTGCACTATATTTTCAACCCCGCTTTGCCTCTCAAGCTAACTCAACAATGACAGTCTCAGGGAGGTCTGATGAAGCCAGTCAGCTAGATCAGCAAATTACTCTTCTAATGTCTTATGAGCCTGAAGACGCAAACGAGCACGTGTTCATCGGTCAGCAGTATGCCACCGTTGCCGAAGGCTTCCTGGATCAGTGGCAGTCAAGCTCCAATGAAACATATCTCGAGAAGGCCAGGAGAGCACTTGCCAAAGGCATCGAGCTTGTGCGGACAGGGGCAGAAATGCTCCCCTCGAGTGGCGAAGAGGGTGACGAGATGGAATTTTGGGCTCTTGCAGCACAAATGGCAACCTCGATGTTTCAAGCTTTCTCCGATTCTATGGCTTTGGACCAGGCGATTTCTTACTATATGAAAGCACTTGAAGCGCCAAAAACCGAAGGGGAGACGTATGGTGCTGTTCTCTTGAATCTAGCCAACTGCCTTATTGAGAGGGCCGAACGTGAGGATTCTGCAGAAATCGCCTTGAGAGACATCAATGAAGCCATTCAGAATGGCCAAAGTGCGATCGTCGCTCTTGGTCGTAACCCTATTTGCTTGAGCGACGTCTCAACCATGTTTCTAACTCGGTTTGAGAAGCAAGGAGAGTTCAATGACTTGGATGAAGCCACCAAATTATCCAAAGAAGCACTGGACAATACTAGTCCCGAAGGCACGTCCATTTCTTCAAGACAGTCTAACTTCGCACAATGTCTCAGGTACCAATTTCAACGGACTGGAGGCCTTGATTATCTTCACCAAGCCATAGAGTTACTCACCAAGGCAAAGGAATCCTCTTCCTCAACTACTGCTCCAACACGTGCTAAGATTCTCGGTAACCTTTCTATGGCTCTTAATCTTCGTTATGAGTCACTTGGTACCAACTCAGATCTCTTGGACGCGATTCGGATTTCTTCGGCTGCCCTGCAAATCGATGGCCTGGAAACAGAGGGCTTAGTCTACCCAGTGATTCTTAGTAATCTTGCCTCATACCACCAATCTTATCACCAAGCCTTCCCAGACAACAACAGTATCGACAGTGCCATCAGCCTTGCTGAGCTTGCAGTAGAAGCTCTCAAAGACAACCCTATGCAGTGGAGCAGGTGTCTTTACAATCTTGCGACCATGTTAGATGACAAATCAAAAACAACATCCGGGTTAAGAGAAACGGCACGAGATGAACTCGCCGAGAAATCCATCGGATACCTCGAGCAATCGACAGCAGTACAGAATCTGGACCAGTCATTGCTAGCAATGCAAAACGACTTCTGGAGCAGGCTGTTGCATGAAAAATATCAACGTCTTGGTTCTCAGAATCAAGACTTGTTAGATACGGCAATTTCCAAGGCCACCGCCGCCGTTCAGGCTTCCAGCGAATTACAAGACAACCGAGGTGACTTCTTAGTTCAGTTGGCGGATCTACACCAATCGAAATTTGAGAAGTCTGGTATCGAGCAGAGCTTTGATGCCGCTTTACAAGCTCTTGAAGAATGCTCAAATATGAAGGCGGCTCGGACTCTCACGCGTATCACTTCGTGCCATCGGGCTGCATTGTTGTGTGCAAGTAAGAAACAGTTTGTCAAGGCTGCCAGGTTTGCGGGAATCGGAGTGAGTATGATGCCAAATTTGGTATATTGTGCTCTCGAAAAAGACAGCCAACTACAGGCCTTACAAAATATCTCAGGACTGTCTAATTTGGCTGCCGCTTTAGCCCTTGAAGCTGGTGCTACTCCTGGTAAAGCCATGGAGCTTTTGGAGGCTGGTCGAGGCGTCGTTGCCAAGCGATCCACGGACTTTGCACAGGGCCTTGATTCCTCAAAGCTCGACGATAGAGGTCGGCACCTTCTGGAGACTTATCGGCAATTGAAACGGAGAATCGAAGCGCCTATGAGTAGCGAATCCCTTGGAGATAAATACCCCTCGACTTTCACCGACAGCACCTCTCGCCGTTTGGAAGATGCAAGCTCTGCTACCAACATTGAGGAACAACTCAAGACCAACTATGGATTTGATATAAACCCACAATTGACAGAGAATTGCATCATCGAGATAGCCTCGACATCACCAATAGTGGCATTTGTGTTAACTGAGTTCCGAAGCAGCGCTCTCATTGCAACAGGGTCCGGAATTCAGGTGCTAGACCTACCAGACTTGAAACTCCACGAATGTACTGAGTATTATGCAACTATGCAAATGCCAGTGAAAGATGCGCTACGCAGTCTCGAGTTCGAGAATGTCTTTGAAGTCAACGAAAATCTCAAGAGATTACTGGTCTGGCTATGGGATGTCGCTGTTTTGCCGGTACTGAAGCATTTGGGCTGTTACACTTCAGAAGCTCCATTGTCTACTACACAAGTCGCGAGAATTCATTGGCTAACTTCGAACGTTATGGGCCTGATGCCTCTTCATGCAGCAGGTCATCATGATGAAGATTCCACAGACAACGCTATAAGCCATGTCATGTCAAGTTATACTACCACCATTTTATCCTTACGCCATTCAATCCGTGTAATGGAAAGCTTGACATTATCGAAATCTTTCATTCAATCCAAGATGGCTATCATAGGGATGACAAAGACTCCAGGCCCGTGGCCCGATTTTGACAAGGTGCCTGATCACCTGCATGCCGTGAGGCAGTTCATTACAGATGAAAGCAACACGACATATCAGGAGAACTGCACATGTATCGTTGCCCTTGATGCACTTTGCGCGTCCCAAATGGCACATATAGTCTGCCATGGTATCTCACAAAGAGACCCATCCGACAGCTCGCTCATTCTTTGCAGAAAAGAACACTCCGAGTCGAGTGAAGAATCTGAGCTTGTGGAAGATCCTCTGAGTGTCCGACACATTGCTAGTAGAGGATCCCGGAACTCTTTCTTGGCGTACCTGGCAGCTTGCCAGACAGCCGACAAGATAGCAACGGGCGTATTGGAGGAAAACATTCACATTGTGGGTGCCTTTCAGTTGTTGGGGTACGCGAATGTTATTGGCACTCTATGGGAGGTCGAAGAAAAGGCATCTGTCGTATTTGCAACCAAGTTCTATGCATCTCTGGCTCGTCGAGCTCAGACGTGCAGTCAAAGCAATAGTCGTTATCCAGCAGACATGGTTGCTGCGGCATTTCATGACGCGATGATATTTCTTCGTTTGCAAGATCCTGAATTTGTAATTACTTGGGGACCAATGGTACACTTTGGTCCTTGAAAATGATTACAATAGCAGAAAAGGAAATCGAAATAAATACGCTTTCAAGAAACAAGGCTTCTCTTTCACACCTTACTTTGCAGACACACAGTCCTCAAGCATCTACATAGTTTTATCACTTTATCCCATTTCCCTCTTATCATAGACTATCAAGCCATTTCGGGTCAGGTGGCAGCTCAAGCCTATTAGCCACCAACTTGATGGTCATTCCTAACTCTGCGGCCATATTGTCAAGGTCCTCAGGCGGTATAGTGCCGATCTCAGATGTCCAAGCAATGTACCTTAGCGACGGGAATAATTCCTTGTTAGTGAGCAATGTTTTGATCAGTTTGTAATCATTAGGAAGTAATACTGCCTCAGGGTCACAGTCCTCATCAAGTTCCTCATCAAGTTCCTCTTCTGACCAACATGGACTAATATCCTGCAGGAACAGAACCCTCAGGCTGGGCGGAATATGATCTTTGACCATTTGCAAGAAGTTGAGATCCTTGTCATACCAATATGGACCAAATAATGCCCTGGGGGGAATAGCGAGATATTGCAGGGCTGTAAAGTCTGCGTATTTCATGCCCGGATTGTTGAAGCGAAGGGGATCCATACAATCCCAGCAGAGTTCCAGTATTTGGAGACTACTCTTGCACGGCTGGAGAAGTTTGGAGAAATCTGGTGAATCTGAGCGTGCTGACACTTCGAAAGGATGGTGAAACTCCAGATGCCTGAGCGACTTTGCGTTCTTGAGGAATTTGTTTAGAACCTCGTATGAATAGTCGGGGGCATGGAGATAAAGGGAGTCGAGATTCTCAAAAGGGAGAGGTCGGACAGACGGCCGTCCGAATTCACGGATGCTGACTTTCTGCAGTTTGAGAGTTGTGAGGCTTGGGTGAGAAAGCAGCGGGATATCATTCAAGGTCATGCCGTATGTTCCGCGAGGATTTTGCTCCATGAAATTCACTTGGCAGATGATTAGTTATCATCCTTGATCCACCGTTGCGACAGTTGAACTTACATGTCTTCAGTTTTGGCTTGGCAACCATGCGACTGTTCAGTTCTCTCTTGCGTGCCTCATCCAGCCGTGAAAGCGCGCTTTCGCGGAATCTCAAATTGATGCCTTCTAGGTTTGGCATGTCGAGGGACAAGAGTTTCCGAAGATATTCCGCGTCTAATTCATTGATGTTGAAGTGGCTGATGGTGGGAAGGTCCTCGGGGTGATGGTATAAGTCCCTGTACACGTCTCTTGTGCATGCACGGTTTTTCGTGATCGTCATCCTCCTGTATTTAACCTTTGGCGTCTTTGGAGCCCTTGGCTTCCTAGTGGACGCTTTCGCTTTACTTGTCTGCATGGTTGACGAATTGGAAGACATTGTGGATGTGAATATGTGGCTGTCGACCCGCGAGTCCCTTTCTCTGTATGCGGGTTCAGCGTCTCGCGACGCGTGGAGAAGATACCCGCGCTAAAAGTCCATGACATAATCTCAGCTCTCTAACCAAATGTGACTTAGTGTAGCTCCGGACAAGAGACGTGAGGATCTGCCGAATCACCAAGTTGTTCTTTATGGGTACTGATCAGAATCACATCTATCTAAATATTCAAGATAGCTCTATGCCCGTATTGGTAGTTGTCTTGTAGTTATTGTTACTTGGTTTCCTCACCCGAGTCTTCTACCGATGCGCCCTGCTATAACTACCTACCCCGCGCCGAGCACAGTTTACCACTAAACCAAATATGGGTAAAGAATCTCAACCTTGAATCAAGACACGATAAGCCATCATTTAGTTAAATACTCGACTTTTTCTTGGATCGAATGATGGATCATCAGAAACATCAAGAACTATTCTCAAATAAACCAAAACTCGATTCATATTCATCCACTTCCAAATAAGCATCATGTCAAACACAACCGGAACACCTGCAACTTGGGTAGTGGTTGGTGCTTCACGGGGCATCGGTCTTGAATATGTTAAGCAGCTCCTTCAGGCAGGAAATCGAGTAATCGCCACAGCTCGGAACCCAGAAGCATCGGGACTTTCGAAAGTCATCAAAGCTCATGGCACTCCAGACAGTTGTATCGTCGAGCAGTGCGACGTTGCGAGTAGCGAAAGCATTGATGTAAGCCCAACTTATCCACTCAAGTCATTCATTACAGGCAAGTCTAATAGCTTTATGCGCAGGCCTTTACAGCCAGGATGAGCACGCTTGTAAACGAGGGAACCAGACTTGACAACATCGTCATGAATGCAGGTGTCCTCAGATACCCTAATCGAGCAACAGAACTGTAATGCCCCATCGATATGCATTCTCCTACATATACAATTGCTAACTTGAGCTCCAAGATCACACGATAACTTCAAATTCCACATGGAAACTAACGTCATTGGCCCAATCATATGCGCACAGAAACTAGTCAACTTGAATCCCGATAGCCCTCCTTCCAAACTGATCTTCATCTCGTCCGACTCCGGGTCGACCACCAATTTCCTCGCATATGAAGATGGGTTCGCAGCATATGCTGCAAGCAAGGCTGCACTCAACCAAATGCTGAGACACATGGCGGAGGAGTTGAAAAGACGTGGTGGCAAGTGGGCCGAGATATGTGTTCTGGCTCTTCACCCTGGCGAGGTGCATACGTGAGTATTTCGTCCTTGAGTATGAAAGCTTGACTGATAGCGACTAGAGATATGAACTCTGGCGAGGTTGGCACCTGGGATGTGGGAACGCTTTTGGAGCCAGAGGAGAGTGTCTCGGGTATGCTTAAGGTGATTAGTGAGAAGAATCACAATGATACTGGCACGTTCTGGTGCTGGGATGGCAGAGTAAGTTCGTCAATTCTACGTTGGGTATGATACTAATAACCCACAGGCTTATCCATGGTAATGAATGTCAGTCAAATTGGAGGCATTGCCAGTGATGCTTGCCTTACGAGACTTCGATAGGTCCCTATCACGCACGGTTTGTGTTATCCCGAGGCAGAAACCACCCGCCAGGCAGCAGACTAAATGCAAACCCGTTTCCTATGATGTTAGTGTTCATCATCTCATATGGGAAGAGTTTTCTTCACCACTTGCGCAGTTTCCAAATGCAAAACAAGGTCACGACAAAGGTCTTGGCTATATAAATGATATTAGCACTGCTAATGATACGACGCTGTTCTTCAATAAATCACTATAGGAGATAGACCATGTAAAGCAATATGCAGGCTGGTTCCTTTTATAACATTTTGCTTCCACTGACCGTTTTCACACTCCAGTAATATGACAATACAGCTTCTCAAGAAGTCGCCAGAGTACACGCTCTGACGAATATATTATGGATGACTGCGGCCTATAAGGTTCAGCTTTAGGCTGCCAACACAACATCTATTTTTAAGGGCGCCTGACTTGTCAGATATTCGTAATGAAACAACTATAAAGAACCCGAGGGCTCTTTATATATACGCGTATAACCCCTTGGTTAATAAAAGGCATGTTTGGGGCTAATTGATCTAGAAGGCTCACGGCATCTTTCACCCGATCATCGGGAGCGCTCATTGGTGGGTTTTCCGAATTTGGTCGTGCCGAACCGTTGGGTCGTTTCATGAACCCTGTCATCAGAAGACACAATCCACAATGTAATGACCTTCATTAATATCCGATCATTGTTCATCAATATCGAACGCTAATTTGTAGACTTACGGAAGGTCTCCATGTAGCTTGCGCACTACCAGATCAGTGCTTTAAATGTTATAATCGGAACCCCAGAGCATGTAGTTCTCTGTGTTTCTGTCTGTCATTTCTCTTTGGGTCCATTAGCTGTCGTTCTTTTACACGTATTTCTATCTACACTCTTTTATTTTCCTTCACTATGCGTCACTCGTTTATTTCGGCATTGATTGCCGCTTGTTCCGCCGTCCAAGCTGCCGCGCAGCTCAACGGCAAGGTCGGACCTCTCACTACTCGTTCAGCCAAGGCCGCGATCAAGACTTGCAATATTGTCGACTACGGTGCCAAGGCGAATGCAAAGACTGATAATGGTCCGGCAATCCAGAAGGCTTGGAATGATTGCAGAACTGGCGGTGGAGAAGTCTATGTCCCAGAAGGCGACTACGGTCTGAGTACCTGGGTGACATTGACGTCTTCGAAACCCATGTCTTTCCGTCTCGATGGAATTATCTATCGAATTGGCACCGATGGAGGCAACATGTTCATGTTCAAGCACCTTGAGGACTTTGAGCTGTACAGCAGTACCTCAAAGGGAGCTATCCAGGGTTATGGCTATGAGTTTCATAAGAGTATGTTCCAAGTGTGATCGCGGTTTACCGGAGACACTAACACAAAGTAGAGAATGAATATGGTCCCCGTATCCTTCGATTTGCCGACGTCAAGAGCTTCTCTATCCACGACGTTGCTCTGGTTGATTGTAAGTATCATGCACCCCAATCAGTGACAAAACTGACAGAATCAAGCGCCCGCCTTTCACTTCTCTATTGACACCTGCTCTGATGGCGAAGTGTACAATATGGCCATTCATGGAGGCAACCGAGGTGGCCTTGACGGTATTGATGTCTGGGGGACCAACATCCAGTAATGCCTCTTGACCCATTATGATACTGAAATATACTAACATTTTTTCAGTATCCACGATGTTGAAGTTAGCAACAAGGATGAGTGCGTCACTGTCAAGAACCCTTCTGATCACCTGTTGATCGAGAACATCTTCTGCAACTGGTCTGGCGGTTGTGCCATGGGCTCCCTCGCCACCGACACCAGTAAGTATCACTCCCCTCTCACTTACCTGATCAACACTAATCTAGACTAGATATTCACGACATCGAGTACAACAATATCTACACCCAACGTTCCAACCAGATGTACATGTTCAAATCCTACGGCGGCAGCGGCACCGTCAACAACGTTGCTCTCAAGAACTTCGCCGGCCACTCCAACGCGTACACGCTTGACCTCGATGCCCAGTGGAGCTCCATGAAGCCCATTGCCGGCGATGGTATCCTCTACAGTAACATGACCTTTTCTGGCTGGTCCGGAACCTGCGCCGATGGTCACCAGAGAGGGCCCATCAAGTTCAACTGCCCGGCCGATGTCCCCTGCACTGACATGCAGGTCGATGACTTTACTGTTGGAAGTAACAAGGGCGATACCGTTGAGCATGTGTGCAAGAACGCTTATGGGTCTGGAGCCTGTCTTAAAAAGGGCAATGGTGGTGCTTATACGACTACGCAGACTGTCGATGCTGCCAGCGCTGCCACTCCGACCATGGATGGAGAGCTTGAGAATGGTCTTGGTCTTACTGTTTCCATTGCGATCCCTACCATCCGACCTTCTTTCTTTCCTAATGTCGCTGCCATCAGTCCCCGTATGGTCGACGCCGGCAAGGCTCAAGCTACCGCTCGGGTAGAGACTCCCGTCCCCGCTGAGGCTGAGACCGCCGCTGACACTTCTGCTGTAGCTGATGTAGCAGTCCCCATCAGCTCTGTTTCTTCTTTTAGCACCTCCGTTACCGTGCGCGAATTTACGACTGTTGCCACTCCTACAGCTTCCGTTGGCGCGACGAGCAGCCTCCTCACCGAGGAACCTTCTAGTCTCGAGACTACCTCAAAGTCTGCCTCCTGCAAGGCAAAGAAGTCTCTCTGAGAAGAGTAAACACGGTATTACTTTGCTCTGATATCTCAAGCATAAATTGCTCAAACAAAATATATTATACCAAGAATACAGCGTGCGAGTAATTATAACGAAGTTACGCATAAATGTCCTCATTCCTTTTCTCGAGTTGTCTCCACATTGCAAAAGAGCCATAGACCGTTGCCAGTGACGAAATTAAGGGTAATACAATAAACAACCCAGTAAGGGCGGCGCATAAAATCATCGCGAATATACTGAACCCATATGCTGCTTGCTGAAGATCGGGATCTGGACTATTCGAGTGTGAGGACAATGATAAATTGAAAGCCGACAGGATAATAACGATGATGCCAAACGCTGACACCGCGTTATTGTACTGGTCCATGTATGGCACATAGCTCTCAGTCAAAGCATGGGGGAAACCTTGAAGGATGCTGGATATGGAAAACTTGTAAGGCGAATATCGATAAATTGTATCGAGCCGATTCAAGCGCAACTCCCCGTATTGGAATCGCTTGTCCATGATTTTGGAGTCCTTGGGGTTGAGATTTGGCAGTATTGTACGGGCAAAATCCGACCAAGCTCGGTAGTCCAAGTTCTCATTGATCAGACGAGATTCCTGAGCCACCCGCAAGTCATGACCAAAGCGAACAAGGCCACAGTAAGAGTACAGAAGCCCACAGGCTGCTCGGTGCAACTGAGGGTCAGACGATATGTTATTCTCCCAGAATTCGTAGTTGAGGAGAAAGTCCGGCAGTGGCTTGATGAATATTCTCGACTTGGCCCAAACGAGATGAAGATCCAGTTCCTCTGCGATTACGATTTCACGGCGTAGGAACTTCTGGTAGTATAGTGATCGGGGAGCTCCATGGACGGCGATGAGCCATAACATCCTGCGTATGGCATTGAATCGAGAGAGATCGAGAAAGGCGCAGAGAAATCTATGCACCTCATCTCTAGCCTCATATCTCAGCGGCTGCAGCTCCCTTGCCAAGGGAGATATGTCGTTGAAGGCTGCAGGGAGGACTAGGTCATCCTGAGGAACCAAGGAAGAGGCTGGTGGAAAAGGGGGCATGTAAGCCGGCGATGCAATCTCCTGGCGGGATTTATCCATTTGTGATATAGTTGAGTGACAGGTGCGGGTAAAGATTAGAGTTTTGATTAAGTTGGTTCTTGGAAAGCTTGTCTCAGGAGTTTGGAGGATGCCCAGCACGCCAAGGGTGCCAATGTTTTGTTATTTATGGTCTATAACTTGTAGAAGGCTGATCAGACTATGACTCTACGGTTATGCAACAACGTGTGTTTTGTTACGTTGCCTGGTCGCGCATGTTGAAGTGCGATAGTCTCTGTGTTGCAAATATGACATAACCCTTTCATACCAGCTAACCTCAATTGACTTGTAGGGTGTGCATGTCGCAGCTATGATATAATTGGCAGGTCTGCAGGGACACCCTGGCCATTCTCATCCAGTCTTATACCAACTGACAAGCATTCAATTAGACTAGCGCACAACTCCCTCAGAAGGTTAACGCTGTTTGAGCAGCACCTACGTACCATATCTGTCATGATGCTATAACAATGAGAGTACCCCGCAGATAGAGGCATTAGTATGTTTTGGGTTAAAGCGAAGTATACTCTTCCTGCACTTTTATAAACATTTTATACTCAAGATAGATTCTCAGATATCTATCATTATAACCGTCATCGTCTTCATCACTCTCCTTGCCACAGAAAAGTTCAAGAGCAGTGTAAAGTCGTTTCTTGTTCAAGCTGGTGGCGTCACTGCCTGGCCGCATAACGTGGTCTTCACTTTAGACTCTGGTGGGCCTGAATTGAGGGGATGCCTGTCTTGATGCTGTCAGTCACACGGCTGAAAGAGTACTGGAACCTGATCCAACTTTGTCAAGGATGCTCATATCTACAGTGGGAATCAGTATTACTATTATATTGCTTACTATAGTTAGTATCATATCGTGTGTCACTGATGTCGAGTCTGTCGTGCAGACACTAACTTATATTCCGTCCCTTTAACTCTTCTCCCAGTTAAGCCGAAGCAGGGCATCAGCTTGAATTCTGTAAATTATGGCTCTGATTGTCTTGCAATGTTGCTTTCTTTACAATTAACTATGATACTCTATTATACTCCTGATACTGCTTCTTCTAACACCTTAACTACACTGTTTCGAAAATCGACTAATCCTGAAGATGTATCGAAATTCTACCAAAGACATGACCAAACGGCCCGGCGATATTTTTCCCCAAGACGAAAGTCCAGGCCAAGGACCGGAGACTTATGCGCACCAGTATCAGTCGGCTCTTTCCCCAGCAGATATCGGAACTCCGTTGGATTCAACACTTTATCCTTGGCCACGAACCTGTTATAGTCCCGATCGCCGATAAGCGCCCAATGTCCGATTTCAGTCAAAACAATACCTAGAGCAGAGGTATCGAAACTCTTTTGATACTCTCGAAGGCTACTCCGGCCCCCCTCGAACAGAGCATGGCGATATAGGTCAGCCCGTTCGTTTCCGTGAAGCATATATTCAGCTGAGATTTCGCTTTCAGTGTCCGGTCTGGCATGTTCGAATGCACATAGAAACGGTTGCTCGATGGAGGGGCGTCCCATCTCGTCTCTCACAAACAGTATTGACTGCGAGGAGATTCCTTTGTGTGAGGGGTTCGTTGCCGTGCTCAACTTACTCGTGGCAAATCACTCAGTCGCTGGTATTTGCATAAACGGACGGGCCTCAGAGGTATGTGCTTCAGATAACAGGTTAGCATTCACGGCATTAGCGGAGAGATACTTAGCATCCAATGTTGGGCTGGACAAAGCGAAAGGGGGGTTGTTGATTGGATTGGTCCTGAGGAGTCAGGAACCATTGAATCGTGTAGCTATGCCCAAATTAAAGCGCTCCTGGTCATTTTAAAAGTCAGGATTATTATTTATCTGATCTTGTAACGTATTATAGTTATCTCTTGTTTATCTAGCTTGTCCTGATTCTCTAATTAAGACATAATTTATATTTTAACAGCTTAATAAGGAATTCTAGCACATAAGGCGTGTAATATCGCCTTCAGCTATTAAGTCTACCTAGGTCATATATAGAGTAAGACTCGCAGAAAAAGACTTTAGGTTGCGGCTCACAATCAGCTGGAACTTGCCAACATATGACCCTTGATAGATCCTGTCCTGGCCGAGTTTCTACGTGCAAAGGACACACACAAGCCTTGACCTAAAAGCCTCCACAGCACGTTTGCCAATGTACGCATGATGTTTCAGCGCCGCAAGTTATACAATGTAGGTTATTTTCGAGTGAGAACAAGGTTCTTTCGCCTATATGTTATTTGCAATTGAAACTTATGGCTGAGAGCTTAAATCAGCTGACAGAACTCAAGTTTATACTGATATAAGCTCCAAGTATTGCCATTCAAAACTGAAGTCAATTAGGATATCTCAGTGTGTGGCCTTGATCTCTCTCGTTGAGATGTCATAAGCTTCGACTGTCAAAACCTTGGACAGTATCTGAAAAAGCCTGACCAATTCCCACAGCATAGAATTTAAGACCATAAATACTTAAAAGTGGCTCATCTGACCGGCTGGGGGTATAAGAAGCTCAAAAGCATCCGCCAAGATGAGGTGATCGAACTCATCACCACACAAAGCACGCATCTTCCACCTGCCAAGAACCCTTCTACGAAATTCACTTCCAGAACGATAAGATCCCACAAGCCCTCCCTGCTAGCGACGTCCTCGCTGTTACCCTCGCCGCAGATAAGTACGATTGCCTGAACGCCATACACAACTTGCCCAAAATGCATGGCTCCGGGGATTGAAAGTGGAACCGGAGGACCTTATGCCTCTTGCTGCCGTGGCGCACCTCATCCGGGATGCCCAAGCCTTCAGGGAACTCACTGCAGCATTGGTCCTCAACCATCACGGGTCTTATCTTGATCTAGCTGGGGAAGACGTTGTATCCACCATGCCTTGGGAGGTATTATGTAAGTACTGCAGTAATAGTACAGATACATAGCTAATATACTTATGAATAGTCATGCTGGAAGAGCAAAGAGGCTTCGCGAGATTGCAGTTAGCGGATATTCTTATCAGAGGAGCCAACCTTGGGAGCTGCGGTTCTTGTGAACTGAAAGCCAGATATACTGATGCATACATGAGCAAGTTGATTTTGGAGGATCTTTGGCCTGCGTATTTCTCCAAAATGCCCATCTCAATGGCGCTACAGAGGGTGGAGATGATGTCTGATCGGGTCCCTCGGGGACAAAGCCACCCTTGCGACAGGGCTCACTACCACAATGTTCCGCTATATAGAATTTGTCGTAAGAATGACATTGGGTGATTGAAGAGGGAAATCGGGCTTTGTCTTGAATGCGTTCGAGGAGGGAGCAACACTTTCGAATGTAAACAGCCATCTCATAGTTCCAAGGACTAATCAATATGAGTTCAAGAAGTAATGGTTCTAATTATATACAGGTATGAAGTGTCATCCTTGACTTTGTGACGAATAAGTCTCTTATAAACAGCACCGAATTCTAAAGTTGGTTGAAAGGTGGCAGCTTCACCGGCCTTGTCGGCCTGCACACGCCAGCACCGTCAAACAAACTGAGAAAATGACCCCAATTAAAAACGTGCGACCATTGAGGCATCGCACCTTATAAGAATAAAACCATTCCGACTATCGCAGTTATCTTGATCCACGTTGCGAGACCAGATCTGTGAGCTTCTGAAACAACCACTGATGTAGCATAGGGCGCTCCCGTGGACTCTGAAGGAACTTGGTCCTGGTCAAGAGGCGATGATTGAGATGGAAGTGCCGAATTGCCACGTTGAGAAGTAGGGATAATGCTTGTTTCCGTTGTTAAGCTCTTCGGGGATGATGGCTGGGAGGGATACGCCGGCGTATTGCTGTTGGACTCTGCTGACTCTTGAGCCGAAACAGATGGCTGCAGGTTCCCTTGTTCCGGCTGCTTATAACCATTAGATGCTCCAGCTGCAGTAGGGGCCACGTGCTGGTGTGTCTTGTAGCTGGGATGGGAATCCTGTGATTCTGTGGCTACAGTGGGGTACTCAGGCTGTCCGTTCTTCGAGCCAGGTTGAGAACTTCCCGTAAGTCGTCCCGTAGGATACATATCGCCGCCAGCGTCTGTCTGATGCCCTCCAACCCAACCCGAAGGGTACTGAACTATCGGATGTGTATAGCTCGCACGGTCAGTCTCACAAACAGCCTTTGGTACTGTCAAGGTAACAATGTCCCCTCTTTGGGTACAGGCAACAGTTGTCATATCCACTGTTGGGTACACCTGGTTCTTGCACCCGCAAGGGCTGTAGAGCAGGGTAATAGGAACACAAGTTGTGATAAGAGATGCGGGATTGCTTGGGTTGACAGTAGTGTAAGTAACTGTGGTTACTGTCTCGGCAAATCGAGTCTTGGTGTAAGCATGGTCGCTGGCCAGAGTCGAGTAAGCAGTATGGATGGCTGTTGGGGTAGGGAGAGCTGTTGACAGGTAAGTTGCTGAGTTGGTCTCTGTGGCGGTGAAATCAGAGACGGAAAGCGTCTTTGAGCCAGTATTCCTTGTTGTAAAGGAAGAAAGAGAGTAAGGTGAGCCTGTTTGACTGGAGTATGAAACCTCGCTTGATTCAGAAGTTGTCTCATGTACCTGAGTTCCCGCAGCATGTGAAGAAGAGGTTGGTGCGGAGGACGAAGAGGATGAGACATCTGAAGTGGAGGGAAGCTTTTTGCGATAGAGGGTCAAGAGATGATTAGGCGCTATCTCACGATGCAGAAGTTTCCGTCCGGCGCGGAGAATGCCTCCGCAGAACAGAGTGCGATCTCCAGGGCATGTGAGATCGCAGCGTGCATCCGCTACAAATTCCGTATCGTCGAGCACATCGGCCTTGTAACAAGTCCTAGAAAACATTAGCTTGGTACTTATAGATCAAAAGGACAACTTACTCTTGATAAACACCGATGTACGCGCTTCCCAAAGCCAAGTCGATACACTTTCGGGTAGTCATCTCTGGGTCAGTTGCGACCTCTTTGAAGGATGGATATCCCTCGGGGGATTTCAAACACCCTGTGAAGGTATATTCGCCAAGCGTAGGAATGTTACTTGTGGATGGCGTTGACGAGGTCGAAGGTAAAGCGGAAGTATCTGATGTGGACTGTATCTCAGTTGAAACATGGCTGGTGTAGCTTACGCTGGATGCTGTTGCGGCGGTGTCTATCGCGGTAACCGAAGTCGTAGTGGATGATGTCTGCACAGTTGATGCCTTAGTAGTCGACGTGTCGGCGGGCGACATATCTACGCTGGAAGTATCGGTGTGCAACGAGCCTGTACTTGTTGCGACGGTAGTGAGCTCTAGAGAAGTGGACTCTTCGGCTGATGTAGATACTGATTGGGCAACCGTTGTAGGCTCTGAGACCGACTCTGAAGATGGCGATGAGAAATCGGTTGATGTAGATGCTGACAGTTCAGTTGTTGACGAGATAACCTCTATTGAAGTTGTAGCTGAAGCAGATGTAGACTCCAGTGTAGATTGGAGTGCAGAGTCTGATGTTGTCCCTGAAGCAATGTCTTGTGAGGACGATAGCGATGTGAATAGTGAAGTAGTTGCTTCAAAGGTTACACCTGATGTAGTTATAGGTGCTGACGTAGTTTCTGACGTGAGTGCTGATGATGGCGGTAACGATGTAGTCTCCGAGGCCACTGTTGATGCTGTAGTTTCTGAGGTGGATTCGATAGATGAAGAAGTCTCAGATGATGCCGAGGTTGATGTTGGTGAAAGTAGCTTGTAAGCAAAGGCCGTACCAGGGGAGTATTGACCCCCTTCGAATGACTCAATCAAATCGCATTCACTGTAAGGGGGAGCTAAGAAATTCACAGCAATGCACCTCTTTTCACCGTCACACCGATTCAGGCATCCTTCCAAGCTATCTTCTTCATCTCGTCGATAGATTGATTCTCCAGTCGCGGAAGTATCGCAGGCGAGAAAAAACTCGTTCCCATTAGGGCCGGTATAAGTACTGCCCTCCATTTGACTGCAAGTCGACGGTCCTGGTGCTGCTGCAGTTGATGTGGTGGCCAGCGAGGTGGTGGTAGAAAGTTCTGTAGGGGCCTCGGTTGTAGACGAGACAGCTGGTCGAGACACCACATAAGCCATGTCCTGTTCAGAGTCTTGCATGAGACCGCTAAAGCTCTCGTACAGGTAACATTCGTAAAAAGTGTGGTAGAAGTTGAGTGCGCGGCAAGCCAGGTTATTAGCGCAGAATGCCATGCATTCAGTCAAGCTGTGCACCTGGCTGTTATATTCGATCGGAATACTGCCAGTTGCTCGCCAACCGCAGTTGGTATTGAATTCCACACCGTCGACGGAGGTTGGAGAATCGAGTTGGTCGCAAGATAATGGACCCGAGGCGGCAGAGGTTGTAGCCGAGACGGCTTCAGTTGTAGTCGAGCTGGCATCGGTTGTCGTGGTTGGCGCAGTTGACAGCACAAGAGCCATATCAAATAGATTGTTAGGCGCTGGGCCATCCGACTCGTCCATCAAGTAGCAAAGAAGCTGGCTCTTGTCAAAGAGTGCAACTTTGCAACCTGTGACATCACCACACCGGCCGATGCATATCTCCAAATCAGTAGCCTCGGAGGAGGAACCGATTTGATTGCCGCCAGTTGAGTACGAATTGCAAACAATCTCGAATTGCGTGTTGGAAGGGCCGTCGTAGGGGTTGCTCAGCTGGTTGCAGGATACCGGCGCTGACGATCTTGGTGTTAAGGAAGAAGTAGAGTCCGATGAGCTTGCTGAGTCAGTTGATGTAGTAGAAGCTTCTGATGACAATGATATTGCTGAGTTAGTTGATGTTGCGGAAGGAGTAGAGTCCGATGAGCTTGCTGAATCAGTTGATGTAGTAGAAGCTTCTGATGACAATGATATAGTACTAGTAGCAGAAGCAGTCACGTATGTAACGTAAGAAATAGTCCCACGAACTGTTCCCGAGGCAGCCTGTGTCACGACAGAGGTCGCTTCGTACGTCGTGGTAGACACGACACTCGTGGTGTCATAATCAACCTTGAAGGGCTGATCGCAGTTGTTACAGGGTCGCATCTTGATCATGACAGCAGTATCGCCATAGCCATTGTGAAGATCACATACAGCTATCCTCAACTCTATAGATGGAGTGGAGGGCTTTATCGAAAATTGAAGAGGAGGAGATGTCCAGGCGAACGCTGTATCGCCGTTTGGTGATGGTATGCCCCAAGGGACGCTGAGGTACTTTGACGACGAGTCGAGTGGAGTTCCAGTCTCGTCCTTTGCGACATTAACGCCATTAACCAGGATCAGAACCTTATCTGCAGAACTTGTTGAGTTAGCCTTTAGGTGTTCATTGCCCTAGAAGTAAAGTACTTACACAACATCACAGCTTGCAATAACCATGTCGACGACGAATGTGGTCGCCTTAGTTAGAACAACGTTCAAGAGATAATTTGCTCCATTGTAGGAGTCCGGACCACAATAGCTCTGGGTATATGCATCATACTGGTCCGTAGTATAAGAGCTTGGGCATGTAGAGCCAGGCGTCAACGGCGCTGCGGTTAAACTTCCAGTTGATATAATCACGCCGCTTCCCATTCCAAAAGGGCCATCAGTGAAGGATCTAATGGCTGCAGGGTCTCCACTATAGCCCGAGGATGAAGAGTAGATGTCTCGAGAATTGCCAAAGAGAATCTGGGCCAGCGCCAGTCCGCCTTTTGCTGTAGGAGAAATGTTGATACCTGAGCAGAGAGGTATAAGCGATGCCCAGAGGGCACAAAGGGTTGCTTGTGGCCTCATGGTGAAGGGGCAGCGATAAATCGTGTAAGCCTTGGAGAATAAAATCCCAATAGATGCATCGAAACCTGTGAAAATCGCGGGTTTGACAATTTAGTTAAAAACATTACCCCTTGGGAGAAATTTCTGTACGCCACTGCTCTGTTCATATTATTAAACATCCAGATTAAGCGAGAAAATAACCAATCTTGCAGTGATGAGCGAGCTAGCGAGCCAGCTGAAGTCGGCCGCCAAAGGGCTATGTGGGGCGTTGCGTGATGCACTGTTAAAATCGATGTTTTAATATTGGCCAAGTTGCCTCTTTCGGTTTACTGCTTGAGTTCTTCACTTACTAGTTTCAGCAGCTAATGCCTGTTGCAAAGCTTGTTGGCTGGTAGCAAAAGCAATAGTGTCAATTTCAGAGGGGCCAAAAACCAATATACGAGATATCCTAGCCTTAATTAGGCTTAACGATAAGCTTCAGCTAGCCACTAGCACAGGCGACTTCAAGATCTTGATACTGTTTGCAATGAGAATAATTCGATTCTTAATGATGGGAAGCGTTATTTACATTTACGATTATACGCAGCTGTCACTGAAAAGATAAAGTTGGATGTGTCTGAGTATTTGAGTATCTCTGCGATGATTACAATTGACGCCTTAACGTAAATCAGTCTATGGCAATAAGATGTTCTGGATTCCGCCACCGCAAGCAAAAGTTTAGCGCTATTGATTGCCCCACGGGCACTAACACAAACGGGAAACCCCCTGATACCATCCGCTCCGTTAACTGTAAATCATCTGGCCTCGGTGGTAAGTCTAAAAGACGTTGCAAAAGATGTTACAATGATACAACTTCTAAGCCTCTCTGTTCCTTTGGTTGTTGAGATTCCTCGGAGCAATGCAAAGATCTTCTTTCTGTATAGCGATAACGTAGAAATTTTAAGAGAGTCAAGGCCGATGGTGCTTACCTTAGCGCCGTTTAACTTACCTGGAATAATCAGCCCCTTTACTCTGCGGCGTCTAACCCAAACCATTCTCAACCTCGCTTATTAGCGGGCTCAACGCTACGGGCCGAGGCCAAGGTTTGAGGTACAGGGTAAAGCCGCCACGGCGTAGGTGTTTGAAATGTGTAAGCCATGCCTTTCTGTGTTTAATATCTTAATCTGCTGCTGTTTATTAATCTTAGAAGTAAGGAACTAAAAGCAATAAGTACCAATATATAGTACTTAGGTCTATTAGAGATAGTTATTACCGTTTAGAAAAATATAAAGATAAAGAAGATTGTTTTTTGTAAACGGCGATGAGTAAGGAGAATCTGGGGGAATTATGCGGGTCCTGTAAATCATCATCCTTTTAAGCAAGACTCCTAATGAGACAAAGGGTGTTTTGCACCCATCGGGATGACCGGCTTCTCGAGCCGATCGCCTTGCTTGACCTCTTCTATTAATAATAATAAAAAAGACAGCCGACGAGTGAATTTCGCGAGACTATCGAATGTCCTCAACCCTTGAACAATATCAACTTCAAGATGGAATGGATCCACAATGGCCTTTGATGCCATACTACTCTATTTCCACGTTTGAGACTGATGATCTCAAGTAAGACAAGCCGGATGAGGAAATCTATTCGAGCCATTGTATGTAACCTCAGTCTTGCAGCCTTGCTGGACCGATGTTGCAATAGAGCTGGGCCAGACATCCCCCATCACAGAGTCCACATCCACCCTCACCAAGCGCAAGTCAGTCAACGACTGCGGCGATTCTATCTTTGAGAACCACTCCTCCGGAGGCTCTCCTCAAGTTTCCGACTGCCAGCAAATCGCCCGCAACATCGCTGGCGGCGGCACTTGGACCGTCGGTGCTGGTGGCGAGCACCACCAGCTGGTCCAGTACGGAACCTGTGCTTTCGGTGCACAGGGCGCTGGATCCAACATGAACGCTGCCTATATCGGGAATCAGGACATCATTGATCTGATCAACAGCTCTATTGAGAAGTTTCAGTGGGAAGGAAAGGTTGGTGCTGCTGGTGTTATGGGATGCCAGAGTCTTACTGGATTGGTTGGGGGCGTTGACATGCGATGGGGTATCTACCATACTTAAGCACTTTTGACAGTGCTTTGGTCGATACAAATCATGTCGGGTCGGAGGATTACAGCAGTGTGGTCCTGGAGAGTCTTATGATGGATACAGGAGGAGCAGTTGTTCTTAAAGGCATGGAATGTTCTATTCTTAGTCTAGCTCTTGATCAGCTAGTCAGGCAGCAAGTTTAGTTTACTGTATATATTGAACTTTTATTCACCTGAGATTTGAGATGCCCCCTCTTTACCACTATCCTACTCGTTTCTAAGCACTGCCCCAGTTCGTTTTAGGTGACACATACTCATAGACTTATAGCAGTTCTCTCTATAAAGATCCCAAACGTGTCCATGTTCCATTGTCTTGGCGTACCTTGATAAATAACTTGCCATGTATATCCTGACGCAGTCAAATATCCATGATATACAAATGCGATGATCTCAATGTCAATGGATAGATCTACAGAGTACACACAATCCAATGAGCATGACACTTCACTAAAGCGTCGACACTAATTAACCACAAGGTTCCATTTTCGATTCCAGCCATCCTCGGCTGAGACTCACAAACTAAGGAAATAAAGCTTATTGGAATAACAGGTGATTTGGCAATCTAAAGCTGCTTCTCAACGTCGAGATCGGGACGAACCCAATTTGTCGTGGGGCATTTAGGCAGCCATAACCCCGCCTATCAGACACGACCAACTCGTCCACTTTTATGCTCTTCCTCAATATTTCTTCAATCTTCTCTCACTCTATACTCTCTCATTACTTCACCATGGACCCAGAAGAACTAAAAACTCTAACCGAGACACTGAAAGAAAAAGTGGCAGAACAATATAGGCTACGTGTCCCATTTCGATATATCCAGTCAGAGCGCCATCGCCACGTCCTAGATGGCGCAATCAAAAATGCCTTGGCTACTGAACTCGCGCAATTCACGTACGCTCAAATAATGGATGGGCTACCCACCGGAGATGTGTGCTTTGACCGCCGTTTCCCTCATGTCTTTGGTGAACATCCTATCGACTCATGCCACGATGAACTATGTCCCGGGGCTATTGAAAAGGCTCAAGAGTATTATCAACAGTGGAACTCTGAAATTCTCACTTTTGATCCAGTGGTAAGTCATACCTTTAATGTTCTTTGTCGTATTACTGCTCACTCTTCTAGACCATTGAAAAATATCAGCATGCCGAGGTTGGGTCTAGAGCTTTCAAGACACGTCTAGTGGAGCTAGTAGCAGTAGCTCTTCATGAGATCGCCGTTCTGTTATTTCAGCTTGACTTCCAATTACACAAAGGAGGAAAGGCAGACATTGACTACGTCACTAACTGGAGGATACCAGCCACTGAGCTTGAAGGCCTTGTTGATGTCCCGCCACGGCCGACACTCTTTAGTCACCACGCCTATCTCGATGCAGACATCTACCCGAACGGCGTTGCTGACATAGTTGGGTATTGGGCTGAGGATCGTGTCCTCGGAGGTGTAGCAATCTTTGACCGTCGGGCAGAAACTTCATCAGATACGCCATTGCCCAACATCTACTTTCATTCCTGTCGCCATAAGCAGACCTATCGCGTGTACCAGCTTCGCGATGATCAACAAGAGGCACTTTTTGAATTCTTACTTGCGGAGACAGACTGTCCTCCTCCTGAGCCCAACCCGCTCCCTCTTTTGAGTGATGCACAGAACCGCGTTCGTGTGGACCCGGAATACGCCCTCATGCATCATGAGATCTTTCGGGATATATGGGAGAGGAAGCCAATCACAATTGAGCAGCGGAGACTCATAGACAGACAGGCAAAGTCGGATCTTGACTATCCTGAAGCCCTCGAGGAGGTTATCCGGATCAATGAGGAGCTTGGGTTTTCTATTCCAAAATTCAGAGAACGATCACCATCATTATGATATCCGATGTAGCTAAGTATATAGTACTGTTGATTCTGTGACGTTGTGGAGTCTAGGTTGCTTCAAACAGCCATAAATCGAAATTCAGAAGTTATTATCTTGATCAAGGTCTTAGATTTACCTATGCCTCGTTGTTTTCAATATGCTTTAACGTACCTATCTTGCTGTCTCTATGCTGGCCACTTAGACTTTGCTTCCCTTAGAGATTCCCTAATGGCTGCAAGTCTCGCCTGCGGCCGCGGAATTATGTCAAAGTCAAAGTGTTCCGGTTGGATATTGAACCCTTTAGTGTAGTCATAGAGCGGTAATGGCAGCTCCATCCCGTTCACGTTCCTCTTCTTGATGATGCTGCCAGAGCAGGCAACCCGAGCCGTCAGGATATGCAGGGACCGCTCGGCAATGTTTTGGCCTGGGCAGATACGCCGCCCGAATCCAAAACAGCTATAGTTCTGCAGGTTGGGGAACTTGGATAGCGGTTCTTTGTAGGTAGTTGGGAACTGTGGATCCAGCCATCTGTCTGGCCTGAAGTTGTTTGGGCCAGGGTACAATGTCGGGTCTCCGTGGATTGCCCTGCATGAAAATCAGATTAGTGCTGTTACTTGCTTCAAGGAAGTAGAGTTGCGTCTTGATAGAGACTCACCATTGGTTAGGATGGAATATAGTCCCCTTCTTGAAGATAAACCCCTCGTACTCGTCGTCCTTGGTCAGCTGGTGAGGAAACCCACCTGCTGTGACAGGGCGCCACCGCAGCACCTCCTTAATAACTGCACGCACCGTCGGGAGGTTCGGTATGTCCTCGAACTCGGGCATGCGGTCACCCACCTGCTCATCGAGCTCATCCTGCATCTTCTTTTGCCACTCTGGAAAATATCACATGGTGAGACAGTACGACATCATGGCCGCCGCCGTGGTTCCGCTTCCAGCCTCAAACAAGGTGCCGATCACGTAGGCCGCCTCATCATCCGAAAGCTGATAGCTGTCCCTGTTCTCCAGGAACGTTCGTGTGAAAGACTGGGTGTCATAGCCCTTCTCCAATGCGCGCCGCACATCAGACTGAAGCTCTCTGAATAGGCTGAGTTCCTCCTCATGTAGTCTTCGCCCCTCCTTCTTGAAGTGGGCCAGCGCTTCTGGTAAGTTGGCAAGGAATGGCATCGAATCCACGGGGACCACGGTGAAAACAACCCCTCATTGTCAATGTCGAGCTACTGTACAGAAACAAGATCATATGGAATAAAAGATTAAAAGTAGATCTGTATTTTATATTTAAGAGTACAAGCTCTGCTATGTAGCAGAGTGACTAGACTCCAGAATTAAAGTATCTATAAAAGACGCCATCGTCGTGATATTGGTATCCGCGTGACCAAAACTATGCAGCCACCGAGACTCGACTGAAACCTCTGTTGTTCCCCTCCCTGACGGCTGTAGTTCAATGCTTTGTACTTCTGGCACTTCATTCTTCTTGTTATGTCGCTGATGTACCTTCGGCGGCTCAGTCACCGTGTCGTGACTCCACGATAGTTCCAAGTTATCCTTCGACTCGGACTTCTTCTGTTCGACTTGAACGGTGACCTCTTGGAATACAACAATACCGCCGTTTAAGAATGATTGTTGATGGGAGGTGTAATGACGCTCTGGAGGGTAGACGTCCACTGTGTCTGTCGATGGGAGGCGCTCGTTGTGGGCTTCGCTGCTTTCAGCGGGACATAGGTTTATCGTTGATGATGAGCGTGTAGAGTCTTTTGATGAGGCTCTTAGTCTCATTATTGGAACGCGGGGCTTTTTGGATTTTGAGTTGATCGATCCTTCGGAACGTTTTAGTCGGCGGAGGGTCGACAGAGGTCCAGAAGTGAGCTCGTTGTTAGCCCGACTTGCGGGCATTGTTGATGGATCAAAGTCCTGGTGTAGAACACGTACAAACTCTTGTCGTGACTGCTCCAAGACTTGTCGCATGCCAAAGAAATTGAGAGGGGCCCATTGGCAGTTGGGACCGGATGATATGACGGGGTGGGATATCTTGAGTCTCAATGCCATGATGACCGTCTCCTCTGCGTCGCCCCCGTCGATTCCATAGGGCAGCCGTAATATAGTAGGACTGAGTACAGCATCGTGAAATAAAGGTTCCTGTGCCAATTCATGTAATGAGAGAATGGCATTGGACAGATAGTGTGCAAACAATTCCTCGTCGGGAGGTCTTGAAGACGCTCCCGAGGTTCTTAGCCTTTGGATGACTTCGGGAACCTGAAACCCACTAAGCCCTTGTACCATTCGCACTTGCGCCTCATCGATGGTGCTTAGTGGCAGAGGTGTTAAGGGGAGTAGATCTCGAGCATGCTTTTGCACGAGGACGTGATGATTATTAAGCCCGCGATCCTGAATGGCGAATAGACCAAGGTGAACTCCGGGCTTGATACGATTTTGCTGGGATATAAAAGCCTCCATGTCGCGTAGCTTGTGTTCGAACTCGCTGGACTGGATCTGCATCTGCAAATAGTTCCTCGCATCGTTGCATACTTGAACAGGGTCGACGAAGCGGTATCCAGCTGTTTCAAGTCTCTTCACCTCATCATCTGATGTGAGACGACGGACCAAAAACATGAGCGCTCCGCGACCGTCGATTTCGTTCTCAAGCTCAATCCCAACACCCTTCTCGAGGTGGCTCTCTCCCGTCGTCGTCGATCCCTTGCGTAGTATCTCGCTCGTATCGGAAGTTTGATTGTCGCGATGCTTCTCCAGTGCTTGGAGGTATGCAGGGTTCGCAACCGATCGTTTGGGTATGATTTCGTCCCATAGAATACCCATCGTTGTGATGGATTCGTCGAGTTGATCGCTGAGTTTGGAGGCGGCGACGCAGAATAATTCGCGGAAGATGACTGAATATCCATTGATGAGCTCTCCATCGTCGTCGATTAGTTGAATTCCCTTTGTCGGATCTTTATGTTGGCTTTTGTGCGGTAGCTGTCGGAGATGTTGCTTCATGCCGTTTATTAATCCCGAGATTCCAGTCCAGTTCCGCGAAGCCTGAACATCCAGTGGAACTGCGGATGGGCAGTGTTGAATTTGTCGTCGGTGTTCTATGAAACGATGAAAGTCAGTAGCTGAGATGATATCTTGAAGACGCATAATCGTCTCACCTCTCCAATGAAGAAATCTGTAACAACGGTGTTTGGGAAGACTCCGTTGCTGTCGACGAGAAGACATCCGTCTTTGTTAAAAACAATAGCCGCTAGCTCAATCTGTTGAGCCCGAAGGGCTGCGCCTCTTAGAGTGCGGGCTCGTAGAATAGCCGATCCAGCAATGATGATGCAGGCACTGAAAGACTGTCAGAGGTCAGTAAGTCGGCCCGGCTTTGAGGTGGCATGTGGTGTTGCGCCGATGAACGAGGCGCCTGGGACCTACTAAGCAAATAACTGCAACCGCGGTCGCAGTGCGGTCTCCTCGCTCCAGTTTCCTCAAGTGAAGCAGCCTGTACTGAGTACCGACAGAGGCGCACCAGTGCATACTCGATACCGCTCCAGCAAGGATGATAGCAGAAATAGTTCGCTTCCACCAACTACTCGCCGAAAGCGACTGGAAGATAAAGAACATGGCCAGCGCAACAGTACTCGCAGCGACGGCAATGATGGCAGCACCTACGATATATGCCGGTTCGTAGATACACTGATAGTTCTTGATTGAAGCGTTGGCTAAGTAGTGCATACCGCAGATGGCACAGCCGCAAAGAATACCCGCCGTTATCACTCTCCACCAGGCGATTCGATTCGAGATGCCTATCGCGTAGAATGCGCCGAGGAGGACAAGAACAGGCATGCAGAAGGAGAGTACTGTCATGCCACTCGAGTATACAATCTGCATCTCTGCCTCGCCCTCAGCAAGCGTGAGTGCGATATTGCCAATAAAGTGCTACACCACAAGCAATATTAATTAATAGTGTGTACGACGAGATAAACTGAAACTTACCATGCACCAAATGGCTATACCGCCCATGGTGATTGCGGATGAACATAGTATCAGACTAATGCATCTGTATTAGCAAACCCTCTTGGCATTGTTTATCGCTTGGCGAGGTATCCATCGTAGGTAACATACTGATTCGAAATTCCGTTAAACCATGATCGTCGATTGATCAATTCGAGCGTCGAAGCAGCCCCCACCAAACTGATCAGGTAGCTGAGCGCGAGATAACCCGCATTGTAGGCCTTTGGTACAATATGGCCCTGATATTGCTCGAGAAGGCCCTCGACAGCCATTTTTCGCTTATCGCAACAGCGCAACAAGAGTTGTGAAAGGTTAACGAGACAAGAAGAAGGGATGCATGGCAGACTTTTTGCGGAATTAAGGGACGGGAGCCAGGGAATACAGATCGACAGATCTTAATACTCGAAGCGTCGAGGCACAAGGGGGGTCGCATCGGGCGTTTCATAAACGAACGCGTTGGTCCCCCAAGGGGATTTAAACTTTGCAGAGAGTCATGGGCTTGCAGATAGCATGAAAGCATAATTAGGAGGGGAGGCCCATACATTCCGGAGAGGCGAACCAATGCTTTGAGAGGAGGGGCTTGAAACCCGGCACTTGAGCGTTTACTTCCTATTGCTTGGTGGGATGGGTAGTGCTGACGGGGGACAAGGATCTACTCGGGGTACTCATCCCGTCAAGAGTTACTTGGCGGGCTTGGTTCATCCCACTCTGAAAGTGATATAATTTCAACCCTTGCTCAACCCGTAAAACGCACGGGCAGGCGCTGGAAAAAAGCAACAGCGGGATGTTAGCCTCACTTTGTTGATTAGTGCTGACTAGGTCCGGGAGCAGGCGCACTAAGATATAGCGTTCTTATCTCTGCGATCAGATGAACGGAATGTAGATACTGGGGAAGCGCCTGGATAAAACATGTCGCGTGTGAACAACTGTAGAAACAGCCTCTGTAACACTAGATCACATCAAACCACGAGGGCCAGATCTCCAATGCATGCCGTCAGTTCCGTCCGGGCCTTTGGGACAGGCTTAGCGCGGCAGAAGATATGATGTACCTATATCACCTCCAGGGGTCGTGCCTATAGACCGGGTCGAGAACGGCTTTAGGAAAACTCGGATTTAGCAGCGCGGGTTTGTTGAGATAACAGCAGAAAACTCTATCTCTCATGGCGGAGGGTGCATTCACCAAAGCTAATACTCTGTGGCTAATGTCAGGAGATGAACGGATTTGTATAGGGCTTAGGTTAAAGATTGGTTGTAGATCTGGCGGCCGCCATTGTAAAAGGCATTCCTACCGCATCCAGAACACACAGACCTTTGGCCCAGACAGCCACTGAAGCCACTGACAGCCCTGCAACTCCAGGCCTAGCTAGCCTGGCGCGCTATGAGTTTAGTGCACTCGGGGAACAGGCGGGGATCAGCCCGGGGGCCATTCCAGCGCGCCCAGATCTTTGAGTTGAGGCGGCGCACTAAAACGGCCACTGGTCGGTCGAATTGTGTCACGCTGCAGGGTGATTAATGCGATCCTGATTCATGGGCGTAGAGTCAAGAGAGCGTTCTGATACATAAAACTTGGGATTGAGACTCTTTGGTTCAGAATCTTGCGATTGGTTCGTCGAACAGCGCATTATTGTTGTTAGCTCAATGGCGATCGAAACTGGAGCAATGCCTTGTATTGCAGCTAAGATACTCTGCATGTTTTATCATGATAGCTGCTAGAAGATCTTATCCATTTACTTCCCTGTACTCCGATGATAGTGCCAGGCGATGATGTCCTCATAATTGCTCAGCCAATGGCTTCCATTCCATGACGTGTCTGACCCCCAAAACTCAACTCAAGTCGCTGCGCACTGCAACTTTGCTTATCATATGTTCATGTGAAGCCGTTTTGAAATCTTGGGACCTCCTTAGAAGCTCGAGTCGTATATGTAAGTAGTCCGTGCACCTGGCAACTGCTTTTTGGCCGGAACGGAAGTGCAGAGCCGGAGCCGGAGATACGGCGCACAGACAGCGTACTGCTGCGGATTCGGGATGGAAACTCGGGGCTTGCGTTCGTATGGCGATGTCCCAGATTACGCCTTGCTCTGCTTTACGAATTGCCGCGAAAGGATCTAGCTGGATCGCCGCTATGTATGGTAAAAGAGGCCAAAACCACGAGCACAATATGAACAAGCCGGGGTTACGCTGTCCTGTGTAACAATTTAAAACGGCATTGCCATTTCGCTTTCCGAAGAACAGTATAAACCTGCGCCTGCGGCTAAACTGTCGAGTTGGATTATACTGAACCTCAGCTTTTGTTAAGAATATACAATTTGCTTCCTCTAGTGTCAGAAAGCAATAGTACGATCCTCGAAGCTATTACAAGCATGCTTGCAACCCGTACCACTCAGTGTGTTGTTTGAGCGATTGGTGTGCGCACTTTTTTTCTCCCTCAACTCCCAGTCAAAGTGTTCAGCACTATACTGTCGCGGCGAGCGCGCTGCCCGAGGCCGCTTTGTATTCACTCGTCACAGCATAGCTACTGCGCACGAAATCGGTGCTGTCTAGCACTTCGTTTTCTTGAGGATGTCAGGGACATGTGCGTGCAAGTAACCAATCACCAAGTCTTCATGAGCACTGGTATATAAACAGATCGACGGATCGCGACTTAGCATGCTGGGTATTAGGTTTGGAGGGAGTTCTCCTCGCGGATCATTATACTTGGTAAGCGTCTGGAGGCTGTTGCCGTCAACGGAGTGCCTTTGAGCTCGTTACCGTGTTTGTCAGGGTCATTTAGAATGCCTGAAGTTATTATCCGAGCACCGTTCTCCGTGATTAGGGCAAAGATACTTCTGGGCCTTAAAAGCAGATTTTGTAATTTTACTCTTACCCGTAAATAATTCTGCTGTTTCCTTAAACTCTAGGGTATCTCGCCAAGCCGTGGTTGTGGGGGCTATAAATAGCACGAGGCGCTGTCGCGTGGCTCTGCTTTAGCAGGCAAATGCACACTGAAGATCAGGCAGACTCTGCATAATTCTCGTTGAAGAGCCAATAGAAATGCTTCAAAATTGTTAGTGCATTGTTGATGTGGGTGCTTGTGCGCTTAGTCACCCATTCATTAAGCCTAATCAGGCAAGGTTGGCAGTGCATAGAATCGTTGTGCATGGTAGCGCTTATGTTGCTGCCTCGCAGGATTCTGATCGGTGACGGATTCACTGCCTAGAGGATGCAGATCAATCGATTTGCCCTTTGTTTGAAAATACCGAGCGGATGTGGTGGAAGATGACACGCATGCCATAGCCATTATTCCTTCGAGATGATACATATCATCAAGGCAGTGCATCTTTAAGTCTGTCTGAGACTCTGGGTATAAGTATTCGATTCTCCCACTAATGCTGTGCTGACAATGCTGCATCTCATCGCTACACATTACAATTATACCTCTGAATACACAAGTAAATACTACCCAACATGACAGCCATAAACTCAGCGGCAGTCTTCCATCCCACCAGGGACTTCCTCCTCTTCTCAGCAGCAGTCGGTCTCCCCCTCAACTTCGTCCGCTTCTGCATCATGGTCCGACCTGTCGCCTTCTTCACCTTCATCCTCCTCATCTTCTCCGCCATCTTCGGCTTCACCATGAAACGTCTCCATCGTCAAGGCGCACACCTCAAAGCGACCTTCGCCACACCCATCACTGACCCGTTAAACTGTCTCGTCACTGATGTATTGATGGGTATCTTGTCGCTATTGACGCTCAGCTTCACCTGGACGCATAACAGATGGCAGGATACTGGGGAGACTTTTCTGGTGGCTTACTCTTCAACGCCACTGATGTTCAACATGTTTCTCCATTTTTACCTGGCGCTGCTTGTTCTGTTTAGGACGAGTCAGATGAAAGATATCGTGAAGGAGCTCTTGGGGGATTTTGTGTCGAGCTCGCCCCAGCCTTGCCCGCATTGTCATGGTCGACCGGAATATCACGATGAACATGATGAAGAGCAGGCTTTGGTCACTCCTCCTGCTGGGGATCATGAGGATACACATGAGAGCGGGGCCGGTCCTTCGACCGTCTGGAGCCGATAAACACCGTGTCTCTACTATCTCCAGTTTTATCTTGCGTGGACAATCTCTTACTTTAGCTGGCGAGGATCGCCTGGAGACTGGAACCACAACTATGGACGCTCCTGTATTTTGTCTCCCTGATACTCAATTCTAGACGCCCCAAGTCACAACAGCACGTATCTTGTTTCTGCTCCATGATTAATTTGAAGGCAGTTGCGCCGCGGTTGTAACCCATCCATAGATCGACCAATTCTTCTCCTCATTCCTCCATTCCTTAACCCACTTATACCCAGCCTTTTCCAAGACACGCTTACTTGCCCCATTTTCTTTGATCGTCTCCGCAGCACATCTTTCTGTAATAGTACCATTCACACTAGCCACTATCTCCTCTTCACTCAATGTCGCCCTATCCACGGCGATAGAATACTCAGCTCTAGGAAGTTCCCACCAAATCTTCATAAATGCCACCAGAAACTCGGTAGCGTAGCCCTTCCCCCAAGCCTCCTTGCGGAACGCATATCCAATTGCCGGCCAGCCAAGCTCACACTCTCGTCTGTAAGTACCACCGGCCCCAATGACCTCGCCAGTTTCAACGAGACTGATCACGTAGTACAAGTTTGTTTCGTCGTGCGGCGGTAATCTCTGCGCAGCCCATTTCTGCGTTTCCTCGAGATCCTTGTCTGGGGCGCCTTGTGCTGTCCACATCATGACTTCCTTTTGTGCGCGCATGGGGAACAGGTCCTTTGCAGCATCTTCGTAGAATGGTTTGAGAACAAGACGCTTGGTTCTTACAGTCGGGCGGTCCTCTAATGGTGGGTATGGTAGTTTCGTGAGAGTGGTTTTGATCTGGATGAAGTCTGTGTTCTGTAGTTGATTCAATGCCATCTTGACGAGATTTTGCGGCTGAAGCACACCACGAAATGCTGAGAGCTAAAGTAACAGTGGCTGAGTAGACGCAGGACCAAAGATGATGTGAAAGAGAAACCTTAAGGAAGATACCGTACCTTGGCCGCTTTTATGCTTAAGAGCACAACAAAGTTGGAGCCAAGTAACAACTGCCTCTATTGGCTGTTTTTTTTTTGCTGAACTTGACTCATTCCCTATATCGCGCAGCAAGACTCATGGGATCTAAGTTAGGCTGTTAGCCGACATCGGCGCCGTGGCCAAGGGTTTAGCTAGACCAAAGATAGCAGGTTGAGAAGCCACTAGCGTCGTCGTGATCCGCAGCATAATTCCAAGTAAAAATATATTTGAGCGAGAGGGGACAGGAACTAGCAAGTAACGGGTACATTGAATGTTTGTCTCAAGATATGTAGGATGAGTTGAACCATACTCAAGTAAGCCAGATAGTCTGTTTCTCCTTGCCAATGACTTCACCATCCATGACACCATCGCAGTATGCCTCACCGATATACACAAACTTATCAAGCTCGCTCAACCCTTCAACAGGACGCAGTACAAAAGGAATTCGTCCACCGCAAAAGACAGCAACAACATCCCCAGATTTGCCCTCCATAGGACCCATGCCTAGATATCCCATTTCTGTGAGGAACGGTCGCTTGCCCTGCATCTTCCTCATACTCTCACGATAGTTATGCTTGGTGTCTGCGCCACGATGTTCCTCCTCCCATTGCAGGAGTTTCTCTGAAACATCTTCTCCTGCCGCTGCTAGTTTAGTCATTTCGTCAAACAACTTCAGCTCTTGGAGGAATTGCTTATGAAACGCTGCTATCTCCGGTTTCGCTCTCTGTTGATCCCCTTCCCATGTCCAGTAGATGTCTCCAATAGGCACACGCCATCGTGCCTCTTCTTTTCGCTGTTGAGTTACTTCGCCGTGGATCATGCTAGTCTTCCCCATAGATTTCTGCCATAGATCATCCATTTGAGCCATATAGCCAAGAAATCTCTCATAATCCCAGCTCATGTCCATCCAGCCATCACCTTGGGCAACCTCCTCAATCATATCAACAGTATGGCCTCTAAGTCCCAGGATATCCCTCTTGCGATTTGGGTCTTTTACAACCTCAACAACACTATCGTGACCGGACGCAGTAAATAGATGCTTATCAACGCGCTCGTTGATGGTGTAGAACGAACGGCTTAGATTAGATCGCCAGTCGGGAACCCACGACGGTAGAAGTGAAAGCTCCTCAAGCTTAGGGAATTGAGAGTAACACAGAAGGTCCACACGACCACTCTTCTCAATCAACGTGCGTGCAGTCTGCGTCAGGATAAGCTCGGTGCTTCCCTCATAGTCCGGCTTTATACCAAGCTTCTCTGCGTCCACAGCCAGGCCAAGAAGGGCAAAGATACGGTCACGATGCACGGTAGCATTCGTCTCAAGATCAACGAATAGTCTGCGTAACAACATGTACAGCTCATCGTCTTTATGCTTCTGGTGACGTGAACGACAGCCAAACAACCGAGCTGTTGGTTCAGAAGACACTTCGGAAAGTCGCTCCAGAGGCATATCAGGCGGCTGAAGCTGCTCGTAGTCGCCTTGGGGCATGTTGCCTATCGCGGTTTGAAGCAGCAACACCGCGAATTTGACAAAGTCCACGGGTATCGTCTTGGAACCGCACACGAAGATGGTTTCAGGACACAGACAAAACTCCTGAATGATCCAGACTCGTGAAAAGTATGGTCTCTTGAACCACTTTTTCAGCACTGATTCCTTTAGCAAAGGAGCAAAGGCCTCAACAGTACTGGCCAACAAGCTTTGGAAGCGCATAGCAGTCTCATCAGAAGGGTCTTTACTTCTAGCCAATGCTGATATGAGGCAGTAACTCTGCGGGTTCATGTAGCTCTCCATTCCAAACTCTTGAGACTTCTGGCCAATGTCTTGCCATGCTTCCATCAATTTGTCTGAGCCGTCTTGAGCTGGACCAAGCCATACTAGCACTTGTGTCGCAGATGAGTAAATTCTCCCCATCATCGCGACCTGCTGGCCTTTTTCTCTATTGTCTGCCTGGTTGATGCAGATCTGGTCGATCCATAGTGTTATCACCTCATCGGGCTTTCGGAAATGTTGCAGTGCCGTCTCTAGCGACTCCGTGATAGGTATAAAAGCTGCCTCATCGTCACTCGAGTTCGATATCTGAATTGATTGAGTTTTATTGCCTAAGCCCCAAACATATGAGAGAGCGATGTAGGGTGATGGGCTTCCAATGGAGCTTGTGTATAGATGGCCGATCAGACGGCTATCGACCAAACCTCGAGAGGGGTAAAGATCTAGCAGCCGGATCTCGGTTGACGCCGTCCGTAGCTCCACCGAGTCATAGTCAAAGGCTTGGAATTGGTCCATGATGAGCTCGATTGAGTTTGATATCATCAAGGTCAGCGCGGATGTTGAGGCGGGGTACTGACCTCACAGGACAGCAAACGTCAATAGCGCCAACGCCACGCTGACAAGCTGAGATAGCGTAACTTGCCATGCAGCCAATTGATATCGCGATCAAGTTACACGTCTCGTAAAGCGCCGCATAACAATGATTCTCTTGCCGTCGTCATTTTGTTGAGCTATGGCGCTTCTTCGTGGGTAGGTTTGATAGGATAGCAGTCTGACGCTAAATCTTGAAAGGCCTTGCGATCGGCGTTGAGATTGCAGCTGAAGCTGAGACATACCTCGACTAGCTTACATAGTCGCGACTATCCTGTTGATCTGATAATCGATCTGGAATCAATCGTCGTTTTCAACAGAAAGGAGTCTAGTTAGTTACATTAGCTACAGGATTACCATCTTGACATACGTCAGCAAAAGACACGGCAAAGACACAACTCTTGTATATAAATTCTCACTCCTCGCTCTTCATTCTCCAACCCATCTCACTCATCAACTCATATTTCAAGACCTTCATTAACATTATCATCAATCAAATCACAATGTCCGATCCCGCCAGCCAACTCCGCATCCAAGACAGCAAGCAGAGGCTCAAGCAGGCATACGACAACGCCGTCAGCACCAAAGAAAGTGCCGAGTCCGATTTCAAGGAAGCGCAGGACGCTGGCTTCACTGATGGTCAAGACTTCAAGCAATGGTCTGTTCAGAACGTAAGTCTCTACAAACCTTCTTCAAAGGGGGCGTGTCACTGACAAAAAGACAGGCGCCTGTATGGAGCGTAGCCCTAAATGAATACCAAGGAGCAAAGGCTGCGTACAGCGCGGCACTTCAACATGGCGACAACGAAGCTTCCCAGGCTTGGGAGAAGAAGTACAGAGAGGCAGTGTTGGGAGACAACCCTGCAAGGCCCGATTACGATGTTCTCGTCGAGCCTTGAATCTTAGTATAGACACGTTAATGTCATGCTGCTATTCCTGATAGCAAGTAACCCGCTTATCTCTCAAGTAATAGATTTTCAAATGGCCAAGTGAAGTTGTTATACCGCATAATACATGCACATGAAGATGAGCTGGATATCTCCTAACAGTCGAATATCTGTCTTATATCCATATGTTAAGGTTTTTGGAGGCTTCAGCTAGCTGCATTTTAGCAGAAACATTCGCCTGAAATATTCCATCTAGGCTAGCTTCCATATCTGAATGTTAGCCACTAGAGGTGGCATCATATTTCCACAATACGCCGGGTATCCTAACGTAGACATTGTAACTAGCTTTATCTGTTCAAGACTCATGCCTAGAAAATCGTGCAGATATTTCCCCTTTGAGATCTTCATCTATACTCAGGTTCATCTTTTTCGCAAGGCTCAGCCATCGCTTTTCATCTCCAGGTCTATTCTGCCACGTAGAAAGATTCCTCTGCCAAAGAAGCTCCAGAAATATCACACGCAGTGGCTTAGAGTAATCGACCTTGAAAGAATCTTTCACTGCCTCATAGTCAAACGAAATATCTAAAAGCGCATAGACAAAATCCTGTTCTCTCGAGCACTGAAAGTCGCTGCCGAGGCATATCCACAGCCACCGCCGCAAGTCGTTGAGTCCAGGACTGGAATCACTGGGTCGCAAAGCACGGGCTATCCTCTGCTGGTACGCAGGATTCTTCGCAAAGTCCTTGTCCCTATTAAACGGGCTCTTCCAGTCAAACAAAGCTCCCATCGAATCGTCAAAGTTGTCACCGGTGATGGATTTGGCGCCACACCATACGACGAAGCTCTGTGCAAGGTATAACTCCTGGATGATCCAGATTCGCCGCCAGTAGCTTCGATGACAGAACGAAGACAGGGCCTTCGCCTCACGTGAGAGTTTGATGTCAGATTGGCTGCCGCCTGTAAGCTTAAGCCTTTGGCCGCGAACCCAATTGACGACCAATGACAACACGATATATTTTTCTTTTCGAAAAAACGGTAGGCTTGCTCGTAGCGACTTAGCATCAGATAGCAAGTCCATTGCAAGGTCGCTATCATCGTTTGCTGGACCGAGCCATGCGATCACACCAATTGCGCCACTAAAGGTATTACCCATCATGGCGACTTGCTCGCTTTTCTCGTCAACATCCGACTGATTGATGCATATCGCATCGACCCAGAGTATCTGATCTTCCATCGGCTTTCTTATGCTTCTAAGCGCATCAAAGAGATTCCTGCGAATCTGAACCTTGCGATCATGGACTGTAATGTCGGGGTCATCTTTGCTTTCCGCTCCCCATTCATATGACAGGGCATGGTATTCTGCTTCATCACGGTAGACAGGAACGAGGGCGCATACGACCTCATCGTCAGCTACCCCATGCTGGAGGATGAGTATGCGGATCTGTGTAGAATCGATCTTGTAATAGTCGATTGCAAGAGCCCTCTCAGTCATTGTTGCCGGTTCTCAGAGTCTTTGGGGAGTCTTTTTATCGTGTGAGAGATCTTGACTATTCAAAGTGAGGAGTGAAATCCCAATGAGGCTAAATTGATACCTGAAAATGCATTGGGCTCCAACAATACTGTAAGTATCAGCTGATCTTGGCATGCTGACCAGGGATACCTCAGCTGAAGTCGGGCAAACCTGTATGGACGGAACACTTGGTAAGTACCTATAATAAGCCTGTAGTACCGGTTCAGGACATCTAAACTACCCCACCCAATAAACCGTACCGAGTTTTGCACAACCTCTGCCAGAACCCATGGCGAGGCGCTTCGCTGCTCCCAGAGCCCGCTCAAATCAGCTCACCGCCAGAGATGACGGCAGCTGGCTATGTGCTGATGGCCCATATCTTGGCTGCGTAAAGGCTTTATGTGCCCTTTATCCTGCCTTGCGGGTCCCTGATGATCGCAATCGTGCCATTCCTTTTCAAGCAAGAGCAGCCCGCGTTGCAATCGTGACCATGAAATCAGATGGCTCGATACCATGTGTTACCAAGTATAACGTCCCTGGAAACACGGCAGCTTTAAAAGATCGTCTCTCGGCAGTCCCATCGCGTATCCAATGTCACCCAGACTGTAAAGTGGAAAGCGTGATTTACTTGGTTGAAGGGTTAAATCCTGAGATTGTGTCTATTTTCGGTTACAAGTTGGACATAGACCCGATGCTCTTTGCGAGCCACGAGAGAAGCTCCAACTATCAAACTCTGCCTAACGGGGCGGGCTTGGGACCACGCCTCCCGTCTCTGGTCAATAGAGACACAACCTGGCGCATAACATATTACGATATTAGAATACCACCGCCACAAGACATATTTACCTCTTACACCGTGGGATGCGCTTTGAGCGGAAGGGATGCACAGACACAGAGAATCAACGACAAATGGGAACAACCCTTTATCCTCACCCGAAAATGTTCTGTTTGGAGGAAGCCGGGCTCTGAAGATGATATTGATAGTAGTAAGTATGCCTTACCTCAGATATGAGCCAGTAGCTTACCAGTCACAGCACTGATCCTATGCGATCCGCCATTCTCGAAAGCTCACATTTGGACCCAGAGTGTAACCCATGACTGGTGGGAGATCGAAGAGAAGAATGTTTCGACAATGCCGCACCACGGGGGCTACGCCGATGTTATACCACGCCTCACTTCGTTCAGAACCTGGAACGGCCCAGGACCGGAAAGACAGAGTCTGTACGGGGACCTCTTGTATTATTTGACTAAGCGCTCCCATGAGATACAGTGTGAAAGGGAACCGCCTATCGATATCGAGAAAATCGCCATTAGGATCATAACATCGCATTACTTGCTGCTTCTGGACTATTTTGAAGGTATCATATTTGATCTAGAATTTCCATTATCTCGCAAGAAGAATTTCAGCACGCAGGAAACCCTCAATATGGAAGAGCAGTGGAGCACCATCCAACTCATCCGGACCAGTCTCAGTCGTTATATTCAAAATGTTTCAGGAACTATGGTTCAACTGCGAATTCCATTCGAAGACCTTGGAAGCACGGATTCTGCAGCAAACTTAATAGCGTCCGAAGATCAGTACGACTTTCAGTACATCTATATGCAACTACGAGTCCTCAAAACACGAGCAGATCTTCTAAATGAGTCACTCACAGGCTTGACAGGCATTCTAGGAAATAAAAGATCAATCAGGGAAGCCAAAACAGTCAAGACCCTCACGCTTGTGGCGCTGGTCTTTATTCCTTTAAGCTTTACGTCAGCATTGTTCAGCATGTCCGATGAGTTCCTCCCAGGAAGAGAGAGTTTTTGGGTGTTCTGGGTGGTTTCTTTACCTCTTGTCATTGCCGTTCTTGTCCTTGCCACTATTCTTGACTTTGGATATGATGATAACGGCACGTGGAGGCCAACTATGTATCTTTCAATAGAGAAATGCTAAAGTGAGTAGTTCCGGGCCGCAGTATTACTTTATGAATTGAAGGATTTCATTTTCTGTGATAAAGTCTTCATTATATACAACTCCGTAGCCTATGTACTAAATGACACTAAATCTTGGAATGATGCGATGCACGATTCTTGGGATATGCTGTTCTGGTATATAGACAATTGCACCTCTAATTAAGTATATTCCTTGATCACACTCACAGGCTCCACATACTCCCCAAGAGGCTTATAAACAACATCACCATAACCAAATGCCTTCGGCCCTCCAATCTCAATACCAGAAGGTGTTCTCGTCCACTGCGGTGAGCACGTAATGCCCAAAATAGTTACTCTATACCCGTACTTGAACTCTGGAACACCTAATGCTTTACCAGATCCATTGTCTAGCACAGCAATAAGATCAGGAACAGAGGCGATGATCTTGGTTTCAGAACCGTCAGCGGTAGTGTGCTCAGCAAGAATGTTCTCGTTCTTGAATGGGATGCGCAGTGTTCCTCCCGAGACTACAGGTGTCATCCGCTCAGATTCTCCATCCTCTTGGTCATCGAATGCTTCAATACGCAGAGTGCCGTGCGAGTGTCCCTTGTATAGTCTCCTCTCGACCTCAACAATTTTGCCACGGAATAGCACCCTCGCTGACTTCAAACCACCAGCCTCTTGGATGATCGACTCTGCGACTGTTGATAGCTGGTTACTGTAGACACTCCGGGCAATGCATCTGCCTATCCTCCAAGCGAGAGAACAGGTATTCAGCACGCCATATTTCCGCACATACTCAGTAGTCGTAGGTTTAGCAGCCATGCCGACTCGGCTTCCCATCTCGGAACATGACGCTCTCAATGCTCTGTCGACAATCTCATCGTCTGGCGCTCGGGTCATGATGATGCTCTTGCCGTCGCCTGAATCAATAGCACAAGGAACGAGTTCCAGTGGTTTATGTACCGCAAGTGTAGTCTGCCAGTATGTTGGATATGCTCGGCCCATCCAGTCGCCGTCAATCACAGGCGCATTGAAGAATCGCGAGGAACCGACGAGCATTGGCTCCATGCCATTGGCACCACCAATTTCTAATCCCATGACAGCGTCGATGCTCTTATGGCCGAGATATTCCATCAACACATTGAATGCTTCGACTGTCTCGGTTGACTGTAGTCGCTCTACTGACACGGCAGGAGATCCCATGTGTCCGCCCCAGTAGATAAAGGCGTCATCTTTTAGGGAAGACTGGTCGATGATGCGAATAGTGTGGCCTTGGCGTATTATATCCCGCAGTTGGATGAAGCTGGGAGCTGGAGTGCCACCACCTGCGCAGCCAAGTACGTAGCACCCGTCAGCCAGCCAAGCCAGATCTGTCTCATTGAGTATCCATTCAGGAACGCCCTCATCGTTGACCTTGATGGTCGGAGCGTATGTAAAAGGATCCACGGGAACATCCTCTGTAGTCTTGACAGCTCGATTCTTTTGCCCCTCAGGTTCATCACCAACTTCGTCATCATCATCTACAGCCTCGAGCTCCAACTCAGATACATAGCCCTTGAAGTCGACGTCTCCCACTGCTTTAACAATGGTTCTAACTTGATGAGACACGTATTGTAACGGGATACTCTCTACATTCGCCATAGTGATACTTTCGGGGATAGCACCAGCTAGAATAGCTCGTTCAACGGCCATCGTCTTCGCACGCTCAAGAGCCTGTGACTCTGTCTGGTGTGCTGTGCTTTGAACAATATCAACATCGCCACTGACGCGAGATATAGCAGCACCAATGGCATTTGCAACATCGTGGAAGGGCGGGAGGATGACCTTTGAAGCACCTGAGATATCCTCTGGTGCAAGCACAGCACCTCCTCCGACCAGAAGAACTGGAAGAGGATCAGCTGAAGTCTTTATGACATCGACAGCTCCATCAAGTAGTGTCTTGATGCAGTCTTTTGCAGACTCGACAAACTCAGTTTTCAGTCCAGCGAGTCTGCTCTTATCACCCATGTCTGCTCTTCCCAGTGCGACAGCGATATCAGATGCTGTGCATGTGTTGCCACCAAACACAAGAGCTTCTTCTACAAGGTAGTGGCCAACCGACTCAGGGCCGACCTTGACTTTTCCATCAACACTGCGCACGAGTGAACCCCCGCCAAGCCCAACTGAGTGCAGATGAGGCATTGAATAATTCACTCTCACTCCAGCGACTGTGACGTAGGCAGAGGCTTGTCTTGGAAGTCCGCTTGGTAGAATCACACCAATGTCAGCTGTAGTTCCACCGATATCCACGACGATGGCCGAAGAGTTGCCGCCAGCATCGATACCAGCCAAGTATGCAGCTCCTCTCATCGAGTTGGTCGCTCCAGATGCAAAAGTTCTGATGGGTATCCTAGCTGCTGCAGCAGCATCAAGAGTAGTCCCGTCGTTCTGAGTGATGAACAGTGGACATGTCAGGTTGAGCTTCTTCTTGGCCTGATTGAACCTCTTCATTGTCTTTCGAGCATATTGGAGAATGGCGGCATTAAGAATACTGGCGTTTTCCCGCTCAAGAAAGCCAATATTGGCGACCTCATGAGAGCAAACGACATCAATTCCTGGAATTTCTCTTAGGATGATGTCTCTGACGCGGCTCTCTTGCTTGAATACCTCGTCAATCGGGGAAAAGACGCCAGCGATTACAACGGCTTTGAGATTCTCTGCCTTGAGCTTTTCACACTCAGCAATCACTTGAGCTTCTTTAATGGGCGCTTCTTGAGACCCATCAATATGCAGGCCTCCATCGATGATGCCGCAATGTCCCTTGATGATAGCCGCCAGATCGGGCGGAAAGTCCGAGAATGGAGGCACTTCTCGGAGAAACGAACGCGACAGTCTCAAGACGCCGACTTTTTGAAGTCGCCGGGCATCTCTCTCAACGACTGCATTGATAAAGTGTGTTGTGCCGACGGTGATGCTCGCTATCCGCTGTGGAACTATGTTGCCAGACTCAATGACAGCTCTAACAGCAGTTTCAATTCCAGCGGTCGCATCTGGTGTAGTTGGGGTTTTCTTGAAAGCGGTGACTCCGCGTTGAGAGTCGCCTTGGCCAGCGAGGGCGACGTCTATGGCGACGGCGTCGGTGTTGGTGCCGCCGACGTCAACTCCTATGCGTATAGTTTTATTTAGGGTCATGATGGGCAAAGGTTGGAGCTCTAAATCCGGAATCTGTACAGTACTCTCACCAGAACAAATTATAGAGTGAGAATATCCAACACGTTTCTCATATAACAGAGTCTTTCACATCATTGCTACCATAGAGAGTGGAGCCCACGTTTAGCTTCCATGAACTGCAAGGTTACATTCGTCTGCGGGGTTTCTACTAGAACACCTCATATCTCCAAGATAACGTTGCGGGGTTGAATGAACTCCTCTGAACTTTCTTGATTCCTCAAATGGTGCAATTGACCCGAGCAAGTGGTTCCCCTATCTTCGGTCAACTTTGGTCGGGATGAAACAATCCGAGAGTGTTGATCACTGTCGATTGACAGGCTAAATGCCGCGGCTTCTCCAAATCAGGAATGCCGACACGGCAATTGGTATCGGGCTCTATATTATCTCTCTATCTATAACTTATCTTGGTCTGTCCATATTTTACCAACGAATCGGATAATTTCTTTTCTCATTGAATTACCCGTTCGTCTATAAGGCCACTTGTGATACGACAATTTGGTTCCGGAATCCGGGCTCCGGGTTCTCATCTGCCGGGCCGGATATGAGTTCTTCTTCTGGAATGGAGTTACACAAGACTCAATTTAAGTAGGACGAGATAGTTCCAAATCATTATCGTCGGTTATGAACCCCTCTTTTTGGGCTTCGCACAATGTAACCCAACCAGACGGTAGTGGCAATGATTGCTTGCTTATCATCAAGACATCCAAAGTGATAAGAGACCTAATAAAATGAATGAGAACCCACAGAGCGCATTGTGATCGGAAGGGTTCAACTCAATAGGCCCAAGCTCCAATATCGAAGTAGAGGACTATCCTGTCAGTATGTCACTCAAAGCCATCTTGACCTGGATGAGACTGCCCAGCGCAGACAGAGCCGTCTCCAATGTCTGGATCAATGACGACATTCGTCCGCTGGAGCCAGGGCGGCGAACATGGAATACCATGACATTTATATCTTTCTGGCTAGTTAACCAGGTCGCCAGTAAGCAACCGTGAACAATCTGTATGTACAAACGCGTATTCTGAAACTTTTAGTATCCAATTGGCAGCTGGGCGCGTCCCTTGTCGCCACCGGTCTCAGTGTCTGGCAAGTCGTTATAGCTACATTGATCGGCAAAGTCATCATCAGCCTGGTGGCTATCTTCAACGGTTACACCGGCGCTGAATGGCATATTGGGTTTCCTGTTGTTTCAAGATATATCTGGGGTCCGTACGGATCTTTCATCGCCATCGTCCAGAGAATCATCCTCAGCCTGGTCTGGTTCTCTGTCCAGTCGTGGACAGGCGGTCTCTGCATCTCTGTCATCTTATCTGCCTTGTTCCCCAGCTTCCAGAGACTTGGAAATGTATTCCCTGCATCCTCCCATCTCGATACGAAGCAATTCGTTGGCTGGATTCTCTTCAATGTCTCCATGATTCCAGTTCTGTGGATCCATCCCCACAAAATCAAGAGAGTTCTCCTCATTTTCAACATCATTGCGTCGGTCACGCTCATCTCTATCATGATTTGGTCCCTGGTCGAAGCCAAAGGCGGTGGTCCTCTGCTTTCTGAGAGTGCAACAAAGATGAGCTCTCATGACCTGGGTTGGGCTATCACGTCAGGTGTAACGACTGTTATTGGCGGCATAGCAGTTGGACTTACTAATGCTAATGATTATACCCGGTTTGCCCAAAAGCCTGGCGACCAAGTGTTTGGGCAGTGGTTCTCCATCATGTAAGTTACATCAATGCCTGTGATTTGCAAGAACAGCAACTTATACATCTACAGCTTTTTCGGTACCCTCTTTCCACTATTTGGCTGTCTCGCAGCATCGGCCACTCAAGGTATATGGGGTGAAGCCATATGGAATCCTCGTAAGTCCCATTCTCCATCACCCTCTCATTTATTCCATCATATCTAACCGTGTATCAACTATCAAGCCTTAATCTGCCAACAGTGGCTCGATAGAGACTACTCATCTGGATCAAGAGCCGCTGCATTCTTTGCGGGCTTAGGCCTTGTCATGTGCCAGATTGCGATCAACGTGGTTGACAACGCGTACAGTGCTGGTATGGATCTCGCCGGCCTCGTCAGCTCCTATATCAACATCAGACGTGGTGCTTTTATTGCACTAGTATTTAGCGTTGCCATGTGCCCGTGGGAACTTCTCTCTTCAGCCAGCGTCTTCATCTCCGTTCTGTCTGCGTACAGTGTCTTTCTTGGACCGATTATTGGCATTCAAGTCTGTGATTATTGGCTGATCCGTTCCCGTCGCATCAAATTGTCTGACCTCTACAATCCTGGTCCCGATAGCATCTATTGGTTCAGTTGTGGCTTCAACCCTAGAAGCTTTATTGCATGGTTCCTTGGCTTTGCTACTCAATTACCTGGATTTGCTGCCGCAGTGACCCCCGACAAAATCAAGGTTGGCGAGGCCTGGCATGAACTGTTTTATCTTGCATTCCCCCTCGGATTTGCAATCTCATTTACTGTTCATTACGCTATCAATCGTGTGTTTCCACCCACTGGCTTAGGGCTCGTTGACGACATGGATTACTTCGGATCCTTTACTGAGGCTGAAGCCCTCAAGTTGGGTATGGGCATAGGATCGGAGGGAAGTGAGAAAGACGCTGTGATTCAAGGCGTGTCTGTTCAAACCAAGAGTTAAGTATGCGTATACGTCTTTGTAATGATTAAAGCCTGGGGGCAAAAGCTGATCTTACATATGAGACTTTGTATTGAAAGAATTGATTCACTTCTGCTTATCCTTGTATCCCCTCTTTGGCAGCCGCTGTGATGCCAAGCCGTAAGCATGGTATGATTTATTATGGATTGAGGAGCTTTAGCACCGATAACACAGTGAGATATATATTTAAATCACACTCTACAATCCCACACCGCCACTTTGCTTGTAATTCTCGCTTCGCTTATTCTACCACTTAGGTACTGTCTGTCTATTGTTGTATAATGCTATTATATCAAAGCACTTTGACACTTCACCTATTATATCAACCTAGCCTTGTATCTGCTCAATAATACAGACCACAAAAAGAATAGACGACAACTAACAATGTCGGACTACGATTCCTTTGACCGCAACATGCGAGTTTCTGTTCAGCGCAACGGAGAAATCAACGACGTTGGCTACTGCAATCTCATGCTTCCTCGCAGCGGCCCAGACTCTCCGGGGCCTCATTCCGATGTGAAGGGACTAATGTCATGGCCGCGTATCTGTGGCGTCTTGACCGACGTAGAGATTGCTCATACCATGGGGACAGATTCATCATGGACGTCTAAGCCGCGCGGCTGTCGACTGCGCATTACCTTCACAGATAAGAACTCTGATGATCTTTTGGACGAGGAGGATCAGAGGGGAGATTGGGAATCGCGGGAAGTTCCTGGCAAAAACAGGAAGAGAGCTGATCTGACCTCGGTCGACCCAATCGTGTGCCTGGATGCGAATGGTGTTGGTACCTCATATATGCTGAGCTTGGGGCTGCTGATCAAGACGCCATCTCCCAGCCGGGTGACGCAGGTGGTGCTGGAAGAGAATACACAGAGGACCCTTGTGCAGGTGCCACCAGTGTGGACGAACGACAGCTTTATCACACTCGCCAAAGTGTTCAGTATCATTGCTATCGCACTAGAGCGTATAGAGTTCCTTGGCATCCACTCGGAGATGGGAGAAGCGCTAAAAAAAGCGAGGTTAGAGATTCAGGAAGAACTCTTGAGAAGTCTGGAGGCTGAAAAGAACGATACCAACAAACTGCAGATTGCAGCACCCGTGCTGCCGTTTCTGGCACTTAATCAAATTTGCGGTGGCAGTAAACCTCTGAGCTTGGATAGTTTACAGGGGCTCGTCTCAAGGGTTGTGCCTTATTATGCCGTAGCACCAAGGGTGGAGGTCCACAAAGGCTCATGCGGATGTCTGCTACCCGGGGGGCTGGCAGAAGCAGACAAGGGCGCTGGTATCTCTGAGGACAAAACTACTCCAAAGAGATTTTATGACGCCTTGCTCGGTAGCGAGGCCGATCTCAAAGACAAGATAGTGGCAAGACCGGTGGATGAACCCGTGGAGAGCTACATAGCACTCTCATACCCTTGGAACTCGTACAATTCACAAGATCTGGAAAGGATTATTGGAATAGTCCATGAGGTATTGAATTGCCGCTACTTCTGGGTCGATCGATGGTGCATAGACCAAGACAGCTACGAGGACAAAGAAGCCGAGGTGCCCAAGATGAAGGACTACTACTCTAACGCTGAGTACACTCTGATCCTTCCTGGCATGACATTTCCACTTGGACTTGCACAGCTGAAGACCGAAGGCCCCAAAGTTCGAGTATACACTCCCGAGCTAGTTCAGCAGGTCAAGCAGACATGGGAGACCTGCGAGTGGAGAAAGCGCTGCTGGACATTGCAGGAAGCCATCATGAGCAAGCATTGTACCTTCTGGACAGGTCAAGAATCAGCCCCCCTGATCGACTGTTCACAGCTCGTGGGAATTTTATGCAGTTCGCCGTTTGGTGACAGCTACATAAACACCCTCCCTCACCTCTCGATGGAGGTAGGCCATGTCGACAAGAAAACCTTGGTGGCCATGGCAGCGACGATAGCAGACCCAACAGAGGAATCTGTATATCAGAGAGCAATAGTCAGATGCTCCAGTCATGGCACCATCCCAGAAGCGAATGCCTGCAAGCGCCCTTTGGCAGTGCTACTGGACAAGGTGCGCGGGCGAGAAGCGACTCTAGAGCTGGATGAATACTACAGCCTCTTCTCCATGGCATCGGATGAGCTTCCCGCTATAGATTACAGAATCGACATTGTTCAGCTCGTGGAGAGAATCTTGGGTACTGGTGCTCTAGGAGCCAATATCCTTTTGACAAGTACTAGGCGAGACAGTGTCGTCAATAGGAGTTGGGTGCCTAGCATTTGCGCCAAGCGACAATTTTCAATGATGGGAGATGGCATAAACGCGTCGCATCCGCACATATCTGACGGTGTAATGGTCGTTGCTGCATTTCCGGTTAGGATGAAGACTGCAGATGATGACAGCAGCGACTACTTCGCTGAGGGCACAAAGATTTACATGGTTTATTCCTACCCAGCAGAGAATCCCTTTGATGTTGACATGGACTTTACTATACGGCGTAGACTGAAGAGAGCGAGCCACTATCTCTTCATACAGCCGGTACAGTGGGATTTCTCAGTGTTCACCAGTGGTTTAATACTATTGGCCACTGAGGAAAAGAAACCAGGAGAACACCGTGTGATGGATGCTACAATCATGGATAACATGACACAGCATACATTTTTGCAAAACCGCCATTTTGGAGATGGTAAACCATTTCGGCTTGTCTAGTTGAGGACTAGGTATAGACCGAAAAAAGGATATGGGTTTTATGATGAGGACTGTTTGCAGCTGGCTCGACTGCCAATCTTTACTGCACAGTAACAGAACAGCCGATACACACGCCTAGCATCATAACAATCAATAATTTGGCAATATTTTCAAAGCTGGCCTAGAGTAAAAAAAAATCAATAGTTTGGATGATGCGATAGAATTTAAACTAATCGTATCTATACATCTAACCGCTTCGGTATCACATGGTGCTCAGTGAGTCGAAGCTGCGGGAAAACTGGCTGTACGCGGCGAGGGCGGCCGTCCATAATACGAACACTTGATAGTCCAGGCCACTATTGCAGTATGGTGGGGGGAAGGGGGGCTTGAGTTGAGCGAGCTGAGAATTCTTCGCGCTTTTATCACGCTGGCAGGGTTAAGAATAGAGAGGCTAAGAATAAGAGCTCGTTTACAGGGAGGGGCGCAGCTGATGAACAATATTGGGAATGAGCACGCGCTTCCGGTGGATGAAAGGCCGCTAATAATTCAGCGGCGTGGAACAGGCAACTGGGATCTATGGGCTATTGGTGGACGCGGTCGATAGGGAAAACGCACTCTCAGTACACCTGGCTCCACCAAGATTGATAGAGTCCATGCGGGAGAACAAGCTAAGGATAGGCAATGGTCTGCACTACTTAGCGTGAGACTTGGCTGTAATTGCATATTTGCAAAGCCTAATAGTGAAGTAAACTATAAATAAACAAACCTGTCTTCTCAATCTCTCAATCCATCGTTCCAGCAACCATATTCCGCAAAATATCCCAAAAGCAAATCTCTAGCATCTTTACAATGGCACTCAATAACGACCTCAACACCAAGGCTGGTCTTGACACCGTCACCCAAGAAGAGCACGATGACATTGCGTCCACCTTCGCGGCTCTGGCTGACATTCTAGCCGCCTCTGACTCGGCCGGTGTCATGGCTGATGCCGCGGACTTTAAACCAGACAACTTGATCGATAACGTCTTTTACATCAACCTGAGCCCCAATGCTGAGTCACTCGACGACTCTTGGCGGCAAAGGCTTAAGATCGTCACCGAGAACGTTGACATGAATACTGATTTCTTCAATGACAGGGCTTTCAAGGTCCTGAATGCTAAGGTTGCTGAGGGCCGAATTTCCCCCAAGGATGAAATCACGAAGGCGAACTTTTTCGCCAAGGTGATCGAACGTTTGACCGCGACCGCTCCTTGGTATGTTAATTTCTGATTTGTCACCATAATCACATTTCAACTTGACCATGTAATTCAGAGTTAATAAAGGTTTTCACAGGATCGGTACCTATGGCGTCAACTTGCAGGATAAGAACTTCACTACTAAGAAGGAAGACTTCCACAAAGCCCTCATTTCGCACTTTACACAGGGCCTGAACCTCCCAAACAACGTTGTGGATAAGTTCGAAGGTTTTCTGGCCAACGTCCAAAACACAATCAAGAACTCGTCTACATCACCCAGCGACAGCATTTCAATCTACATTTACGCCGTGATTTACGTCAAGGACGAAATCCTTCAGCAGTGGCGAACTCGTAAGTCTCCCGATACTAGCCTGATATATTCAGGAGAGTGACAAACTAACATAGATTGTGTACAGATCTTCGAACCATCTCCTTCAAGCCCAGTCAAAACCTTGGCACCTACATCAAGGACAAGAACAACAGCAACACTGGAAGCCAAGTCAATGTAGACTTTCAGTACGTTCAACTTGACGGCACTTTTAATAATGATCTCTTCGAGAAGTCTGGCAAGCCTGCCCTTATGGAAATGCGGCCAGTGGCAACAACTATAAAGCCCTTAGGTATTACTTTTGATAGTGATTAGGTTCTCCTTAAGATATGAATTGATATTAAACCTAATAACCTTAACTCGGGTTGTACTCAGTATGTCCCTGTTGATTCTTGGTATACGCAACAGGTTGCTCCACTACTGCTGCCAATCAGCTACTACCGCTTGAATCATCGAACCTTTCCCTTTTTTATCTGAGTGCATTCTCGCCACTCCACACTATTGACGGCGTTCTAGACTCTTAGTGCTTGGGGAAACTTTGTTCAAGTGGCTAGCTGAAAGGCTACGCTATCGGTCTCTCGAGCTAGCTGGTTTACATTAGAGCCACAGCGCTAACGGAGGTCCGGGGGCGTTTAATTGTAGATTTCTGTAGCTTATGGTTTGTGTGGTTCTACTGTAATAAGAGTTCAGCTGAATACATATCACCAAGCTTACCACTTTTTGGGAACGACTTAGTGGGCGGAGCATCTGCATATGCATCTTGAACCGCAAACAGAAGTCATAAGCGACAGTTTTACAAGCCAAGTCTAGACATAGTTTAGAATGGCCTAGATCATGTTTGCGAAACCGGGCGTTCCAGCACAAACAATCAGGAGGGGCCGAGCACCATTTGCTCGAAGACGAACTATTTCGTGGCAGATGCTTTGTCTCAGCTCTCCGTCACTGTACTGGTAATTCTGTACGTGCTGATTTCTTCTTCCAATCCACTTTATCTAAGATTTTCACCAAATGGCCTCGTCAATCAGCATCAATGGCGTCAGCGTAGAGCTTAACCATGACTGTGATGGATCAGACACCATCTACATTATCCTTCGCACCAAGGGCATGCCGCTGAACAAAAAGCAAAAGACAAAGCTCCTAGAACTAGGGGTCCACGTCAATGAGTTCGTCGGTGACGAGAAACAACAGATCTACCTCTGTGGTTTCCATCAAGATTCTCTGGATAAGGTCCAAGATCTGGGCTTTGTTGAGTACGCGGGCGAGTACGTGGAGGAATTTGCCCTAACAAAGAAAGTCCAGCAGGACGCAAAAGGACAAACTTGCAATGTCGCAATCATGCTACATCAAGATGTGGAGGAGATCACTGAAGAGTTGACTGAAAAAATAGCAGAAGCTGCCAATGTCGACCCATCCGCAATTGTTGTAGAGGACAGAGGACTTCAGGTCAAGGTTGCGACGGACAAGTTGGATGGGATAGCAGCCCTGGATGAAGTCCGGGTGCTTCATACAGCTAACGAAGCGGCTTTGTTTGATACAAAAGCTCGTCAGATTCTCCGAGTTGACGAGGCCCTGGCACCCAAAAGTCACACGGAAACTCAGAATATTGTTTACCGAGGCGAGGGCCAGATAGTCTGCGTTGCAGATACTGGTTTGGATCGTGGCTCCAAGACCAACGTCCACGAAGCATTCAGTGGACGAGTCAAAGAATTATTTGCTTGGGGTAGACCTGAAACAAACCTCGCAGATGACTTGGATGGCCACGGCACCCATGTTTGCGGATCGGTCCTTGGTTCAGGCCAACATCAGTCGCATGGCTTGGTCGAAGGCGTAGCACCAGGAGCAGAGCTACTCGTGCAATCGCTGTTCAGCAAGTTCAATCCCTTGAACAACGCACCTCGGCTTGATGGACTGCCCAAGACGAATTTGGGTCCGCTCTTCCAGCAGGCCTATGATGCAGGCGCTCGAATCCATACCAACTCTTGGGGATCTCCGCTACCTATGTCGAGGATTCAGCGACCCTACGACGGACGCTCAGAGAGCATCGACCAATTTGTTCATGAAAACCAAGATATGACGATTCTCTTTGCAGCCGGCAACGACGGTCAGGATGCTGATCTGGACGGCAAGCTTGATGGGGCAATCAACGAACGATCGTTGGGAGCAGAAGCAGCTGCCAAGAACTGCATTACAGTTGGAGCAACGGAGAATGATCGACCTGACCTCGCTTCTAGTGACTCTAAGCGCCCTTACACGTACGGAGGGTTCTGGACCCAGAGGTTTGCCGTCAATCCACTTCGTGACGACCACATGGCCAACAATCCAGATGGATTGGCAGCCTTTAGTAGCCGCGGCCCAACAGCAGAAAATAGGCTAAAGCCAGACATTGTTGCTCCTGGAACAGCCATTCTCTCAGCACGCTCCCAGAATAAAAAGTATCTTGGAGGAGTTCATCTTACTGGAGAATCTGGAGATAGCAAGTACATGTACTTGGCCGGAACGAGCATGGCTACGCCACTCGTGGCAGGTTGCTGCGCTGTTCTTCGCCAGGCTCTCATTGCCAATGGATATCAAGATGAGCAAGATGGAGTCAAGAACCCTACTGGCTCTTTGATCAAGGCCCTACTTATCAATGGAGCTGCTCCAGTGGGTGGTCAGTACATGCCCGATGGGGTTAATGAAGGGTACAATGCACACTCTGGGTTTGGACGAGTTGACCTCTCTGCGTCAATTCCCGGCATCAATGATGCTTACTCGGGTTATGGCATTGGGGTTGTTGATGAAGATGACGATGATCCCTTTGAGTACACGGTGAACATTCCGAAACCGTTAGAGGGAGATAATGGTTCTTTGACGCTGAAAGTCACTATGGTGTATGCAGACCGCCCAGGCGGCAAGCTTCAGCACGACCTGAACCTTGTGGTTGCCAGCGGCGAGCTCGAACGCCATGGTAATCAAGTGAACAAGTCGTTTCCACTTGGTGCCGCTGAGGGATTTGATCGTCGTAATAATGTCGAGCAAGTTGTATGGCACCATGTCCCCGTCGGATCAGTACGCATAATTGTAAAGCCATTCCGTTTCATGGGCGAGCGAGTGCCTTTTGCTTACGCGTGGAGGCTTGTCAGGTCATTTTGACCTTGTAACCTTTAGTCGGGTCAATATATTTGAAGCTTACTTTCGAGCGCTTCCAATGCCAGTCATCAATACGGGGATCTGAATTAAAGTTAAAATTGTCATAAGCAGACATTGGATCAAAATACATCCATTATAGTTAGCCTTCTGTTGACTGTTCCTACGGCTGTAAATCTCATTATGCATTCAGCAGATAGTTTCACCTATATCTAATGTACTAATAAAGACCTTTGTTTATTAACTTTACTTTTTTAATTGACTCCAACTATTTAAAGTAACTATTCTTCGTCTCTATGGATGTTATACGAACGCTTCTCGAAGTGAATGACATATTCTAACCCAACATTCCCCGTACATGGTCTGTGCCTCTGTAGTTCCATCCTGTGGCTTGACCGAGAATCCGTGAGTGCCACCGTCGAACTCATGGAAAGTGACTTCCTTGCCTCTCTTGGAAAGATTTTGTGCATAACAGAAGCCCTCATCTTTTCCCGTCTGCGTGAGTATTAGGTCTGAGTAACCCCCGGGCATGTTTTGTGTTACATACCTGGTCTACTATTCGCCGGTTGTTTAATCACGCATCCTGAGGATGTCCCAACAGAAGACCGCTGCCTTCCAGAATTAACGCCAGTGGATGGTTTACTTGGAGTTTGTCCGTAGGCTGTGGAAGCCATTAATCACAGATAACATACCCTGCTCCCAAACCTGGAGTGCTTATCTTAACTTCCCGATCATGACCTTCATTTGGACCGGTCAGAAATGATACAAGCTTGCGCAAAGTCCACGAGATGCAGCTGAGGTATATTCGAAAGAGAAATGGCCATTTACCGCCATCCTTCACGCTGGGTATCCAACCCGAAGGAGCACCTGCTATGGACAAGAGAGAGATGTGAGAATAACTATTATGGGAAACACAAATAGGAATATCTAAGTAAAATAAAATACTGCTGTTTTAAATCCCAGATCAATTGACCCCCATCGCCTCCCGGATCTTGGCACAGAGAGCCGACGCAATCGGCTCCCTCATCATAGTAAAGTGATTGGCATTCTCAATCGCCATTGTGCCAATGTTCTCAGCACCAATAAACTCATCCCAACCGTTAGGCCCAAAGTCCTCCCTATTGTTCAAGAGCCAGTTCATACCCCGAGGATCATCAGGCTGTGCCTCAGGACGGGGATCATCGGGGTTCTTGCACACACCGTCCGCGGCCCAGATGATGGTCGTCTTGGGTGCCATGCCATGCTCAAACGGTTCGGGCACGTACCTATCCAGAGCCTCGATGAAAACACAGAAGTGCTGGAAGAGCCAATCAGGCGGCGCTTGAGCTTCCTCGCCCATCTCGAAAGCGCCAAAGATACCTGACTTTTCGAGGAAGTCGTACATACGCTTTGGCAATTTACCGAGACCAACGGGGTTGGGGGAGTCAATCAGGATGAGGCTCTCGACTACCTCTCCCTCAGAAACAAGCTGACGAGCGGCGTCGAAGGCAGAGACGCCTCCTGCTGACCAACCGGCAAGATGGTAAGGGCCTGAAGGCTGGCGACGACGTACTTCGCTCAAGTAAGAGCCAGTGATGTCTTGGAGAGCACAGTTGAACTCATGCGGCTTGGTGAGATAAGGACTGTTCAATCCAATGACTCTCATGTCAGGCGAGATGGACGGGAGAGTGACATATGATGTTGCCGAGCCAGCACCGTCGGGGAACAAGAAAAGTGTCCGAGAACAGTGTTTAGTGCCCTGCAGGATTGTAGAGGTAGAGCGAGGGATCTCAGCCACAACAGGCTTGACCTCCTCAACGACATCGTCTCCGTGGTCACTGGGGGATGTTGAAGGAGCGCTAGACGCTGAACTATCTGCCTCGGAGTTTGAGCTTGAGAAGTCTTGGTCGTTGGCTCCAAGGAAGGACTTGAGGTCCTGCACTGTTGAGAACTCGTAGAACTGAGCTGCGGGTATGTCCAGGTCGAGTTCCTCTCGGAAGTTGCCCAGGATGGTCAATGACATGAGTGAATCGACACCCAGGTCAGCCAAGAGTGTAGAGTCAGTAAGGTCAGAGATGTCGACGCCAATCTCATCAGCAATGATCTCGAGAGCCTTCTGAACCAGTCCAGAAGCAGAAGCGACGGGTAATCCTGCGGGCTCTGGGGGTGATGTCGTGCCAACACTATGGTTAGCGGTGGACGGTGGAGTCAGAACTGCGTGGCTAACGGGTACAGAAGCAACATGCTTGACCGCAGCGGACTTGGCCTTGGCACCAGAAGGCTTGGGAAGAAGCATCTCCAGTACCTTGCGAGCGACCTTCTTGAAGGTGACGCCACCACAGATACCGATGATCTTGCCATCACGAAGAACATGGACATCGCCACTGTAAGTCGAATCATCAGAACCGACAGCCTGCATCTTGACGTATGTCTGATACTGAACATCGCACTGATAAGGCTCGACCAGACGAAGAGTGCGCCAGCCATGGTTGATGTAGACGTGATCATCAAGATCCAAGCTGTCGCTGCAGTTCATGATGAAGCCAGTGATGTGACCCAGACTGTCACAGCAGTATGGGTTGAGCGCAAAGGTATCCTTTCCAGAGGGCATAAACACCTTGCCAGTTCCTTCGAGACCTTCACTGTCGAACCAAACCTGCTCAATGCCTTGAAAGGCTGATCCGTACTGAACTGAGTTGGAGAAGATTTTGTACAAGAGACCACGGCGCATCATATGAGCAGAACCATCACTGGCGCCTCGCACAAGCTGTTTAATACCTCGCTGGATGAGATATGCGTGACTCTGCCAGCTTTCGCGGTGGGTGCTCGGGTTCTCAACCGCTACATCACAAACTGCGTGTACAGTAGTCTGCTTTCCGCCTGCATTGACGCTGAAGATACGAACTGAACCGTGCATGGTGGTCCAGTCCATATCTAGTGATGCTCGGAACCGCTGAGGCCCAGTCTCTCCAACGATGAGGGCCTTCTCGACAGCCATGTTGTTGATGGAAGGTAGGTTCGTCTGTGTGTCGAGGCCGTGGTTCTCGATGAGGTGCTTGGCGAGGGTAAATGCAATGTCGGCGAAAAGAGTCTGCAAATTGTAACGTTAGTGAGTGAATCTAGCAGAAGTGCGAACGAAGGGGGACTAACCGAAGGAGCCATAGTCAAATTGTTGACACGATGGTTTTGCGCAATGGCCAAGAGAGATGGGTCATGCATGTCAGACTCAGCTGTGATGGAGCTTCTCTTGTCACCGTGAGCCTGCTCAATGACATTGTGCACTGAATCGCTGAGTCGCAGTGCTCTTGTGTGTACGGGTACCCCCACTGCAGTGTTCTCAACAGGTTCGTCGCCTTTGGTAAGACACCAGCTGTACTTGTACTGCATCCAGTAGTTTGCAAGCTGCCAACTATACTTGGGAAGCGGAAGGACATTGCGAGAAGAAGCAAAGTCACGATGATACTCTTCCCAGTTAACAGAGAAACCAGCGAGGTGCAAAGCGCAAAGAGAATCTGCAAGTGTCTTGAAGTGGTCCTCCTTGCGGCGCAGAGAAGCAAGACAGCGAAACTCCTGGCCGATGATTGACTTGACCATTCGCGTGAGGATGGGGTGCGCTCCGATCTCTATACACATGCCACTTCGATCCATGATGCCTTGCGCTTCAGCCATCTTGATAGCACCGAGGAAGTCAACTGTCTCACGGCAGTGACGTCTGATGTACTGAGGACCGAGGGTATCGCCGGTGAGCAGTGTACAAAGAAGAGGCGAGACGATGGGCAGCTTGGGCTCGTGGAACTCAATCTGAGAAGCGAGTTCCTCGAGATCGTCAAGAATGGGATCAACTTGAGATGAGTGGAAGGCAAACGGAATCTCGAGCTTGTGAAGCTTGTAGCCAGACTGTGTCAACTTGCTACAGAGCGTCTCGATATCCGCATTGGGGCCGCTGAGTACAGTATCTTCGGTGCCGTTAACACAAGCAATCTCGACCTTCAAGTCAGAGGAAATGTGCTGCCTCAACTCATCAGCAGCCGCTTTGACAGCGACCATCCCGTGTGTGTAGGCAGTGCACTTCTTGTCAAGAAGCGCGGCCCTGTGACCACAGAGGAAGATGGCATCGTTGATGCTCAGAACACCTGCAATCTGGAGAGCAGCATACTCCCCCAGACTGTGCCCGATAACATACTGGGGAGTAATGCCGAGGCTGGCCCAGAAACGAGCGAGTGCGATCTGGATGATGCACGTTCCGAGCTGCACGACGACAGCAGAGAGATCCTCGACGGGTTTCGTGCCGTGAATAAGCGGCAAAACTGATGGGAGACCTTGAAGAGTTGCGACAGAGTCAATCTGATGAATGTCTGACCGGAAAGACGAAAAGCTCCTGTAGTACCCAATGGCCATGGCAGTCTCCTGCGCTCCCTGTCCAGTGAACAGGAACCCAACCTTGGGTGACACGGCAGGAATACCCTTGACCTGTCCAGCGGCGGCAGCAGCCTTGAGAAGAGACTTTCTCAAATCATCAAGACTGTTAGTGACAAATGCAACGCGTCGACTGTGATGCACGCGTCGCGCTGTAGTGGTGTACGAGAGCTGAGAAAGAAGCTCACCCTCCGGAGCCCAGGAGTTGGCAATGTATGCTTCGAGAGCCTTCAGATTCTCTTCCAAAGCCTTGGTAGACCTCGCCGAAACAGCAACGACATGCTCAGTACGGACATCTGCATCTTGATGCTGTCGTTCTAGATGAATAGCAGGAGCATCCTCAAGCAGCAAGGACGTGTTGCCCCCAGCAGCAGAGAAATTGTTCACCAACACTCTTCGCTTACCACCCTCAGGACGAGTCCAGTCGACACCGTCCTTCAACGCAATGCGTACACCACGATGATCCAAATCCTTGGGAAAACCCTGGTTGATCTTAGTCTTGATGCCGCAGTGCGGAGGAATCGTGTTCTTCTGCATCATGAGCAGCACCTTGATGATGGCGAGAACTCCAGAGGCTGATTCAGCGTGTCCGACGTTGGCTTTGACTGAGCCGAGATACAAGCTCTTGTCTCGTGGGCGACTATGATCGAAAGCGAATGAGTTGAGGACTGAGCGCATCTCAACTGCATCGCCGGCTTGGGTGCCTGTGCCGTGCATCTCGACGTAGCTTACATCGTGGGGATGAATGCCAGTCTCGTTGAGGAGTTTCTTGAAGAGATACTCCTGTGCGTCTGCGAGGGGTCGGGTGATGGAGACGGACTCTGCTGAATGGTTGGTGTGTGCTCCCAGGATGACACCAAAGATCGGGTCACTATCGGCGATGGCATCCGGGAGGCGCTTGAGAATCAAGGTGCCGATTCCGTCAGCGCGGCAGTAACCGTCTGCACCATCGTCAAAAGCCTTGCAGTTGCCTGTACGCGAAAGGAAGTGCCCGCGATCGAGGCCTGCAAAGTTGTCCGGGTTCGTCATGACATTGGTTCCACCAGCAATCGCAGTATCGCAATCCCTGTTCTTCAACGACGTAATCGCAAGATTGATAGCAGCGAGACTGGAAGAGCAAGCAGTGTCAACAGCGATACTTGGGCCCGTAAACTTGAAGAAGTAGTTGACTCTGCCAGGAATGAAGGCACGGTTCGCTCCAGGGATGTAATAAGTATCAACATCCTGCGAGGAGTTCACCTCACCCCAATCGTTACTCGTAGTACCGTAATAAACACCCACGCGATTTCGCTGAGTGGAGGGAGTTCGGTCTGGTACCACTCCAGCCATCTCAAGAGCTTCATAAGCTGTGAGCAGGGCGAGGCGCTGAGCTGGATCAGTCTGCATGGCTTCTTTGGGCGACATGTGGAAGAATTGAGTGTCAAAGTAGCCTGCGGACTTTAACCAACATCCGTACTGGACTTGGCTGGTGTTCTTGCGCTGGCCAGTGGGATCGTAGTGGTCGCGAGCGAAGCGCTCTTCGGGGACTGGTTTGTGCACGTCTAGACCGCGGATGAGAAGATCCCAGAACTCATCGAGGTTGTCGGCTTCTGGGAATCGTCCGCTGAAGCCGATGATGGCTATCTTGTTGTCGTCTCCAGAAGCAACATGGGGTTCTGCTCGGTCTTTGGCCAGGCTCTCTAAGGTTGGACCAATGCGAGTTGTAGCTCCTCGCTTGGCCAGCCAGTCTGCAAGACTGCAAACAGTTGTTTGCGAGTTGATTGGTATCAAGGTGGCCTCATTACTTGAAATGGTTTCGAGTAGAGCGTCGGTGACAAGATCCATACGGATTTGCTGAGAAAGAGCGCTGCTCAAAACGTCATCGAGGAGGTCTCCGAAAGAAAGCTGGTGTAAACGAGATCCTGAGGCGCAGGAAATGATGGGAATGAGCATCTTGTTGTCTAGGAACTCAACGTCTTCGAGGATTGATGCTAGGGTATTGTCGAGGCTGGACTCGGAGTATGCTGAGGAGTTGTGGTAGGGACCATGGATTGGAGCTGGATACAGTCTCTTTCCAGAGAAAGCATCGCAAGCCTTCAGTGATTCGAGGATTGAAGGGGGACCGCTGATTGTTGTGAAGCCAGGACCTACGGCGCTGATATAGGGACGTGTACTGGATGTAAGATTCTGGGACTGGGATGAGCATGGAGCTAAATTGGGAATTCTGGAGCTTCAAAACTTACCTTTTCTTTGGAGAATTGTTGTAGAGCTTCTGAAACAAGCTTTTCCTGATTCGAAGACAGAATCATAGACCAGCTTGAAGGTATCAAGCACCCGAGGTTCTCAGCTCTTCTGCGAACGTGCATTCCAAGGCGGAAAGCAACTGTCGCAGCTTCGACGCCCAGTCTAGAAATGTCGAAAACATCCTTGGCGCAGCTTACAGCAGCTGCTGCAATGCTACCGGTACAGATACCGAGTAGAAATGATGAGGATGCCGAGGGATGTTGCTTATCTGATCGGGCAAGATAGCTTCAACCTCGTTAGCAAAACCAAGACTTCTGCTTTTTTGTCCGACTTACTCGATATAGTATCCAATCTCATAAATGCAAACAAAAGCACTATCCAGCGCCGCATGAGGCTCGCTCCTCCGAACGCCCTCTAAAAGCAAACTCAAGCTCTCAGCCTCGGGAATCGATTTTCTCTCCAAAGACGAGAGTGAAACAATCTCCCGCCGGACTGCCAAAAACGCCTCGCCAAGAAAAGAAGTCAAAAGCGCGTTATCTTTCACGCGTACAAGGGCTTGTAGTTTATCAAGAACGGGAGTGCTTTGATCGCCAAAGACGTACACATCTGCGGAGGACGCCATCTTGAAAATGTAAGATGGCAAAAAGAATCGCTGTTGAAAGCTGTAACAAAGGTGCAATATTCGTTTGTCTTGGCTATTTTCTCGCCAAGATGTATCTGGCTTATACTGTAGAGGTTCAAACATACGTGACCCTTTTTGGTAATTCGTAAGGGTCTGGCTAGTGTTGGTTCCGCGCTTTTGCGAAAATGTCCGTAGTGGCTTGCATGGGTGGGCCAGGGTCAGTATAGCGGCTAGTTACGCCACGCAGGATCAGATCAGAGATGAAGCTCCGAAGAGGTCCGAATTCTTATCTTGCAGGGGAAGCTGAAACGGGCAGGGTGGCGTAGTATGTGCCGTGAACCGAGGACGAATCGAGTCAAGAGAAGAGCCACGGACGCGATGCGCTAATGTGTGAATACCAACTACGTGAGGCTCTGTCCCTGGATGGTGATTCGAATCTCGGCACTTGAATAGACTCTCCTTGACAGTTGGCTTTAGTATTGTAGCAATCCAACTTTCTGTAGTTACATAGCTAAGAATTGAACTTGATCTCATGATATGGAGCAGAATCTTGTGACTGCAATGGAACGTTATGGCAAGAACATCATTGAAACTGGCAATAATCGGTTGTGCAAGTCAGAACGAGTTAAACATCTCTCCTACTTAAGCATCACCGCTGAACTATTTGAAGTGGGTGGTGAATGGGATGAGTAACAGATAGTTTAGATTGGATCGAATAAGTCTGTCGAGAAGCTATTCTAAGAACCAACCTCGACGACACCAGTGGCTGCCTGTACCGGGTTCCGAAGTCCCACAAACTCATTCCTCTGCTCAGACTCCTTCATAATCACAGCCTGTTGACTCTCCTTCTCCTCGGCCTCCTTGACCTCCTTTGCCACCTTCTGACGTCTCGCCATCTCAGCCCTCGCTTCATCAACAGCCTTGTTATAAAGATGTCCTCTAGCCGTAAGCTCAACATCCTCCAAATACGGCGCAGCAGAAAGTGCCATAAACGCACGCAAAAGCCAGTCCTCGTTACTCAGCTTTAACATGTCTTTGACAAGAGCAGTTGCAGGACCAGGCGTGCAGAGAAGTGCCTTGCCAACCATTTGAGATCTTTCCAAGGCTGTAGTAGCTGGCTGTGCGCGCTCTTGAGCATAGCCTGCGAGAATGGACTTGGTAGCCTCGCTAGACAGCTTCTCGCCAGGCTGAAGTGCCTTTCGAGCTGCCATGAGCTTGTTGACGAACACGGCGCAGGACTCTATAGCCTGGTTGGCGCCCTGTCCACCAGCCGGTGTAGTCTTACAAGCTGCGTCGCCGACAATGACAGCGCGATCAGTATGCCATCCCTTCGCGACACCTTCTTCAACTCCAATCTTGACAGCTACTACACGGTTCTTGTAGATCTCGCCAAACTTGAGCTTTGGGGTGACCTGCGTGTGAGCAACGCTTAGGCAGAGAGCCTCGGCTTCAGCTTCAGTGTATCGTGGAGCCTGAGACAGCGGGACGTTCTGGTTGAGGTTCTCAAAGACGAACCAGAATACAATTCCGTCTTTGCCTGTGAAGCCGATAACTGTTTGGTTCTCTCGGTAGACAGCGAAGCGTTCACCTGGGGCGATTCCTTCGGTGGGCGCTGACATGCCGTAGACTGTGGAGCAGGCAACGCTGATGTCTAGGTATAATTAGTAAAAGATCACAGAGATTAATTAAAACTTAGGGCTTACAGTCATCTGCAGTCAATGGTTCAAGAAGCTTTGAGTCAATGTGTGTGCGTACAGCACTTCGCACGCCATCAGCACCAACGACGATGTCTGCTGTAAGAGACAAGCCATCAGTTGTCCTCACAGTGACATGGTTCTCGCTCTCCTCAATTGAAGCAACGCGCGCGGAAGTCCTGACACATTCTGTGCGCTGAATGTGACGAACCATGATGGGCAGCAGCTTGCGGCGCTCAATGAACGCAACAGGATATCCAATCCTAAGACATACCATTAGCCAATAGCCAGAGAACAGAATCTCATTATACTAACTTCTCACGATACTGACCCATGGCGTCAGAGTCATTCATCAAGTTCCCCTCACTGTCATAAGAGAACCACTTCTCAAGCGGAATAGTAGCATCCTCAATATCCTCCACGAGGCCCAGTTGATCAAGAATACGCAGTCCATTCGGCTGCAGACCAATACCAGCGCCTCGATCAGACTCAAGAGTATCACGACCCTCAAGGAGAAAATAGCTGATGCCGAGTTTCTCAAACATCAGCGCCAGAGTGACTCCAGCGATTCCTCCTCCGGCGATGATGACTTCATAATGCTGGTTTGGTTCAGCCATGGCGATAGTAAGATGGCGTAGAATTTTCTGGATACAATTGTCTCGGTTTACGAGCTTTCACGAGATTTCATTAAGCGGCTGTGCCATTTGGGGTGATGTTGTTATTTGAGTAGGCAGCGCCTTACTAGTGTAGCTTATGCATAAGCACCGACCGAAGATATCCGAATTTTGAAAGTCGCCTCACTCACGCATGGTGAAACACGCGTAGATCGGAGGACTTCGGACTTCCTAAACAGGTAGGACACTGAATCATCGCGGCTCTGTACCATTAAAGTTGTATTGAAATGGCACCACTTTATAGACCTGATAAGCCTCTGTTGGTTTCCATCTTCTCAGCATCATCTCATCAACAGCAATTCAACATTATCTTCCTTGTCTTGACATTTACCAATTTCATCGCCCAATATGGTTTCGAACGGCATTTCTAACGGTACCAATGGTACCAACGGCGCTACTACTAACGGTACCAATGGCGTCAATGGGCATGCTGCTCTATCACCCCTGGAGGTCCTAGTCCAAGATCTCAACAAGAACACCACCACGTTGAACGGATACCTCCGCGCCAACAAACTTCCCGAGCCTAGCTTCGAGCGGGATGCACCCATCATCAACTTATCTCCTGATGCGCCTGAAGAAGCCCAGGTTGCGAAGGAGAAGATCCTTGATAGTGCACTGCAAATCTTCCAGCTTGTCTCTGGCCCTGGCGAGTACTTGCAAAATGTCATCACAGGTGTAAGTAATTTACCATAATCAAATACTATAGCTTTTAGTAACACTTGCAGTATCATTACATGGAGATCCTCCGATGGATGAGCCACTTCAAGATCTTCGAGCTCGTTCCTTTGGAGGGCAAGATCTCATACACAGAGCTGGCCTCAAAGGCTGGTGTAGCTGAGCTACGACTCAAGACCCTCGCCCGCATGGGCATGACAAACCATCTCTTTGCCGAGCCTGAGCCCGGCTTCATCGCTCACTCAGCTACCTCAGCCGCTTTAGTGACCAACAACAGATTCTCCGATCAGAGAGTCTGGATGACAAGCATCATTGCCCCAGTCATTGCATCGATGGTCACTGCGCATGAGAGATGGCCTGACAGCACTGCTCCTAACAAGGCAGCTTTCAATGCTGCGTTCAATACTGATCTTCGCATGTATGAGTACATTGCTAAGCAGCCTGATGTTTACAAGCTCTTTGGTCGCGTCATGGATGCGATTGCGACTAGTCCCAAGAGTGACTTGAAGCATCTCGTTAGTGGCTTTGACTGGGCCGGACTTGGCAAGGCCAATGTTGTCGATGTAAACTCTCCCCTCGCTTGTCATATCGCAGTTACTAACGTATCTCGTAAAGATTGGAGGCAATATTGGCCACAGCTGTGTAAAGCTCGCCGAAGCCTTTCCCGATCTCACCTTTATCATCCAAGACATCCCCCACGTCGTCGAAGAAGGCGCCAAAGTCATCAAGGAGAACAACGAAGCCAGCATCGCCAGCCGCATCCAATTCCAAGAATACGACTTCTTCCAGAAACAACCAGTCGTCGGGGCTGATATCTACCTCTTGCGCCAAATCTTTCACAACTGGGACTTTGAGAACTCCGTCAAGATCCTCAAGAACACTGTTGAGTCGATGGGCCAGAACTCTCACGTGTTGATCATGGACTTTGTGGTGCCTGAGCCTGGCACCGTTTCGTCTGTGAATGAGCGTGTGCTGCGATCTCGGGATGTGGGTATGATGCAGCTGTTTAATTCGCTTGAGAGAGATCTTGAGGGATGGAAAGCGATTTTGGAGGCGGTGGACTCGAGGCTTAAGATTAATGCTGTCAATACGCCTTATGGCAGCTTCATGTCTGTTATTGATGTTGTTCTAGGGTAGGGAATTAATAGATTTAGTTACACGCTTTAGTTATTTGATCAAGATTAGAAATACGATAAATTTGATCTAACTCTTATCCCTATTATTTCTCACATCTCCTTCTTTATCCATGGTATGCCTTTTGTCTGTTTTACATGCGACTCTCGTTGCACAGCGATTGATTTCACTCATTTAAGCGAATCACTTTGAAAGTTTTCAGGCAACTCAGCAGAATCGAAAAGAACCGTGCTGTCAATGTTAGTCGACATCATGTGCATTAGTATCTGTGCACTAAAAAGCTTGAGTTTATTGTCATCTAGACTTAATTGACTGACAGCTTGTCGCACAGTAGCACGAACTGGCAGTCCGTGACAACTAGGGATTTCCATGTTCAGATGCTCAGATCGCCAAGACGAAGTGTTGCCCAAATTGGACATGACACATTCCAGGGGTTCATCAAAGCGAACCAATCGCGGGTCGTAGTTATGCGATTATGCGACATGGCGAGACTCCACACACGCGTCTTCGGGCGTCTTATCCGAGACTTGAGCGACGCAACGATGGCGAGGGATGACGCTGAAGTTCGGAAATCTCAGCAATTACAGGCGGACATCTTCGGGCCTTGAATGTAAGTACATAAACGCTGATACGTCAACACACTCTTCTTGACCGAAACAAGCTTCAGCTGCCCTATCATTCCATCTCAGTGCCCTGTACTATACTACCTTGACTGACACCCTCCATCCCTGCTTATCTCACTCACTCGCTCACAACCATGTCATCTCCACATCTCTCCAAAGTCCTCGTCTTTGGTGCCACCGGCGAAGTTGGCTCCGCCGTCGCACTCGAGGCCCACGCGCTCGGCGCTCACGTCTCCATCGCCCTACGCGACACAACCAAGACCAACGAGTGGATATCCCCCTCCCAAGAACGCGCCGCAGACCTGCAGCGCATCAGTGCCGACCTAACCGATCCCGACTCCCTCAAGCGGGCCGTGCATGACACAGGCGCCCAGGCAGCCTTCATCTACGCCGTGCGCTCCAAGGACGCGTTGCGTGGTGCCATCGCCGCCCTGCGCGACGCTGGCATCCAGTACGTCGTCTTCCTCTCGACGAGTCAGGTTCGGACCGCGGGCACCACCAAGGGTGACATTCGATCAATCAAACCTGATCACTTTATTCCCTGGCAGCATGCGCAGGTTGAGATTGCGCTGGAGGAGCTCGAGGTGCCACATGCAGCGGTACGGGCCGGGTTCTTTGCGAGCAACCCGCTAAGAATCTACCTTGATCGATCTTCGGAGCCTAAACAAGTCAATCTGCTAGCTCCGGAGGTGCCGCATGATCCCATTGACCCCAAGGATATTGGGCGTGCGGCTGCTGCCGTGTTAGTCAACCCGCGGCTGTACGCGAGTGGCTATCAGGGGGAGCCCAAGAAGGATGTTGTGTATCTCAGCGGACCGGCGTTGCTCTCGCAGACTGAGCAGTGGGAGATCATTAACCGGGAGCTTGTTGTTGCTGGTAAGCCTGAGGTCAAGGTCAATCACATCACGGTTGAGCAGTACCTTGAAAACCTAGCCAAGCTTCATGTTCCTGATGTTGTAGCCAAGTCTCTTGCCAAGTCTATGGTGGAGACGAGGGCACTCTATGCACCTGAGGACTATGAGAAGTCGCGGGGTAACGTTGAGCTCCTGACGGGCCGTAAGGCTACATCCTTTGATGAGTTTGTCAAGAGAGAGATACCTAGATACTTCGACTAGTTTCAGGCGGTACGAGCATTGTATATATTTCAGGATAGAGCTGCCATCTTCATTCCATATAGAATAGTCTTGCATTCAACTAAATAAGCACCTCTTATTTACATGCTTTTATCTTGTGGTAGCCTTTCTTTGAGGAATCCTTATTTGTGCATTAAACCCGAGAAATCTAACAGTGGTCTCTACCAGATGATCTGATCAATTGAATCTCGGTGGCCCAAGATCAAACCCCGCCAGAGATGAAGCCCCATGTTCAGCATCTACCCAAGGCCATTCCGGAATCATATCCATAAAAGGGCCCAGTGTTTCCGTCCCAAGTACTCTTTGTAAAGCATCCGACTGACTACTGCTGCCAAGTGACACTGCTGCCATGCCAGACAATGATCCTTCAGGTGCTGGAATAGAGGGCGGTGTCTGCTGCAAAGGCCCATACCAATTATTAGAGTGCGTTGGTGTTGGATACTGCGAGAAAAGGCCCGGTGACGGAGAGTACAAGACCGGCTCTCTTCTCTGAACTTTACGACCAGCGTGTGACGACCGCCCTGGAGTAGTCTGCTGCATCTCTTTGACATAGCGAGCTTTAGCCATGAGCCTTTTTATAGGTCTCCACAAGGCAAGGCGAGTCTCATCTTGCCTGCTCTCATCGACTTTCCATCCCTCGTAAACTGTCGTTACACAGTCCCAAGCCTGATCACATTGCGGTGATTGAGGTCGAGCGCAAAGCTCAGAGAGGACAAATGCCATGGCACCCCACTGGATGTGAGTCTTGGAGTACCATGTGAACTGTATGATCTCTTTGTTTGTGAGAAGCATGCCTGATACCTCAAGTATCTTGATCGAAGTCTGGAAGAGCTCATCGCGTACTCTGTTCTCTAGCTGGCCTGCGGTGTTGGGAGTAGGAGGGAATTGGGTACTCGTGCTTTTACCATCGACATCCTTTTCCCGTGACACTACTGAGTACTGGGTAATAAGCCAGAATCGTCCGAGGATGATCTGTGCCACCGCTGAAGACAGAAGTTGAAATGGTACTGAAGTATCGCAGATAGGCAGATATTTATCCCGCAATCGACTTTCCAATTCTTGAGCCAGAGCCTTGGGAGAATCAGAGGCGTCATCTACTCTTGGGGTACCTCCATCGTCTGATGTTTTGTTCTGCTTGTGTCTCATGCGACCCAGCTTCAGACCTGTCTGTATAGCCTCACATCGAATCGACGTGAGCGTCATATCAGTCGCGTGGTCCCATCTTTCAGCTGGAGGCTCCACCATCTCAGGTGACAAGTCAACATCGTTGATGTGCAGTGGAGGCTTTGTATCTGTGATGAAGCCCTGCGCAATAGGCTCATTGCAGTGATATTCTGACGAGCGACTATCAATGATGCAGATCTGCCACCATAACCGGCGGCGCAGCTCGGTCTCAAAGGGCTTCAGTCCGAAGATGGCACCATCGCGATGAAGACCCATTGTCCTTGCGATGTGAAAGACCAGCGATGTGAGTGCCCATGCAGCGCGCGAATCATCTTCATTTGGTAGTGCAGACAAAAAGAGTACTGCGGCCTGCAACATGGTCATGCTCTGAGTGCTGAGGAGGTTGCCTTGAGCGAGAGCCTGTTCAACTGCAAATCGATATCTTTCCAGTGCCGCTTCACGAGTCTCATCCAGAATATTGAGACATTGCTCCGGGTTGAGACTGATGACAGCTGAATAATGGATAGTAAATAACAGGGTCTCGGTATGCTTGTCGACAGTGCCAAGAGAAGCGATGGCATCCCAGTAGATTCTTGTCAAGGTCGGCATGTGAAATATGCGGACGAGCGGCGCGACATTCTCACTGAATGCGGCGAAGAGCGTGACAGCTTGTTGCAGTGAGGGATGGTAATGATAGAGTGGCGAAGCAATTGCGCGGTAGCCAAAAATAGCGGCATTGAGTCCTAACTGAGGATCTGATGGTGAGGTAGCGGCGGTGGTGGCTGATGAAGCGATTGAAGGCTCGTAGCCAACGTCCTCACTAGCAGGCTCAAATAAAAGATCACGTAGCTCCTCAACCTATAGACAACGTCAGTCATAAGAAGAAGGTAGATCAAGTAAAAATGGAAGACATACCTCATTGGATAAAGTGACCCATAATGCATTGTTCACATAGTAACTCTTTGACTCGTCAACCTTGAGACGACTAAAGTCCTGCTCAAACGAATGGCCCTCACTGTCTTGCGCAGTCTGCGGGGTATCCTGGTTGTCTCTGGCTATGTAATTGTTAGATGCAATCTGTAGTGAGTGAGTGTAAGGCTGCCTTTGACTCACCAGCAGCACCGAACTGTCCAATGATGCTCTCAAGGCGGGACAAACGCTCCGATAGTTGAGGCGCGAGGCTGCGCTTCGGCCTCTTTGGTGCTCTCCCTCTACCGGGAGGGTAGATACAGTTGACTTCGGATCTGATGCAATTAGAGCATTGGGGGAATTGGCGGTCGCATTTGACTCTGCGATGGCGACAGTGGATGCAGGTCCGCACTTGGACGTGCGATTGAGCCAGGCCTGGCATGGAGAGACTGCCCAAAGTAGAGTCCATCTTGTTGGGACTGACAGAGCTGTCGAGAGATGATTACCCTAGAGGACCTGGGAGTTCCACGTCTTGGAAATCTGGATTACAGAATGAACAGACATCGAGCGACGCCGTTGGAACTTGGTAGAGACGCAAGATCGGGCGAGTGAGTTAGCGGACAATTGTGCGAGACGATGCCCCGCAACTGATGTCTAGCACTGCGATTGGCCCGGCAGTCGCATAAGTTATGCGAGGTGCGCGAATCCGCGAGGGAGCGAAAACTCTCGCGAAATTGGCCATTACGAGCATCGAGAAAAAACACATGATACTAGTGCTGAGAGAAAACATGATAAAGGCCTGTAAAGAAATCCTTTTGCGGATTCCCTCCCCTCCCACAGGAACAATCACTGAACAAGGAGCACTTTTGCGCTTTATCTTGCCGCCCTACAGTACAGTACATTCTAGACCCCGCCAAACCACGGAGGGACATACAGGGCTCCACTGGATGATCTGACAGACAGCACAATGAGCGAACAGTTCAACATGGGTAAGGAGGAGGAAGCGCAGTCGGGCGACGTGGTCGACTTTGAGGGAGACTCCGACACCCACAACCCGCAGAACTGGCCCATGGGGAAAAAGGTGTATACGACAGCCCTGTGGGCCCTGACTACCTGCTGGATTACCTTTGCCTCCGCCATTTACTCGGCCGGCACAGCAGAGATCAGTGAGGAGTTCCATGTGTCGTACGAGGTGGCCAACGCGGGCACCAGTCTGCTCATTTTCGGGTTTGCTCTGGGACCCATGCTCTGGGCACCCTTGTGCGAGGTTTACGGCCGGAAATGGCCTGCTCTCGCTGTAAGCTAGCTACCCCATTGCCGCTGCAACTGTTACAGTACCTCCAAGTCTTAGCTACAGGCTACAGTATATCTACCCGTTATGGACCTTGCTGACCCTCGCTAGCCCTATTTCATTAGCGCAGCCTTCGCCTTCGGCACTGCGACCGCCAAGGACATCCAGACAATCCTAATAACAAGGTTCTTCGCCGGCGTGTTCGGCAGCTCCCCCATCTCCATTACAGGCGGTTCCATTGTCGACATCTGGACCCCACGCCAGCGGGGCACCCCCATGGTCTGCTACGGCATCACCATCGCTGCGGCGCCGACCCTGGGGCCTATCATCGGCGGCGCCTTTATCGCGAGCGGCTGCGGCTGGCGCTGGACCGAGTACCTTACCGGTATCGTCATGATGGTCCAGTTCGTCCTAGACGCCTTGTGGCTAGACGAGAGCCACGCTGACGTGCTTCTCACTCGCAAGGCAGGCCGCCTCCGTCGGTCTACGGGGAATTTCAGTCTCCACGCTAAGGTACGTGAGATCTTCTTATCCCGGGTCCCGCACCATATGCAGTACCGTAATCTTTTCCCGCTTATGGTGCGCTGTGCGGCCCTTCCGTGGCTGATATCTTGGCTGAAACAAAACAAAAATATTACAGTGGGAGGAGACTAGCCCAACGTTCAAGAGTCTGCTGAGTACCTACCTTGTCCGACCGTTTCAGATGCTTCTGGATCCAATCTGCCTCCTGCTTACGATCTATACCTCTTTCGTCTATGGTAAGCGCTACAAATATCCCCAGTCAATAATTCAACGTTACCTGCTTGCTGCTGTATTATTACCTTCCAGAACACTGCTGACTCATGGGACCTTTTGCTCTGTAGCAATCCTTTACGCGAGCTTGGAGAGTTTCGCCTTAGAATACGGCCGGTTCCGAGGATGGGGCCCCGTAGTGAGCCAGCTTCCCTTCCTGTCGCTGTTAATTGGCTGTCTCTTTGCCGCGGCGGCCAACATCTTCAACAACATCTATTACGGAAAGAAGCTCGTCGCCAACAACTTCAAGCCTGTTCCTGAAGCGAGACTTCCACCAATGATGGTGGGCGGCTTCGCCTTTTCTGCAGGTCTTTTCCTTTTTGGCTGTAAGTGTCAATATCTAGCGGAACCGCCCCGAACCTACATGAGAAATTGTGGGGATGACTTGCATAGACGACTGACCCGTTATTTTCATCTGTTCAGGGACCTCGGTCGAGCACGTCTCTAGCCCATGGCCGTCCATCATTGGCGTCTTCCTCACAGGGGTTGGCTTCACCACCATCTTCCAGTCGTCTCTCCAGTATCTAGTCGACACCTTCACCCGCTACAGTGCTAGCGCTATTGCGGCTAACACTTTTGTCCGATCCATGGCTGCAGGTGCCTTTCCTCTCTTCGTCTGGCCCATGTATGAAAAGATCGGCATCGATTGGGGGAGCACTATCTTTGCCTGCATTAGCGTGCTTCTGCTGCCAGCTCCCTTCCTCTTTTTCAAATGGGGTTATCGGATCAGGGCCCGTGGCGAATTCAGCAAGCTCTCGACCTATTAGGGCTACTCGGGTTAGACAAGAAACCCTGTCATGGCTGTTTTGATCCGACATGCATATTCCAATCGCGGAACCGAGGACATGGTGAGCTGATATTGGGCGTTGTCTATTTCGTCATTTATGAGACACAAACATGCATGAAATGGTCATGGATACGGGTTTAACAGGTGTCATCAATATCCAACGCCACTCATTGCCTGCGAGCTCCCTTCTTCCAGTACCTTTCTTAGAGATAAGCAACATCACCAGATTGAGTTAGAGTAGATCCCTAGTGATTCCTACCTAATACATACGCTACCCATCGACAAACCTTCTCTCTAACGTGATGCTACCGTACCATGACGCTGACTCGCTGCCAAACACGTGCCCCCCGGGACGATAACATACCGAATTACGTGTTCTGATTCTGAATACGATATACCCTGTTTATCGTACTCTCAACCGCACTGACCAACCTGCCATGTCAAGCCTAGCCGAAACTTTAAGCGTATAGATGGTTGCATCCAGTATAAGCAAGAAGCTGAAGCTGCATATACGCGGCGTGTCAGAAATGCAATCCAACGGCAATACGCTCCAGGAAGGAAGAAAAAAACCACTCAGCAAACTGCGGCATGGATGCTGACTAGTGGCGCAGTGGTAAGAGACGCAAGGCGACGGCAACTCGGCAGTGAGCCCCCCCCAGCTCTATCTGTTAACGCTGACCTGGGCGGGAGGTAATCTGATTATAAGACTCGCAAGCCTTAAGTTGGTTGGGGCCAATGTCCCGATTCATCTGATCTGCTGCCTCGGTACAGTATCGAGTCAGCCCAACTGTACTGGCTCCCTGATCCCAAAGACTTGGCATTATCACTAAAGGACACACACACCCTCCTCTCTACTGCCCAGTCACTAGGTCAACCCTGTCTACTCATCCCCCAAAACACCATGCCTCCGTATAACTTCCCCTCCGTGCGAGCTTCATGTGATCGCTGCCGATTCCACAAGCTCAAATGCATCGTCAATGCAGAAGACAAATCCGTCCAGCAAAAGTGCGCCCGCTGTATCAGGGCAAAGGTTGAGTGCGTGTATAGCCAACGGGCCCGCCCCAAACGCCAAAAGAACCTCGAGTCAGAGGGCAGTTCTGGTGAGGGAGAAATGGGGCCTCTGACTCCACCGACTGGCTCTGGCGAAGAAGTCAGCTTTGACAACTTTGACTCGTCTTATACAGGCTCGCCAGATATCTGGGCCATGCTGAATACGCCGGATTTTGGAGTCCGGCTGGATGAGTCGAGTTTGGCGTTTGGCAGCTTCGCACAGACGCCGTCAGGCGTAGCATCAGCGAGCGCGAGTGGGCTGCATGTTGGTTCCATGCTCGACGTAGCACCGAACCAGATTCTTGGTAACGGACTTGTCACGGAGCCCACTACACCCAAATATGAAAATACTGCATTGGATTCATCGGCGATAATAGCACCCTTCATGCATGATTGCACGCAGTCCCAGACCAACGGGAGTATCGACATTGATGGGGCTTCGCCAATCACTCGACTGTCAAATCTCATGGCTGATATTTACCGGACGCTGGCTATTCTCACAGGCAGTTCGCATGCCACAAAATATCCCAGTTTCAATTTTTGCGAATATCCTATTGGCACCGTCTTACATCTTGCCCAGACTCTGGTAGAGATCATTCCTCAAGTCACAAGCTCATTCCACGTAACCTCAGCATTTCCCCAAGACATGACTGGAGTATCAAGGCGCGACTCAATATCTTCCGTTTCCCCATTCAACAGCTACAGCTACTACGCAGACCTTCAATCCATCACACCTCCATCATCCACAGCATCCCACAGCCTCAAAGACTCCATGGACGCACCCACAAAAATGCTCGCAATGAGCTGCTACTCCTCCCTACGCCGCCTATACTGTCTGGTCCTGACTCATTTCGAGACCTACCTGCGAATGACACTCCCCGCCTTCACCAGCGAACTTCTGTCGCATAACGCAGCGGGGGTCAAGACGCTGCAGCTCGGTGAGCTGCCTCTTACGGACGAGGTGTGCAGCAGGATTGGCACGGCGGTCAAGTTGATGCTGGATGCTCTTCGCTCCGCGGAGGATATGCTCGGTCTTTCTGATTATGCGAGCACTACGCGAAGATGCCGGAAAGCGGATCCATGCGGGTGTCCGTTCTCAGCAGGGTCGGCGGAGAGGGGTCAGGATGTAACGCCGTTGGCGTATGAGGAGCTCTCAGAGGTATTTAAGGACAGTGCTATGATGGGGTATGAAATGGCGCATATGGATAATCTGGCGAGCAAGGTTGAGTCTGTCAAGGTAATGTTGAAGGATAGAATAGACCTCCGTATCTGAGTTCTTTAGACTTTATATAGAGATCATTTAATTTTATTCCACTTGATTTTACTGAAGTGCCCCTGACTGTCACACTGGCTACTTACCGCCACCATTATAAGCACCATGTTGAGAACCATCAAAAGCTTCTCCAACAAAGGTGGTGTCAGCAGCGCTGATGATGCGTTTGGTAATAGCAGCAGAGCCCCGAACTCCCTCCTTTGCCATGAAATACGCCGCAAGGCCAGCAACATGCGGCGCAGCCATGCTTGTGCCTGACCTGTAAACACTGCCAGAGTCGCTCAGATGCCCCGCGCTGAGGATGTCACTACCAAGCGCAAAAATATCAACCACCTTGCCATAATCTGACCATAAAGTACGATAATTAGAGGAATCGATAGCGCCGACAGTAATAGATGATGGGGCAGAAGTTGGTGAGTAATAGGCAGCATCTTCCGCCTCGTTGCCGGCTGCCACCACGATAGTGATCCCGAGATCAGTGGCAGCTTTGACAGCACCATTGCCAATTTTGGTATAGGGACCGCCGAGGGATGCATTGAGGATGCTCTTCTTGGTAATACCCTTGGACTTGGCGTGGTTGACAGCGCACTGCAAGCCCTGAAGGACATTGAACATGGTGCTCATACCGCTCTTGTTAATCACCTTGACAGCATACATGTCCCTTAGCTACGCCGTAGGTCTTACCAACCACAATGCCAGCAACATGTGTCCCGTGGCCAAACTCGTCTCTATCGGGAGAGCCACTAACGAAGGTGGCTCCCCAAACGGCACGACCACCAAACTCCTTGTGCGTATTCGGATGACGGAGTCGAGGATATAAACAGTTACACCTATGCCGGCTGTCGTATCGTAGCTATACCGAGCGTCTACACCTTTCCCATTAAAGACTTGCGAGATACGGGCAAGGCCTCAAGGAGCGGGCGTTTGGGTGGTTAAGTCGCATTTGGTGATCGGGCCTGAGCTGGGCGCTGCAACAGCAGAGACGTTGACGACGGTAACCTGCTCGATGTAATCGACCTTAACACTCAATTCAGTACCTGTACACCCGGAAGCAAGTTAAAACCCACTTACAAGATCAGAGTCAATCACTTCCTGGAGTTCCGAGGAGGCAATCTCGGCGACATAGCCTTTGAACCCATCGAGGTCAATATTCTCCACGATGCCCTCTTTTCCCTTGCTTTTAGCCTTCTTATAAATGAATTCTTCATGATTCTTCTTGCTGCTAGGCTAAGCCTTCGGTTTGTATTTGATGATGTAACTGTTTGGCACGACAAGCTGGGGTTCTACATCGGCGTTCTGAACTTTTACCTGGGCAAGGATCACCCCGACAAGTTCGGCAAGAAACAACAAAGAAATGACAGGTTTCCTTGTGATACTGGCTAAAGTGTGTATAAGTGAAGAAAAGCAATGATGGCCTATACTGCGTTGTTCGTTGTAATGGTTCTGAATCCTATAAGGGGATTGCAGTGATGCCCCACGATATTTATAACAACAGCCGAATTGCAATCCTTTCCTAGTATAATTAACCCCTAATTCTATAAAGACCAGTTAAAGCAGTATCGAGAATGAACTCACATAACCTAGATTATGAGAGTGGGAGTGTCTTACTGAAAACAGCATTTGGGTTTGTGCCTTAATACCTAAACTTGGATCTACGGCCAGTGGCGCTCCCGGATCTTTGGCATGCTATAGGTCTAGACATGTCTTTAAGCCATGAAATACAGCCTTGAGAACTAAACCGGATTTCTGATACCGTTATGTGGCTAATAAATAAGGTTTGGATTCCTGCGTTCTCGGGTACTGGCTGCTCGCAGCCAACATCATTGGCTACGAGATGTAGATCGTTAAGTTCCTGGGTCATTGTCTCGAACCGGTTGTCAGCCTTAAATCCAGGCCAGGGGCCGCCGGCGAGATTACTACTTGTGAACCTTGATTGGAGATACAAGCCCGTTTCATCGGGGACCACTCGCTACGGTATGCAGAGGCTATGCAGATAACGCAATTAGTAGAAGCTGTAACATTTATGGTTTGCACGAACAACCTCAACTTCAAGTACTACGAACTGTTTCATTGGCGGTCATACACATTTCATAGTGATTCAGCCCCATTTCTGCCCTAAACTAACTTCTTCCCTTCGTAGCAGTGCCTTTTTTCCGCCCACTCTCTATTAATCCCCTTATAATCCTGAATCGTGTACCCTGAGAAAACCTCCTGTGTCGCAGTCCGTTTTCTATGACTGCAAACACCAAGATCTCGAAGCAGCATGTCTGCATACGGGATAGTATCATATACAAACTCAGGATACCACGCTGAGAATCCACAGGGGTAGCGCAATCTACCGTAGCAGCTTGAAAGTGCTGTCTCCTTGTAAACTCTATCCTTATCTATGTCGATCTCATTGTTGAGGTAGGCATATGCCCAGAGAGCTTGTGTTTCGGCGATGATGATGTTCGCCGTGCTGTGGACCATCTTGATGAAGACAATGGAATTATCGAATCGCGATGTTAGAGCTGGTGGTGCCATGCCCCGGTATAAACGGTACGGCGAGACCTTTTGCTTGTAGGGTATGACATTTTTGGGAGGCCGAGTGAGGTATGGAAACTTTTGAAGGATTTCATGTTCGGCGTCTTTGTCAAGATGGTTCCAGAAAGCTTGCTCCTCACTGCTCATGCTTTCAGTTGGAATGCCGAGGCTTGCTTCGATCCCGTCGGGTTTGTACTGGATGTTTGGTGAAAGCTTCCATCCGGTGATGGCTATCAGAGCATCAGTCTGGTAGCTTGTCCCGTCGGAAAGGTTGACCGTTCCGCCCTTGGAAAGGTGTGAGATATCTTTCTTGATAATCTGAACCTGGCTTGAAGTAACGTAGTCGTGAATGTTGCCTGGATAGTTTAGAACGCCGACTCGAGCAGACCAGAATAAACTATAAGCATCGAGGTCAGTACGTGAATCAGAATGCCATAAACCCTAAAAGATAAGTACTGACCTCTCGTAAGGCTCTAACTGAGCAATAGACTCATTCTTCCTGTATCCATTGAAGTTGACGGTATCCATGCGTATCTTCTCCCAAAGACGATGTACCATTGTTCGACCAAGCCACGTCCCGTGTAAAAAGCGACGAACCCACGAATAACCATCGTACTCGCCCCAAACGCAGGGACTGAACCATGTGAAGAATCTCATAGTTGCAACATGCTCCAGCTGCAGAGTGAAAGGCCCCATTTTGACCCAGGGCGGTGACATCCAGACACCACCGCCACCAGACTCACGAATGACCCAAGTCACCTTCTTACCGTGAGAAGCCATGAGTTGTACCGCATCGTAGCCCGTCTTGGAAGCTCCAACAATGGTGACGGACTTGACATTAGGATCTGAAGCTACCTCGTGTGCTTCAACCTTGAGCTGACCGTGGTTGAGGACTGGCTTGCCAAAGGACTCGCGACCTGAATATGACACCGGATTTGGGGTGGATGCAAGGCCAGTGCAGATGATGAGTTTCTCGCAACGATATGAAACTGGGAAGGACTTCTCGGCAGCGGTTCCGTCCTCGCCGACAAGTTCCCAGCCGCCTTTCTCCAGCTTTTCGATTGTGCAGACGTTGAAATTGAAGCGAATGCGACGAAAGATGTCGAATTTAACTGCAAAATCGGTCATGTACCTGTAAAGAACAAGACCGGGAATATGCTCGCCGTCCTTCACGCCATAGCTATCATCAAGAGGGAAGTCAGTGAACTCGTAGGTACCTCGTAGGTTATTGGTCTTGAGGCCATCGTAGCAGTTCTCTTCAGCCCAAACTCCACCCAGGCCGGATCTCTGTTAGTGCAGTGTCAGCTGCTTTCCTCCAATATCGTAGTAGAGGCGTGGAGCTTACCTTTTCGAGAAGCAGGACGTCGGCTTCAGGATCTAGCTCCAAGTATGTCTTTGCTGCAGCAAGTCCACCGACGCCTATTTTGAGTCAGATGCACGGCCCTGTATTTGGACCTTTTTGCTGTGGCATGCTTACCAGTTCCGACGATGATGACCGATGCCTTGTGTGACTTCATTCTGGTATTGTTATCTCTAGTGCTTTTGCTTTGGGCTTATTGTCGGTTCAGCTGGAACAGAGGCATGACTGATCCTGTTGATTCTTGGTGACTTATATACTAAATTCTTGAACCTCAACTGAACCACTTTATCACTAGACAGCTGCAGGAACCTACCCCGATAGACCCTTACCCCAGATAATAGAACGTGGGGATTGGGATAGGGTGGAGTTTTTTCGGTTATCGTACCTGAATATCGTGAACCCATTATTGTTGATTGTAATCTGCATTATCCATCTTCGTATATATCCCCGAACACCCTCTGATGTTCTAGGTTAGCGGCGAAATTGTGGGAGAGCCAGAGTGGGGTTATGCCCACGCGAAACAGTTTACCGTGGTTCGTGGTTTTAAAGTGGTACACGGTAAAGTGGTACGTGATAAGTGGATCTCGGTAGTGTGTAGATAAGCTTGGAGAGGCCAGATAGTGGTACACTCTGGCGGTTGTGTGTTACTCCTATCAAGGCAGTAGACTATTGCGTCGAAGATCCATGCCTGTTATTAAATAAGACAATGACACTGCTGGGTACCGTATCCGCGTATACTACTAAAACTAAATACTGAGAAGGGAAAGACAATACATACGTCAATTTGTGTTATTCCATGTCCACGATGCCCTCAAGGACCTTCATCGCTTCAAAGGCAGCAGTCCATCGAACTGTCTTGAGATACTTTGCCACTTCAATAGCCAAACCATGCGGGCAACATCTATGCAGATCTCTACCAATGCTTACCGGAGTACAAGATGCCATATTAGAGATGGTCTGGTGCATCAGAGCCTTTGACTGCGTCTGCAACACATCTTCTCCACCAACGCTATGATGACACCCTCGATGGTTAGCACTCTGCCCTTGTGAGAAATGCACAAAAGCCCAAGTCGTCAAGACCCCGATGTAGATACACCACGGGTAATGGAACATGCCGTTAGCCTTCCAATTCCGTAGGTTCAGCAGACCCTCGCGGATCATCTGTGCGGCATGCCACGTAGCATGACCAGCCGATTCTGGAGATAATCGTACCCATTCCTTCACCGCCCTTATACTTTCTTCGCGCTCTGTGCTCGTTACAACGTGCCCGAAGATCGCCTCAGCACCCGCTGCAATCTGGAGATGACGGATATCCGCATTTACGACAATATGTGCGGTGTGATAGAGAGCAAGAAAGGCAACGTTTTCCTGGCGGAACTCGTGTAGGGACGAGTCTTGATCGATGGTTTGCCTTGCTCCCATAGCGCAGGCATCATACTTTGTCTTCCAGAGCTCTAGTGCCGCGGTCATCCGACAGCGCCAGTTGTTGTCGTCCCCTTGTGCGGCGTTACCAAGGTAGATGGACTGGTTGTGAAAGTGAACCATGTCGTTGCACATTGACATCAAGCCATGCAGGATAAAACTCAGAGATAGGCTGTCCAAGGTCTCGCACCAGATGTTTCCCCCGCCCTCAATAAAGTCCTTTACCATGGTGTTGATCATCGGAGGATCACTGTTAGAAGTTATGGCCTCCCATGCGTCTTCATCCTTGGCCTCCCAAAGCTCCTTGGAGCAAGGGAGATTTACTTGAATAGACTGGGTAGACATGCTTGGCATGAACGAGTAGTAGCTGACATTCTGCGTATCCCACATAAAGATAAACAATATCAAGCTAAAGCAGCTGTTATTAGCGCGTTGAGGAATCCTGAGCAGTCGGGGTATCTTACCGTTTGTACTGCTCGATGTACGCGAATGATTTCCAGTTCTTCTCACGATCTGTCCTCAAGTCGGGAACCATTATCCTGGCCCGGACATGGTAACGGGAAAGTCGTCTTATGGCCTAGTCTCCATGTTAACAACCAAGAAATCAGAAGCAATGGCAGAGTTGGGAGAGAGACTCACGTTGAATAGAAAGGTGTGCATTATTATAGAGTTTTCGCGCTGGTATGCTCCAGCTCGATACATCCCATAGCATTCTAACACCATAAAGGCCTGAAGAATGGAAAGATCAGGCACCTTAATACCACTGAGTCCACTCATGATATATGGTGTCATGGCGTCATACAGACAAACTGAAAGTTGATGGTCTTCTTTTTCTTTATACGTAGCCCCAAGGACAATCAGAGACAAGAGGAATAATGGCTCCGCGTCGAGAACCTCTAGTGTCGGAGTGTGGATCATGGGGTAGCAAGAGTTGAAGTTGGAAAAGAATAAGTCTAGGTAGTCCTGCATTCGGGCGAGGGACAGGTCTGCTGTACTCTCATCGATTGACGTTCCATTGGGATATACAGGTCTCATATCGTTGATGAGTCCGAGAATTTCCCTTCTCTTTGTTTCTGTCAGATAGAGGTTATTGAGCCCCAAGCGTCCGAGAGAGCATAGACTGTCGACTTCTGCGGAAGTACTGCTTGTCTCGTTTAGTTCCTTATTGCAACCTCCTGTTGATTGGAGGTCAGGTAGGTCTGTATCGGAATCTGGAGACTGGCATTCTGTCGGTGTGCGTATCATTGATGAATTGATTGCTGCTGCGGCTTGGACTGATTGGCCCTCCAGATCAAGGCCAAGAGAGTTCTGGGGTAGGAGAGGTAAATCGTCTTGGGCCGTTACCAGACTTAGGTCCCGGAGACTTCCTGGGGACTGCGGATCACCCGTGACATTGAAATGCATAAAGTCAAACGTGGAGTCGTGATACATGTCTCCGAGCTCTAAAAAGCCGAATCCATCTGTGCTCAAGATTCCTTCCTGAGGTTCAGTAGAGGTGAGTCCATCGAACGAGGCAAATGGTTCTGCTGTTTGCCGAACGTTACCAATCGTGGATACGTCGCTCTCTAACACACATTCTTGTGCATGCATAGCTGAGGAGATCATACTAGTACCCGGCCGATGGATTGCCCCTGTGCCCTGCTGGTCCTGCGATGCTGCCAATGGTTGGGCTCTGGATGAGTTCGAAGGCAAGATGAGTCGACCGTGGCGATGTCGCTTAGTCCTGAGTATACCAAGCCCCAACCCGCCAGCTAGCCGATCCTTGCTTGCATGGCGAGCCTTGTGCCGCTCTGGGAGAAGAAGGTTAGCATCTATTCAAAGTTGAGGGATGCGGGCATGGATGTACCAAGGAGGTCACGTCGCTTGAATGATGCGGCACATCTGGGACATTCAAACTCAACGGCAGAATGGTTCAGGGCATGCCGCGCGAGATGGGATGGCCGACTGAAGGACTTGCCGCATCCTGGCTTGGGGCATTGATGTCGCTTTGCTGCATGCCTCCGGGTCCGCACCTCATCATTCCGTGGTTCCCTGGGTTTGAAGTGACCTTCATCCATCTCTCCACTACGAGATTCCATCTGCAGGGCAACTGAGTCGCGATATTGGAAGAATGATGTGTCGGATAAACGTAGTAGCGACGAGAGGTGCGTTAGCCGCTCAGTCCAGCTACTAACCGGTTAGACTAGCCGATGTCGGGCACCTGGAAACCAGGTCTACTACGCTCTAATTGTCTAGTACGCCTTTACAATAAGTCCTTGAATTTAAATTTTTATAAAAGCATTCCGGGGAAAGTCGATAAAGGCCAACTTTTACTGAAGAGATCGGTCTTGTTAAATGAGACTAGTTGAACTATTTCAAACAAGAAGGGAAAGTTTCTCTCTTTCTATGCCCTATGCTTCCCGACCGCTTCAAGGTCACTAAGTGCAAAAAGTACAACCTGGCGTTCCAGTCTGATCCAATAAATAGCTCCGCGCTGACAGGCGACATACCACAGCCAGGCTAATCAGTGTCAATGCCGTTGGGATAGCCCTTGACCTCCTCATGAACCGGAAATGGCCAGCGACCTGGATATTTGGTTACTACCGGCTTGCCCCGAACTTCGTCATATGGCTTCGGAGCCCCAGTGGAGAATTTTGCAAGCAGTTCGGGTGTCGCTCCGCTGTAGTCAACCAGTGGCTTTCGTACGCTTCTATCCCAAGCATTGACCAAGTTTCACGAGTTAGGATGGGCAGAGATTGCAGGGAACTCAACAACTTACCCAGTTACCATGCGCTGCCACGTGAAGTCTCAGTGGCATCTCCACCAGGCAAACAGGACCCGCAGTGATGTTCTGTGCGTCGAGGATGATCAGGTAGGTGATCTCACGCCTCTCGTCTCTCGCCACACACACTAGGTGGCCATCGCCCTCGGGTGCCTCTTTGCTCGTGGGAACGAAACAAGGCTCATGGACCATGACGGTGTCACCGCCTTGCCACACCTTGGACACGCCAGTGTGAGTGTCCACGTGCACTATGCCGTCCCACAAGCCACTGCCCCAGATAACGCCCCAGGTGTGTCTGTAGGGCTTGCCGACATACCTGTCGTCTATGCGGGCCATCTCACCATTGACGTGGCTGAGGACCTGTGGCAGAGCAAGTTTATTAGATTCTGCTTTGGGATCGATGGTGAATCTAACAAGCTTCCCGACCATCCTATTGGGATTCGAGAGCCCCAGCTCAGGGTGAGCGTCTACGAACGACGATAGCCCATCGCCATCGGTGAAGAAAAGGTCAAAGTAGAATTTGCCATTGTCCTCGAAGTGGTTGGAGAAATGTACCCATCCGTGGCCTCTGAAATCGCGTCGGTAATTAATTTGTCAACCCAAGGGTGTAGGCTCTGGCCGGACTTCTTGCTCTGCAAGTACCAGCAGAGAAGTAAAGCTAAGCAGATTGTTAGTATACAACCCTGAGCGCCTAGTGATGGAAGGAACGTACTCCCTTCGTAGGGTGCGATGAAGGCGAGGGGCGCGAATTTGTGAAGACCAACTGGTTTAATGTATCCCAAACCTGTCTGACAGTCTGATCTTAGCATTCAGCTGCCATTAGCAGAGCCTTCTCCAGTCTAGCTGTGAGACGGATGTCTGAAGATGTTTGTAAGCTTGTCCAATCGTAGAGAGCCGGGCTTTGAAGGGACTCTTTCATAATCCCCAGTTGCTGGCTTCCGTACAGGTGGAAGCTTGTCGAGATTATCATAGACCGTGTGGTATGCGCCATATGAGACACCGAGGATTCTATCAGGAACTGAGTCGTTGATTGTTATTTCCAGGCATTCTTGAGAGTTTGAACCGGGCCATCCAATTTCTCGATAAAGGTGTTGAACAAGTCAGGGTGTTGGGCCCCGAAGAGCGATTCAAAGGTGCATATGTGACATACTACAGCCGAAACAATAGTTGCAAAACTAAAGTCGGAGTTTTGCCGAGGCAACTCGTGTCCATCGAGAACTAGCTTGACAGTATCGGTGCTGTAAAAGGTTTCACTGGGGCGATTCCAGCAACTTTCGTCCTTTGACCACAATGATGCAGATGACGGGAGCGGGAATCTGGTGTGCTGAATGGTAAGCAAGGAACACCGTTCCGAACAGTCTAAGAACAAGGCAGCGCTGAGAATGGCAATGGCCGACAGACACCTGAGCTACGATTAGAACTTGCAAAGTGTTCACGCACTGAGCAGATGCTTCACCTGTTGAGCGTCTCGTGGTGTACCCATTCCATGTACTTTGGTTGCTCGGGAGCCTCCAGATCTCGGATAGCCTCGTGAGCAAGCTATAAGCAAATCAGCCTTGAGCATGAAGTTTAAATATCTGGGATACAGACAGACATAACCTGACTGAGAGTTTGTATTGAACGCCCCATCCGCAGAGTTTCCACTAAACGCATCAAGATAATACATCTAGAGACTAGTTTGCAATGGCCACAGTTGACCTCTGGTGTCTTTGTTATGGAAGAGAGCCGATTGACCGTGCTTTGAGACTGTGTTAGCTATAAGTGCCTTCGAAATGTGCAGATGAGATACCCAGTCGTACCTTTCTCATTAACAGCAAGGCCGCCAAGTGTAGACTCTGTGCTGCAGTCGGCTCCTTGGCATACAGAGCCCCGCATGCCATTATCTTGATCAAGAGAGGCGCTTCAAGAAACCTTTGGCTGATGGGTACAAAAGCAACGTAGAGTATCACGTCAGCAACTTACCTGGGGTGGAAATGATATTAAACGTCGGAAGATGCACGATGGGCATGTGCGGGGCCATACACTCGAAGAAGCCTCGAACAAATCGAGTGACGGCAAACTTGGATGGAAACCGGTAACTTAAAAACCGGTCCAATGCGGTGACAGCCTCGTAGTTTTGCTTGGCTCTCTGATACTGCTCGTCCTCAATGTAGAAGGCGCCTCTCTTTCGGGTGGGCAACTTGCCATCGAGGTACTGCTGATGGGAGAGGGAGGAGCCTGCAAAGGCGTGAATCCGATCCTTTGGTGGTTCTGGGGGACTATATCTGGAAGCAGCAAGACGTCTGGTCCGATCAACTGCGATATAGCGGGATCAGCAAACTGGAAATCTCCCCATATGTCCAACATGTCTGCTGAAGTCACGGTGGGAGCATCGAGCCCCAATAGCCTGTTCTCTCGAGAAAAGGAGTCCCCGAAACTCTCGTATACCGCGCTGGTGACGTCGGAGCCCTGCGACAGGCTTGTTCCTAGGGTACTCATCCGTCGTGGCTCTTTATCGCTAGCGGTGCCATCTAAGTCGGTCTGTTCTTGTATCGAGGCGGCACGGCGCGGTGGCAAGCTGCTGCCACTTCGGCTATTGTCGTTACTCGGCGTTCGCATCTTATCGGGGTGAAAGTTCCTCGTATGGCGAGTGATGACATCCTTGCGGAACGAGGGTAACTTGCAGTATAAGCAGGAGAACGGCTTGTCTGCCCGGTCTGCAGGGTATTTCTTAATGATACAGGTCCTTCTGCTGCCAAAAGGTGAGACTCACGGCTTTTCTGGTGGCGTTTTAGATGCGCCTGACGATTGAACTTGGACTTACACTGCGTACAGTTGAAGACACGCGAAGCAGCAACGGGGCTGGCATCACCTCGTGGCTCCGCATCTGGCGATTCTGCCAACACCATGTTGGGTCATGTAGTATGCAACAAGCGTCGGTGGTACGGCATTGAAGTCATCACAAGATGCAAAACAGAAGTAGGGTGATCCGTGATGAATTGACCATGCAATGACAAGTCGCAATCATAAATAGTCCATTAGCAAGATAATGTGACTGGCGAGGCGAGATTGCGGTAGGAATGCGCGTTAGCTGGTGTCGAGATGGGGTTACCGTCCCGCAGAAGACAGAGTGGCAAGGTTAGGGGAAAGCAGTGACCCAGTGGGTTTGCCTGGTGAGCTGTCTTTTGTATGTTGCTACTGTAAATCCCCCGCACCGGGGTTCATCGAGGCTAAGGAACCCTGCATCAGGATGGCTGATCAGCGAGATGCGGGGAGGGCATTTTCGGGACCTATGGCTTTACGTATCAATAGGGTCCCTATTAGTTCTGGGGTGAATCCCGTTTGCTGTTTGTGATTAGCAAGGCTTGATGGGTCCCGGAAGGTGGTGCAGTGAGGGGGGCATTCACCCTGTAACGAGGGGGCAGATTAGAGTTTTTAGGTTTGGGCAGTAAGTCCCGCTGACTAATCTCACTTCCGGATGTGGCATACCTTGGCCTTGATATCTGCAGCAAGAAGACAGGTATAGAATTAGATAAAAACTATAGTTAGGCACTATTTTAGTATTTTACTGAGTCTAAGATAGAGTCGCAACAGACCCGAGGCCTGCTGCTTACACCACGCTCTGTCCTTCGCCCTGTTAACATGGGGCCTCGGGTCTGCCGAGGAGATGAAAGAGCTTACTATTGGCACACAATCAGTATCTTGGGTGACTAGCAGCCGAGGCTCTCGGGAAGTGATAAAGGCGTATATGTATGGCGGTCATAAATACTTATCTGGAACTATAATGTTAGGCCAATGGTCTGGGAAAATACTATATAAAGTCAGCACGCTACAGAGTCCTCAGACAGCCATCTTCATCTTCCATAAGTCCAACCTGCACCAGCAAAGCTTAGAAGCAAACCTCACTAAACTTTCAAAATGGTAGCTTTTCGAGACGTTGATATTACCACCTATGATGGCTTGACCTTGAAAGGAACCTTCTACAGTGTCGGGCCCAAGAGGCCTTGCATTATCATGACCCATGGGGTGAGTTGGCCAATGCCAATTCGATATAGATCCTAACAAAAGGTTACAGTTCTCTGGTCATCGAGATCATTTCCTGCCCGAGCTCGCGGCCAAGTTCAACGACGCTGGCTACGGAGCACTGGTTTACGACAATCGATGCTGGGGCGAAAGTGAAGGTCTTCCTCGCTGTGAAGCCGATCCAGTGAAGCAGACGCGGGATTATCTCGACGCCTTCAACTTCGCTGCAGCCCTTCCAGAAGTCGATCCCACCAAGATCGTGTACTGGGGATCCAGCTTGTCTGGAGGCAACGCCATTTGCGCCGCTGCCATGAGCAAAGGCCTGGCAGGAATTATTTCACAAGTCCCGTTCGTGTCCGGCGGTTCCATGGCTCGCATCACCGGAGCACCAAAATCAGTTTTGGTCTCTCACCGCACTCCCAGCTCAGAGATCCAGATCCCGATCTATCCCAACTCTGTCGAGGAGGTACAAGATGGGACCAGCAAGGCTATTCTCAAAGATGCTGGAGCGGTTGGGTTCGCAGAAGAAATGACCCGAAGAGGGTACAACTTCGACAAGATGGCGACTCTTCAGAGCCTGACCAACACGATCATGCACGAGCCAACGGGCGTTATTCATCATATCTCGCCGACACCGCTGCTGATGGTTGTGGCGGATGATGATGAGTGCACTTATACGCATTTGCAGCTGGAGGCCTATGAAAAGGCACTGCATCCCAAGACCCTGAAGATTATCAAGGGAGCTGGCCATTTTGATCTATACTATGGCAAGAGGTTTCAAGAAGTTGTTGACGTGCAGCTCGAGTTTTTGAAGAGCATCTTTTAGTAGTAGAAAGACTAGCCGAGGCAATACCTATGTAGAGTGCAAGACAGGGTAGACTAGATCTTTGAATAGAATAGAGTACATCCTTTTTTACCTATATTGCGCTCAAGATAACAAATGGTTGCCTCCAGACTACTATAAAAAATAAAGGATCAAGTTGTGGGCCAGATGAGCTTATATCACTAGAGAACCCGGCAGCAGAAATCGGTACCCAAGCAGACAAGGACATAATTTATTGGTCAATGTTTTGAGTTTCGGATCGTGAGGACCCCATATTTCGTCGGAGGCTGCGGAACATCTCTTCTATCCGAGTGCGAGCGTAGTCACACTAACCTGCTTTTGAGTGGCCTTCCCCGCAATCATCCCGTAGCTTCATCAATCCCTTTCGGCATTCTTCACAAACTCTCAGTGCAACAATCCCCAGATTCATCATTTCAACGGACAGTCCTTGTGTTCTTGATCGACCCTCATCCCCAATAATGCCTCCAGCGCCGAAACCTGTAACACGGTCCAAAGCGAATCATAAGCGCTCTTTGCAGGCGTGTTTGATCTGTCGGTCAAGAAAAGTACGATGCGACGTTTCAGTCCATGGCCAACCATGCACGAATTGCTCTCTAGACGACAAGGATTGTCAATTATCGCGAGCTCCGGCTGTTTGGTAAATATGAAGCCTCTTCGCTCCTCTGCTTATCTCGATTGACACGTCTTTTGTAGGACCCAGAAGGCTTCCGAAAGGCGAGTACTACGGAATTCGGTTAATGTAGCCAACATCCGAAATAGCGACGTCGCCTCGAACGCGACTGAGCAATTGAGTCTCGATAGCCATTTATTGCTACCGCAGTTCACAAGCTCTGAGTCCTCGTTACATGCAGTGGGAGCTGGTGGGCCATGGCAAAATTGGGCCATGGACTCTCTGGACTTTGCATCCATACCCGAGCCTGCCGCATTCGATAGCTGGAGCCCCTCCATGCCCACTGAGAAGCAGCCTCGATTGGATCCCGTTGGTAAGTAGCTCTGTGACTCTATATGCAATATCCGATGTCTAATAGCATCAAAGTAAACATCTTTGAGCAGAGTACAGGGTCACCGAGTGATATGGGTAGTACAAAGGATGGGGTCGTTCTATACTCCTACTTCCAGTTTCTGACTGTCGGGAACCTTCATGCTATTCCCTATCAAGATGTCACCTATCTCGAAGCTCAAGGATGCTTACATGTTCCTAACCCTCTGATCTTGGATGCTTTTATGAAGGCGTACTTTACATACGCCCATGTATTTATCCCTCTTATTGACGAGGGAGAGTTCTGGGAAATGTTCTCTCCAGCCGCAAGTAGCTCACAAAGGAGCACGATGTCACTTCTCGTCCTTCGGGCCATGCTACTCGCTACCAGTGCTGTATGTTGCTTCTAGGCTTCCTGTCCAGCTTCGGTGATTTTAATGCTAATAATCGCGTTAGTATGTTCCTCTTCCTGTCCTGCGCCAACTTGGATATCATGATATATGCTCTGCGAGGGCTGATCTATATCGAAAGGCAAAGGTGAATCCAAATTCCCATATGACAGCCCAAGGCTGACAGTGTAAAGCTTCTGTTTGACATGGAGGCCGAGACAGCTCATCTGCCACTTGCTCACGCTGCATTAATGCTCATGAACTGGGTTCCTGAATCACCTACGACCACTGCACCTGTACCGTACAGAACATGGCTAAGCCTCGCGATCCATCATGCCAAGCTCATCAATGCGCACCGTCACGCGGGAATATGTGACCTTGGAACATCGGCAAACGAACCACGGTCAAAAACACTTCGAAGGCTTTGGTGGTGCTGCATCATCTGCGACAGATTATCATCTCTCGCTTGCCGCTTCCGTCTTCAGATCACACCTGATATGCTCGACATGGAAAACTGCGTCCCGCTGGGTTTCGCGGATCTACAGAGCGAGATACATCGATCCAATGTTCTCTCGCCTGCGACCAAGCGTCAACTTATATCTCTGTTCTCCAAGACCCTGAGCCTGTTGATGCTATTAACAGAAATTATTCCAATCGCATACCCTTTCGAGACACAGCTCGAGTCAAGTCCAGACTTCTCGGTACAGGAAGAGGAGAAAGTCAGAAAGTCTTGTGATCTTCTTGAGGAGTGGTATAATACAGCCAAGTCAGAGTTCCCTCCCTTTCACAAGCCCATCTCATCGGAGGGAAGTGATTCAGCCAGTTCCATCGCTGTACATACAAATCTTATGTACATCTATTACTAGTACGTTCTGAATCCATGTTTTCTAAGGAATAGATCCTGATATTATTCAGCACGTCTTGCATTGCTCTTTGCAATCGCAGAGTCTTCTCGCAGGTTTCTGGGACAGGCAGCCCCGACTTTCATCGCGAGGATTTCCAAGACGGCAACAGAAATAATGAGATTCGCGGAGATATCGAAGACTCGGTTCAGAGTCTGTCAAAATGCATAGGCTCCTTGACAGGGTCTGGCCTGATAAAGTATCTTCCCATCACAGTGTAAGTAACCCCATTTCCCCTTCCATTTTGTTGTAAGCGTGTATACTGACTATATCGCTACAAAGTTCGGGCTGCCTTGCGATCCCCCTCGCGTTGCATCATATGAACACAAGTCTATCATGTGAAGACGAGTTAGCCCCGAGCCATCTCGAAGGTTGGCCTATTTTTAGTTTCGATCCTACACAAAGACAGCTTCGAGTCATACTAGACGCAAGCGACACTTTCTCAGCTCAATACTATGGCTCCCAGTGGGTCAAGGAAGCAGCAGAGCACGTCGCCAATCTAGCCAAATCGTTCAACAAGCTTTCATTACAGTCAGGTCAAGAGGCAATGAAAGACTGGGTCGACATTCTTGTGAGGCATCCAGAAGTATATCTGGGACTTGCTTGGACTGTGGATATGTGCATCAATCGGAGGAAGCTACCTGAAAATCAAGACTTCCCTTTATGTCTTCGCAACGATGTAGAGAGGCTTAACGCAGCCCCTGAGAAGGTAGACCATGGGACGTTAGACTCTCAGTCTTTGGATGGACAGAAGGACATTCAGCTGACGCAGTCACTAGATTATCTTTTAGGTATTCAGGAACCCATGATTGGCGTTCTGTAGGACATCACGATGCAATCTTTAAAAAAAAATCGATCATCAGTTATTAAACCTTGTGTATTTCTCAACCAGAGGGAATTCATTCGCCTGCCTGTTTCTTTCTCCTATTCGGCCTTCATAGCAAACGGGCACCCAGGGCCACTCCACTCAGATCTGATATACTGGCAATACGCTTGATCACTCCCCCTGATATCGTCTTTCCTCGCCTTCGCCTTTTCTACGTCCAGCGTCTCAATCTTCTTCCAAAATGACTCCCGCGGGTCTGGTAGGAGTGTCTCAGCAAGGCTCATCGCTGTTCCAACGAAAAGCACAATCAACCACTGGAAGATGGGGTTAACAGGCTCGACCCGCATTGCCTGAAGAGTTGTAGGAAGTGAAAGAGCTTTGACTATCGACACTCCTAGCCATCGGAAGCCGTAGGGGAAGTATCGGAAAGCGAACTGGTTAAAGATGGCCAGGCCGATGTATTGCATTTTGATGTCGAACTCGCGTTTCTCATTCTCGTAGTCTTCGCAGAATTGGATACAGCCCTCAAAGTCTTTAGGATATCCGTAGACAGAGTTTCCGTCCTCTCTGATGAATAGCGGCGTCATTTCCCGCCAAAAGTGGTGAGCCGCAATTTTCTCTTTCTCAGTGAAACCCGATAGTCCCAGCCGAAGACGCAGACGGTGCATGAGTACAGCACTAAAAGTAGTGACGTATAGAAAGTCTTCGTTGAACGAGAAGTTGCCGGGGTAACGACGCGCCAGAGACATATGAAGGTTGTTGATATGCTCCACTGCATCTCGACATCGTTGATCACTTGGTCCATAGTGCCACCACGTCATGTTGTAGTTTTCGGTGTCTTCGACGCGCTGAGCTCCGCGCTTGACAACCTTGCCGCCGTCTGAGCGCCAGACAGTTTCGCAGCCATGGGTCGTGATGATGAAGTTGGGAAATGTAAGGGCGTAGATCATGTTGTTCATGAAATCATTTGATCGGTAGCAAGACATGAGCCTCCACATGAGCTCATAGTCGGTCTCTGGATCAAGGCTGTTGATAGTGTCATTGAGCCAATGATAACCCCCAGGGGTTATTTCTTTAGACATGATTGATGAGAGGAATGAAGCAAGACAGGTTTGGTAGATTATGTTGTGAATGTAGTTCTCTTTCGGGAGTTTTCATCTATACACGTTGTCTATATCAATGTTTTCAATCAACTGCACCAACGCTCTCCGTAAATTGATACGATATCGTACCGACAGTTCCCCGTGGGGAAACACACGGCATGGTGAACTCAAACGCGAACGCCGCTGACTAAGCGGTTCTCGTACGTCTCTCGAACCTCCGAGATCTGTCAAGTACCTCCCAACTACCGAATCTCAGATCCGATGCTGCTGCTCATACTGATGTGCGCGATTCTCATGATCCCTTCTAGTTACTGAGGCACAACAACGGAGTTACTGGCAATCGCTCGGTCACTGTTGTCATGGCGTCAAAAGGGCTCATCTTATGGCGCGCGTCGCGTTTTATCACTTTACGTCATAGGCTTTTATGACACCATCATATTGAGATTACCATTGTGTCTGCTCAAACCACCGCTGGGAATCACTGGCAAAGAAATGACCCAGCTCAAGCTCATCCCCAAACCCAAGCGTTGATGTTTCCCATGTCGGCATCGTTGATAGCAAATCCGACTCCATGTCAAAATTAGTAGGGCCCCCTTCCGCCGTCAAGTATGATCCCAAAGATTCATTATTAATATCGGTTTGGGTCGTGGTGCTCGCATCTAAAAAGCTGTCAATGACAAGAATTGTAATCAGGGTCAATGAGGAATACTGACCCCAGGCGCTCACAATCCGGAGAAGTTGCTGTACGAATCTGACGCAGCGGAGGACAAGAGTGTTGTTGTCGCTGAGCTTCAAAAGAGCCTCGCAAGTCTTGCCGAGATATCGTTTCGCACTTTCGGCGTTCCCGACTTCCACGCCGAGAGATATCAACAAGCTACCGAAGATCGCCAACGCTGCACTGAAGGCTGTTTCATGAGTCAGATCACCATAAAGATCAGCAAGGTTAGTGACTTACCATAGTAGAGAGTGAACCACCAAGCCCCAACCAAATGGCGTCCATGATCAGGCCTGGTCAATATGGTATAAATAATATCTATGATGTTTTCCGCCACTTGCACAAAGACTCTGTCAAAGTTGGCATGCATGCTGTTGATAGATCCCGGATGGCGATATGGCGTTTTGGCCTCCCTGAGCAGACTACCCAGAGACCGAATGAAAATTGGGCGATGGAGGAGGAGTTGGACGTTGAGGTATCTGAGTGTCAAAATGATCCTGAACTTTTCGCGTAATGGATCCTGGATATTTTCATCCGTATTATCTGGCATGTTGTCAACAGACCGCAAACCAAGTTGTTGAGGCAAGCTATTCTGCCAGTCTGAGAGCTCTTGGCCGAACTGGATCATGGATGTCATTGTGGCTGTATCTGATGATTGGTCTTCGCATCCAAGATTACTACCATAGAGTGAGCCAATGATTCGCCCCATGATCCTGTAGAGAGTTCTAGACACGTTGTGTCAGTGGATCGCCATCAAGGGACGGTGGCTTCTTACATTGAGGCGTTGTAGAATGTCGTGCTCATTTTATGGACTCCATTGGAAGCCGAGGCCGGCACTGGTATTGGCTGCGGAAGATCTAAGCGGATGTACTCTTCTGGTATAGCACATGGGCGGCCAAACGTGAGACTCAGACTTCTACATAGTTGTGTCAGCTTGAACATCATATTGACCATAGTAGACTTGTCTGATGAGAAGACTAACCTATCAAGTAAGATGCACCCGAACCAAGTGCGTTTCCTTATCTCTTGTTCGAGAGGAGTGAATTTGGACGCAATATCTCTTGAGTGAAGTCCGATAGACATGGCAGCTTTGACGGCAAGGCCGTGGATAGTCCACGTATGAACCGACTTGTGCGTCCCCTGGAGATATTGACTCGTGAGTAAGAGGTACTGAACTATACAATGTCAGTTCTAGAACGCGAAGTGTAATTAGAGGAGGTCATCTACCTGTTTCAAGAGTTGTTCCCCTAAACATCTGTGTATGGCAAAGCTCCTGGGCTCTGCGATAGTAAACATCCGACTCCTCAAACGTAGTCTCGCTACCCGAGTCCTCCCAGCAAGAAGTACAAGTTGCCATTGCAAGGATCATATTCAGAAGGCCAAGCCATGTCCGACGAACGTTACCTCGGAAGCCACTTGCCCGGAATCGTTCATAAGTGTCGAGAAACACTTGCTCGTGTATGTACGGAAACAATAGCCCTGTGTTGTCAAAGTAGGCTCGGATGAGACGTTGCATGACCTCATCTGGTGGTAAGAGGTTGGCGCCAGCCTTTTGGGGCTCGGTCGAGGTTGTTGGAAACGCGTTTAGATTACTCACTAGTCCACCTTCATAGGCACTGTACTCTGATGCTGGTGTTAATGAAGTCTGATTGACGTGCTGTGTCCTTTTTGTGTCTACAGCTCGTAATATATGCCGCATGAGTGCGATGTTGGATGACGGGCCTAGAAAGTATGAGTGTTGGAGGACGTCAACAAGGGGTACAGACCGTATTGGCGTACCAAAGAAACCGCAGTCTTGCTCATCTACGAACGAGACGGCCATGCCATCAGTCATGCTCTGGCCAGCGCCATTCTCGGGTATCTCATCAATGTTGACCACAACATTTCCAGGTTGGTGATGAAGTGGAAGTGTGACATCTTGCCTTGAATTTCCAGAAGTTTTGAGTGTACCCTCAACTAAGTTCAATCTAATATTATGCTGTTCGATGTTTGTTTCCAACAGCTTCACCTTGGCTTCCAGGGCAGCAAACATACTAAAGGCATTTTCATGTCAGACAATTCATTCACAACAGTCCAGGGTAGTGAGAGAGACGCCTTACTCTTTTGGGACTAGAAGATTAGCTGAGGTTTCTTGCTGTTCATAAGAACAATCGAAGCCCAGCTTATCGCACGTGTCACATCTCGGTCGCACTCCATTACACTAATCTCATCAGTCAGCCATCCAATAACGCGTAAGATACAGACTCTACCCGTGATTTGCGGATCCTGCACGCCGAACAAGCCAACGCGACTCGGCGTCTCTTTGGCGCGGGCTCCGACGCGTTTGCTTTTGGCGGCTGAGACGTTCCGCTTTTGGCCGAAGCTGGTGGAGAGTCATCTCGGGGGGTCATGTTCAATGGTACGATTGGGAGATGCAACAACGAGCGAGCGAGTAGCACTTGATCGGGGCAACATTGGGATGGGCCGATTTTTGTATCCAGGTTGACAAATCTTGTCTCCGCATTTCCCCAGAATTATTGAGACAGGAAACCGGGGGTCACGGCACTTCTAAACTCTGTTCAATCTTTGGTTTAGGCTGTGGTGATCAAACCAATGGGAAGGGCGTGTTGTCTTCCGTCTCCATCTCGCTTCTGACGCTTCTGGGGTTCGAGGTTACGCCTCTGTTACACTGGCGCAAATGCAAGTCCCTCAATTGGCTCAGAGACTGTCGCAGTGTCCATTTGACCATGCTAGCTCCACTTTCGGGGCACCATCGGGACGAACGGCACAAGATGCTTATGTATCAAAAGAAGCGCAAGACATATACTTGTACTTTATGCAGTGAGCTTTAGTCGTCGAAGAATTATAGTGACAAGTAATTAAGCACAGAACACCAAAAAAATCACAATGAAGGTAGCTTGGCAACGATTGATCCGATTCGTCTCTACCGACGGGCGTGTTTTGCGTGGGGAGCCCATCCTCCCGAACCCCGACTTTGATCTTGGAGATACCACTGAGGAGACGAAACTCCAAGCTCGAGTCATCGAGGGAGATGACCTTTACGACACAACTGGTGCCACTCATGTTACAGATGAAGTGGTCACAGTAAAAACTTTGTTAGGACCCCTTGTTGCTAGCGACGTCTCGATTCTCAGATGCGTGGGACTCAATTATGCTACACACAGTGAGTACTATTTTTTATCAAGCTATGGCACTAGTTAGAGGAACTGCCTTAAAGACTCGTATTGACACGGGAAAGTTCGTGAGGCTGGACGCAAGCAACCGCCTTTTCCGTCCATCTTCTTCAAGCCATCAACAACAATACATGACCATGGAGTCAACGTGGTGATCCCCAAAGTCGCCCAGGATGACCAAGCAGACTACGAAGGAGAACTGGTGCGTGTCAAACTTCATTACAAGAGTTGCTAGCTAACATGTCTAGGTCGTGGTCATTGGAAGGGATGCCAAGAACGTCAAGGAGAGTGAGGCCCTTGACTACGTTGCTGCCTATACAGCAGGCAACGACATCTCCTCTCGAAAATGGCAGAGAGATCCAAATCTCGCAGGCGGAGTCCCCCAATGGGGATTTTCCAAGGGCTTTGATACCTTTGCGCCTCTAGGTCCCGCTCTAGTTTCAAGCTCTTTGATAGCAGCACCCGAGAAACTCCATCTCCAGACAATTGTGGACAAGGAAACCCGGCAGGATGCAGGACTAGATGACCTTGTCTTTTCCATTCCCCGATTAATTGCGCATCTATCCTCTGGAACTACACTGCAGAAAGGAAGTGTTATTATGACGGGCACTCCAGGAGGTGAGTAACTCTAATGCGTGATTTCATATGAGTATGAACTGACATGTGAATGTGTAGGTGTTGGTGCTGGATTGAAGCCAGCGAAATACCTTGTACCTGGAACTCAGATGGAGGTCAATATCACTCAGATTGGTACTCTTAAGAATGGCGTCGATTTCGAGTAGTCAGGTATCAATGGGCATAAGGAGAAATAGATACATAGAGCTATACAATGAAATAGATACGAGGACAATCAAGCTACTGTCACATCTATAGTGTATGAAGTTTAATGTTACTCATGTCACCTGGCGAAGGGGCTAGCGTATGTATAGAGGAAGACAAAGTGTTATTCAGCCTCCAGGGTCGATATAAACTAACTGTCAAGAGAGTGACAAAGAAAAGAACAGCAACAACAACAATAACACAGTGAACCAATCATAACAAAGAGAGAAAGGTCTCGCTACTACCTAGGGCCCCGGGTACTCTATGGTAAGCGAAACGTTTTCACTACTATTGGGCCAACAGCCCAACTAGATAGAGGTCGCAGCAACGCGCTGGATGAGGAATTGGGGTGCAGGTCCAGAGGCATCAGACTGATAAGCCAGATGAGGAGCAGCAACAATCAAGGATCCAGTGCAAACCAAGTCTCCGAAGTTGCAGAAAACGAGGGTTCGCTCTCGTGGGTAGTTTGGAATGCGACCAAGATTCTGCAGGTTCTTGGTGTATCCGAACAGGACGGTGCCGACGACCTTGTTGCGGACAGAAGTGCTGAGATCCTCAATGCTGGCTGCAGCAAGAGCAGCGCCTTGACTGTACCCTCCGGCAACAATCTTGGCAGAAGGGCACTTTGAGTTTGCAAGGTTGAACAGCCCGATCATCTCTCTGATGGCTGCCGAAGAGGTTCCTCGAGGAAGGGCGTTGTCTCCGAGGGTAGCACGGTATGCTCCACCAACCTATGGTTCAAGCGGTCAGGAAGTTGAAACGGGATGTTATGTAGAGAAGGTACTTACTCCTTGGATCCAGACTCCGTTGCTACCGTAGTTGCTCTCAAGCACAGAGGCAACACGAGGACCAAGTGTTCCCTATCAAGCCAGTCAGATCAATCTCAGTCGCTGGACACAAACAAAACTTACCAAGTTTCCAAGCTCAGTGGAACCGCGAGCGTAGATGAAAATAACAGGGGGACAAGCAGATGAAGCGCCGTTGGAAAGATCATCGCGAGTGATGCTTCCGGATTGACGTTTCTCGAGCTCGGCAAGAACTTCACGCTCAGAGAGAGGGCTGGAAGTAGGCAGAGCGACAGACGCAGCGGCGAAGAGTGAGAGGATGGCGGTGAACTTCATGATGGATGTGAGTTAGTGATTGGACTGAGGTGTTCTTGTGAGTTGCCCGTGATTGTGGAATGATTGAGATGCTTGCGAGGTGAAGAAACTCATTTCAACGGGACAATCAGGTCTATTTATCTTATTTCCTCGACCTTCGCCTTCTTCACTGTTTTCCTCTATATTTACACTCAATTTAATTTATCATCTTGCAATTTCTTCATCTCATCCGCCTACCTCCCAAGCCTTCTCCAAACCTCGGCTCCATTCCACGAGGAGGGGAAGCTCGTACACACAAACATCTCCCCTTACTCATCATGAGACCAAGACCCCGCACTTCAGAACACCACCATCAGCCTCTTCAACGAATCACTTAATTAAGGACTGTCTCAGGAACTATTGCACTAGAGTATGATTTCTCGGAGCTTCGTTACTCTGCATCGTTTTAGGAAATACCAACAAACTCTAGCAATCTCACGATGCGGAACTCTGCCGAGTTAAAGATCACTAGCTCCCTTGGTTAGTGTTGTTTGAATGGCGGGAATATTTTAAAGAAGGGGCGCTAATCCAGGGTGAGATGATCTTGCGAAAATAGCTAAACACCATGATTATACCGAGGTCATCTTATTGGAGCAACTGGGGAAACGATCAGCGGATGGAGGTTAACAGCCAAGATATTACCACTTAGATCAATGATTTAGCGGTCAAAGACTCATAGTATTACTCATGTGTATTACTGCATGTAAGTCTGAACAGGTATTAAGACGATGAAAGAGAGAACCAACCTCGGCACGTTCATTGAGTCGTACTTGGCAGTGAGCTTATGCGTAATTAAACCAATAGCGAGAGCTCGGGACCTCTTGGAAGTGCCTCATAACTTAAAGTAATCATTAGCCTGGAAACGTTGGTCAGACTTAGACCAGTGGACTACTCGGTTGTGTATTGTGAAATTCGAAGTGTTCATCTGGTCTCCCCCTCACTGCTATACCGTAGTTTTGCCTCTCACTGCTGCGTACTCATTGTTGAAGCTGCCCGGAGTATCTACCTTAAGGGCCAGACGTCGACGGTACCTGGTAGTTGTGCAGGGGTGTGCAATGAAATTACGAAAGGCTGGCTGTCCCCCTTTGGCACTACTGCTTCGTGGATGGCAAGAACGCAACGATTGCAGTCTGGATTGTGCTCCCGTTGGAGTGAACTAGGTTCTCTCTGCTGGAATAAGCTCACAGCCACAAATCTCAACTGCAATAGCACTTCTAGCCCACAACTGTATTGGAGTGAACAAAGGACGCAAATTGGGCTATGCCAGCAACTACTTAGCGGCCAGAGATTTGGGCTTGCTTGCTAATTGACATATTTGGTATATAGTATGTATAGGAACCGAGTCGTATATCATATTGCGAGGTGACTAGACGTGGACCTTAGATATAGGAGGGATGAAAAGTCGGTTCAGTGTCTATTCTAGATCATTACTCTGGACCATGTTTCATGCTACTTTGTCGCCTTGCATCTTTGCATTAACTGCCCTCGGGCTCCTGATCTCAATACTGATATATGCATTCAAACAGATAGAGACGCGAAATCTGGTATTTTGCAAGCCACTCATTGTTTGGCTGTGGGATGTGTATGAGGCATCAGCGTGTGTGAAGAAGCGCGTGATGTGAGCCATCAGCTGTGGAGACTATCAACTCAAAATAACACTCTCATAAACTCAGTTCGGAGCTTTATCTCGAGTTGAGCTCATTCATCACCTGTGATCGCAGCCTAAAGCTTAACCTAATAGGCGGAAGTCATCTCATAGTTACTTGAGTTGAGAAGGTCTCTTACCCCAGGCTCCCTCCAAAAGCCATGGCTGGCCGATACATAATGTGGCTCTCATGACTGGTTGAGTTGTCCTGGTCTCATGCAATCTGTTCAAAGAGAATAATCTGGACAGGTAGCTCTTGAGGCAGCAAACTCTGTCGACTTAGCAGCCAATGAACTCAAGTGAACTTGGGCCAATGATTGATTGAGTTTGACCACAGTTGCTGTCATCGTAGAGCTTATTTTTGGGCTTCCCTTAAGCTTTGCACCCCAAAGAGTTCTGGCAGTAGGCATCCTCCCGTTTGCCAGTGCTCAACTGCTTGTCCATTTAAGTTTTCAATCATAATACCAACTTTCAGACACAAGCCTCATCCGCGAATGACGCATCTACCTACAAACCTAGATATCGTGCAACAAGGCCTGAACAGTTACTGTAGAATAAGCTTTGGTATGCTGAAACCTAGCTGATGATTCTTTTACAGGACGTCATGGGATATAAAACGCTGCCCCCTCTACATTCGCCGCCACAATCCAACTCAGCATCATCAAAACCAAGGATCTTTCGAGACAACAACAAAGTACGTCCGACCATCAACACCCTCTCTGGTCCCGTCATGATCAACACACTATCTCTCCAATCTATCTTATTTTTCGTTTCAGCTTGTCTGGCGACAGATGTCCACGTTGCCTGGCGTCTCGAGCATGAAACGAAGGCCTCAGCATTGGTAGCGGTAGACACCAATGGCACTGTCATAGCGGAGACATGTGGCAGCATCATTCACGCCAGGGACCCGATCGACTTCTCATATCTTGATGAAAACGATGGAAGTGGTAAATTCTTCATTGGCAATGCCACCTACATGGTTCACAGTAACCCTCTGTGGTCTGGTGGACCTGCATGCTCCCGCACCTTCAACCGACATCACACTCTTGTGCAGTGCTCAGGAATCAGCTGGGATGCTCTTGGTGCCATTGTTGACGAGCCAAGAGACTGCTTTGCTAAGGCTCCCACGGATGGCGAACTGATGGACCTTCAGAGCAGAGAATTGGACGAGACGGGTCAGATGCAGAAGCGAGGCTGGTGGCAGAAGTTCAAAGAGCATGCGCGGCAAGGCGCGGCAAGGACTAGGCTAGAGCTTGTTGGCGATGGTAAGTGTTGACCAACTACCCCCTCAATATGACATGACAGTCACTAATGCGACTGCACAGGCAATCCTCGCCAGCATTACTACCACATACAGATATCGGTATGACAACACCCCTGTGTCTTGGCCAACAGTATATTGTAACATTTGTACTGACAAAACCCAGGAAACCATAGACTGCGGCCCAAGCTCGGGCTGTAGCGTGGGCAGGTCAGATTCGGAGTCCCGCACTATCTCGGCCAGTTACAACATCAACGGCCCGGAGAAAGTCTGGGGAAGCATGAACTTCGGCGTCAGCAAGTCATGGTCAACTGGCAATTCCTACACCTGCAACGGGGTCAAGAATGAAACGGTCTGCATTTGGTACAACGTCGCCCACACGACATGTAAGTTACCTGGCATGTAATACGTACCTGAGATGATGCTGACCAAGATCAGACCATGTAAAATCCTTTACGATCCCGTTTGGAGGGTATAAAAACCAAGAAAAGGTGGAAGAATATGACATCTCGTCTCCCAATAAGAAAAACAAAGGTGGACAGTACTACTGCGTTGTCGGTAACTGTACATTCAATGGTGATAATTGGTGGGACAGGGTGGGTCGGAAAGGCGTTGCTTGAGATTGCGGAAGAGGGGGGGGGGGGGGCAATTGCATTCTCAGCTCACCTGGGAGTTTGCCAGGTTGGCAGTATCTTTGTTAGTTCCGAATTGTGAATTACTGATTGAAACTCATATCTCATTGCTCTTACTCAAGCGTACCTCGAAGATCATTTGTAAGATGTATACGTGATGATTGCATCGCAGTCGTAGTTCATCAGTTATGAGGACGAACGTCGACTGTCGAGAAAAGCGTGGAGGAGTTTCACTCCGAGTGGGGAGCTCAAAACATTTGTGACTCATTCAGGGCCAATCCCTTGCTTGGAGCTTCCCTCGATTTGTTGTCGGCACTTCGGGTGCATGATGGCGCTCTGAACTTTGTATCTGCCACTGACTGGCTTGTTAACCAATGTAGGGAATCTATGAGCATGGCTTGCAGGAACTCAGAGACGAAGCGGGGATCTGATGAGTGCTAGCGACTTAGAGGACTTGAGACCATTGACTGTTCACTGTGATAGGTACCATCATTAAAATTAACCTTCTAAGTATGGTTGTCTATGTATAATTCTGATCATGGATAAACCGCGCCTGTTGTTGGTGCTGTTAGGCATTGGAAGTCAAGCTCCAGACTCCAAGGCACTGAAATACTGTAGTCTTGTTGACAGCCTAGCTGAAATTGATCCCATGTAACGACTGGTATGTCTGTTGTCGGGTTGCAGATTTGGGCCGTGTCCTCAATATAAAATGTGTCAGGCATGAATCCAGTCAGAGTAGCTGCAGCGGGTAGTAGGCTACTATATTCAATTTCCTTTTGGGAATCACAGACGCTGGGCTGTGGAGGATAGTGGTCGATGGCGGGATGCCCTTCACTGAAGCCTAGGCCTACTGGAGCATACCCTTCGTGGTAGCTCGGTGTTCCACCACAATTTTGAAAGTCTTGAGGCTTTTGAGTATCTTCAACGTCCATAAGCAGGCTTCCATTGTTGGGGCTGCAAACCGGATCTGAAGCATCAGCACATCCAATATCGACAAAGACCTCGCCCTTGAGAGGCGAGCCATGGCTTGATCGCGACGGCTTTGCCTCACTGCTGAGACCTGAAATCTTCTCGATCATTGTCAACACTGTTCGTCCCACCGCCCACACTTGTGCCAAATCTTTTGTGGCTCCTAAGCAAGTGCTTAGTCGTCGGTGGGTCAGTCTACTGATTGACGGAGACGGCGTATTCGACACGTGTAGGTGTATGACAATTGCTGAGAAAAGGCTGTGGACGATGAATGGGGGACAGCGGCGTAACTGTTGGCCGTCGCTGAGGGCTTCGATAATCGAGGTAATCATGTTTGCTGCGCGAACAGTGCCATCTGGTGATCCGTAAGATTGTTTTGTGTCCTGCAAAGTCTTTCTGTTGCGAGGGGAGCTTGCTCGATATAGCAGACAACGGGCGCTGAAGTAATGCAAGTATAGTATGCCAGACCAAAAGTGGTGCTTTGGTCTCTCCCATCGCATGGTGACAGGGCACTCTTGGTTCCATTGGGATAGTGCTGTGCCAATTGAGGTGATGTCATTGCAGTCTTGACCATGCCTGGATAACTTGGAGTATTTCGACGCGACAAGTCCGATCAGCCTACACAGCTTCACGTACTGGATGAAGAATTCCACGTGAATATAATTGGGTGGGTATGTGTCGATATTGTTCCCATCATGCTCAATGAAGTCATCGTCGGTTATCATATCGACGTCGCAATCGTCGAGATTGATGGATACTGATTGTCCCAGGCCAACAGCCAAAGCGCGATCTCGTGTAAATAGCGTCCACCATATTCGCCTGCGAAGCCTCTTTTCGCTTATCGACAGACCCGAATTTCCCATGTTGCGATGAAGACCGAAGTTCTGAGCCACAGCGATTGCGGATTGACTCCAATAAAACATGTTCTTGGATATGTCATCAGGCCCAGCCCAGTACCAACCCATCAATAGCATTGATTGAATCAAGGTCATTCGGTCGCGCTCGTAGTCGGCATCATAAAGGGCTTTTGCTCGTCGATAGAATGTCGCAACGGCAGTTGAAGTTGATCCATCAACTCTCAATTCCGAGTTCGTGCTAATCCTGGCGCCAGCCAGTAAGACACACTGAAGGAGCAGCATTGAAGGAGGATTTGTAGGATCTCGGTATTGTGACATGAATTTTGTACGATTTATAACAGGTACAATCGGGTGAACCCAAGAAAAGTAGGTCTCTATCAAGTCGTCGCAAAGCGTTTTCGGTGGCAGTACAAAGGCGCCTCTTCGTTTCAGGATTTGTATCTCGAGAGGGTCCAGCCCAGCAGGTATTGACAGCGCGAGTGTATCCTGAGGCATCGGGAAATGGACAAGGCTTTGGCTTTCGCGAAGGAGGAGGTCAAAGCCCGCAGATTCGCCAATGTAAATAACTTGGCCTGCCGATGTGATAGGCAGAACATTGAACTTTCTTGGTAGCACAACTTCATCTTGCTGGGAACTTGGTTGATAGGCCTGAGAACTTGACGCCCGCGCACTGATACTGTCGCTTGGAAAACCTCGCTGTGCTCTAATCTTTGTCAGCACGTACGACAATGAAACGGATCATTGAGACTCATACGTTCTATGCCCTCTTTTTCCGCGGCTGGTCAGAATGCTCACTAGGGGTTCCTCTATGCCTGGAACTTGACACTTTATATTAAATGCAGCGCAATTGGTGCAGGGAATCCCTTTGCTCAGAGCATCACATCGAACCTTTCTTGTATGACACGTCTGAAGAATATGTGAGATTCATTACAAGATGAGTGGCACGCCAGGTCACCTACTAAGCAGGCTCGAAAAGATCGAATTTTGAGTTGTCTGCACTTGTTAATTCCACCAGTTCGGCTAGACGAGACTGTATGTGCATACCTCCGTTGTCGCGGTTTTTGAACTGATGTAGCCATGGCCGGTATCTGGAGAAAGGAAAATAAATGACGGTCAATTCCTGTTTGCAATGATAGGCGTAATATGCAGAGCCCCTCCATCATTCCCAAAGTGCACACTAGCCGCGTTATATGTTGAAACACGGCCATCAGCAGACGAAAGATCGTCGCTCAGGCGCCTGCTCTAGCGCTAAGGGCGTTTGCACTACTGTACCCCGCACTATCGGATGCTATGTCTAGCTCCGGGGAGAGCTAGGAGGGAACGGTACGTGCCCGAGGGTCGGGTATGACCGACTTTTGGGCCAGGGATAGCGCAATAAGATTCACCTCTTCGGAAATTTGGGACCACGTAACGGGGAGAGTGGTGTCATGTTGGTTTCCCCTCAGAACGCTAGCCGGCAATAAACTTCAGCTAACCGCTGCAGGGGGATACAATCCCTACAAAAGTCCTTGTTCGGCAGCTGGTACCGCCGGGTTTACTGCTTCCTGTACTCAAACCACACAAAAAGATCAACACTTATATAATTACCGTGTTTCATTATGTTGCGCTTGGCCACGTGCCGGGATCCCATCGGTAACCTCTTCTAATCAAGAGTACCATTCGGAATGAAGATATTTAGAGAGTGTTAAGAGCGGCACTTGTCAGGCGCTGCTGTTTATTCAGACTACAGTGGTAGACTACCTAAGAGTGACAATGAGACCCTGTCTGGACTTGCCCTCTAGCCGATGATTGGACCAACTGGCTTTCCTACCAGATCAACTAGGGCCTCAATCAAGGCAGCAGAAAGTGTGATTGAACCCCTCAGATCTAGGAGGGAAGACACCACGTTGCTGGTCTTGCACTGGCTTGGCCCCTTCCTACCATTCATGATATCCTTTAACCACGCCAGAGCCTTTCCAGCCCCAATGATAGCGAGTGAACCATGCTCTGAGAGCAAGTCTCTATCATACTGAACCTTGGTACCGCCAGAGCAGTAGAACTTGACAAGATCGTCAGTGTCCTTGATAGGGCTGACTTCATCCTGAATGGACTTGTAAATGAACAGAGGGATGCTGGGGTTGTGTTTGCCGAGAGCATTCTCGTCTAGAATGCCTTTGGCGGGTTCTTCTGTCAAGATAGCAGGATCTTTGAGCATTCCCACTACATCCTGTCCCAAGAACGAAAGAATATCGGCCACGAAGCATTGCTTCCCAACAGCGTCGAATTTAGCCTTGTACTCTGGCTTCACAGCAGCATCAAGTCCTAGTTTGAGGATCGGGTATTGCTTAGTGAGTCCGATCATACCGGGAGGGATGATACCAGCCAAAGGCCCCTTGTTGATACTCTTGATCACAGATGTGATGTTGGGTACAGTGCCACCGAGAGCAGCACCAGCGATGCGAAGCTCTGGAGCATAAGACTGCTGAAGCTCTGCAGCTGCAGCTGACGCGATACTGCCACCAGAGTATCCCCACATTCCGACGGTGGGGTTCTTGGAGATGCCGGTGAAGTTGGCAGAGTTGATGGCAGCTCTGATTCCGTCGAGCGTGGCATATCCAGCAAGCTTGTTTGCCAGATAGGCTGCGTCGGGACCTTCATGGTCTGGAGCAACAACAACCCATCCCTGCTCAAGAGCTGCTTCCATCAGCAAAAGCTCTGCTTGGGTGACGATGGTTCCAAGGGGTCCGCCGGTGGCAGAAGCGAATTGTAGGGCATACGAAGGAGCACAGCCGGCATAAGCTGCATCTTCAGCGACCTGGTATGAAAGGACCTTTGTGAAGTCGGCTTTGTACGGGACCAGGACGGTGAGGACAGTGGAGAGCGCCTTGCCAAAGTTGTCATTGGTTCTGTAGGAGATCTGCCAGGTGTCCTTTAGGTTGACAGGAGATACACCGAATGCAGCAATGGGCGAAGGTGGCTTGCGATAGTCGATGATGGTGCCGGGGGGATAGTCATTGATGTTATCAGGGACCTTGTAGAAAGAATCTTCGGTGGGGAGGATAGGCTGCTGTCGCTCCTGGACGGGGACAGACAGGCCTAGAGTGGAGAATGCCGCCACCGACAGCAGGATGAAACGAGGAAACATGACTGAAGCGATTGGACTTGGCTGGACTGGAAGTTAGTCAACAGTGGTTTGATGCAAGCGCCACAGTGATGTCAATTGATAGATCTTTTGATTGATGCCTCTATCCTAAAGATCAGGATATTAAGTATAGTTAAATAGACATTTTTGTTTGCTACCCCAGATCAGTGCTCCGTCACACCATGTGAATCCTCGGACGAAGCGATTCAGCTTAGCCTTACTCAGAGTGTCTTAATCCTGTGCAGTGTGACATTTACCCTCCACTACGGCTTTGGGCGCTAACGAGCCGCTACTTTGGACTTGGGGGGGTATAAATGGCGATCCCTTCCCTGCCCGGTTGTTCGTCCTCGGCTTGCACGGGGATTGCAAACTCCGCCTTAGCGTCTATGTAGCCCCAAGCATCACGAGCTTCAGATCAAAATGTGCGGGGCGCATACCCTAGATTAAGCTCAGGTAGCTAATAAGACTCCATTTACTGAGTACAATCTTGTTGCTCACGCTCTTCCCTATTTGTCAGAGAACAAATGCATCACTGTTGATTCATGGTACGACAGCTATACACCCTCGCTCTGCCAGAGCTCCTCAATAGCATCCTCGGCATCATACCCATAGGCCCAAATCTGAGTTACGGGGTCACTCCACTGATTTGTGCTCTCAACAAATGGCCGCCCTTCCACCTCAGCCCTCATTCCAAGATCCCTAGCCTGTTGTAGGGGGCCGTCTGGAAAGTGCCACAGCTTCCCGTTTACTAAGCTTGCAGACTGCATGCCGTAACTTCGACTCATTCTTTCCTTCTCAAAGACTCGCAGGGCTGTTGCGATTTGGTCCTTGTGCTTGATCTTTGAGATTGCCGTGGCTAGAGCAGCGCCGTCTTCTACGGCCATTGCGGCACCTTGGGACATGTAGGGTACCATTGCATGAGCAGCGTCTCCAAGAATCAGAAGCTTTTGACTTCTTGAGATCCAGGTTTGGAGACGGCTGCCGCTCATCAGCGGCCATTTGAGAGTACTCTTGATCATCTTGATCACCTTGAACAGCCTAATGATATTTAGTATCTATCGCTGCATGTGGATAGTGAGTGACTTACTTTGGATCCCAGTCTTTGAATGAGTCTTGCATATCACGGATTGCATTCTCGGCATTCCATGTACTCGGCGACGAATGGTCCACATGAGACAAGACCATGTTGAAAGAGTTGCCTCCAGCGATACAGTAGGTCATGACATGTCGGTCTTCCCCAATCCTTAAACGGTCAACATTAGCTGCACTGCCGAAGACATGTCACACGTACCAGATGTTGATCCCAGGCTTCTCGAGTAACCAGGCTGTGTCTTCATCCTGCTTCATCTCCTCTGTGTTTACTGTAGCGCGATAAGCCGCAAAACCAGTCTTTTGCGGCGGCAGGTCTGAGCCACCGAGAACAACTGATCGAGCTTGTGACTTGACGCCGTCTGCCGCGATGACCAGATCGGCACGGTATTCACGACCATCATAAGTCTTTGCGGAAGGAATTGACTCGTCGTAGTCGATGACCCTGCTGTCTGTCACAATCTTTACTCCAAGGTCTTCTGCTCGTCGACAAAGGGCGCGATGAAAGTCTGCACGATGTATGACATAATAAGGTGCGCCGTATCTGTCTTCAAAGTCTGGGGAGAGTCTTGTATATGCAATCGGATCGCCGTTCGCCCATCTTCGAAACGTCATGCTGTCTGGCTTCACGGCATATTGCTCGATATATGGACCGAGACCCCACTTAAGTAGCAATCTGCCAGAATTCGAAGGGATTTGGATACCAGCACCAACCTAGAGCATACACGTCGATCAACAGTCAGAGTATTGCATTATGGATAACTACATACCTCACCCAGGGTAGCTGCCTGCTCCAAGACCGTAACCTCGTGGCCCTTGCGAGCAAGCGCAACAGCAGTGGCTAAGCCCCCAAGTCCTGCACCGACAATCAAGATCTGAAGCTTGACTTGAGGGTCGGGAAGATGGCCATTGCCGTTAGCATGCTCGGCAGTTTGATGGAGTCTCTCCAGAAGATTAACGGATCGTGAAGGATATGCCGTAGCCTATTGGAGTGAGACATTGACTCGTTTCAGTGGAGGGCGAGTATACACGTACCGGCTGAGTAATCTTGTTCTTGGCCATTGTTGTTTTGGTCACATGTATCTTTTGGACTCTTGAAACTGCCTGCTCCTCGAATGATGTACTTGTAAGTAAATTGTCAGCAATGCACAGACGAATTATGTAGTTTTGTGCTGTGTTCGGTAACCTGAGGGGCGGGTGTCGCGGGAACGTTTCCCGATAGTGCCCCGAAGACTATGACACCGCAGCATCTGCCGATTTACCAGCAATAAAGCTTGTTACCTTGGCAATCATTGATTGATAATCACATCAATCTTTCTGAAGTATATTTACGATACAATAGGTAAGGTCATCAAGGGGTCAAATTCAAAGCCACAGATTGATAGACGCAATCCCCAGCAGCCTGTCACAATTACCATCAACTGAACTTCACTCAACCTCATATATATCCAAGACATTAATCAAAATGGCGCCTTCTGCAGTCACAGCATCCGGCAATGGTCAGGCCATTGGCGACGTCACTCCTGCCAAGTCACTTAACACATCTGAGGAGCTTGTTGAAGCCCTCAAAAGTACCAACACTGCTCCTCTCTGGGCTCAGATGACACGCCTGAACCCTCCAGCACCCAATCCTCAAACCATTCCCTATGTCTGGTCATATGACAAGATCAAGCCATACTTGCTCAAGGCTGGTCAGCTTATCACTGAGAAGCAAGCTGAGCGTCGCGTCCTGATGCTTGGGAACCCTGCAAGAGGTGAGCCGAGCAGCACATTTCCCCGCCCCCGGAGTTTGTACTGATCTTTTTGGCTTAGCCGCACCATACACAACTGATACCCTGTATGCTGGACTTCAGCTGGTGCAGCCCAAGGAAACAGCACCTGCGCACAGACACACTGCCTTCGCTTGCAGGTTTATCATCGAAGGCACTGGCGGCTTCACTGCAGTTCATGGCAAGAGAGTGCCTATGAAGCCTCGTGATGTCATTGTCACTCCCACCTGGAACTGGCATGATCACGGAAAGAAGGGCGCTGATGAGGAGGGTGGAGATGATAAACCCGTCATCTGGCTTGATGGTCTTGACCTCCCCAGCTTCATCCACTTCCCTGTTCATTTCGTCGAGCATCATACAGCTGCGCGATACCCAGCTGAAGATTTCGAAGAGTCCGATATTGTCTACCCATGGAGCAAGATGCAGCCCAAGCTAGATGCCAGCCCAGACGAATGGGTCTCGGAGCCGTATCTGAAGCCTAGTGGAGCTGAGAGTAAGTGCTGACATTGACGACCCTTGGGCTTCAGCTAACATCATCACACAGTTGGTCGTATCATTGGCGCCTCAGCTGAGAGACTTAACCCAGGTGCCAAGTCGCCCGAGATCCAAGAGACAAGCTCTGCTGTGTACCATGTCATTGAAGGTTCCGGTTCCACTCAAGTCGGAGACAAAGTCCTTCAATGGAAGCAGGGTGATACGTTTTGCATCCCCACTTGGCACAAGTATCAGCATCATGCAGACGACAACAGTAAGGTTTATCTCTATAGGTTTGATGACAAGCCGATGCTAAGGGCTTTGGGCTTTTACCGCGTGGCGGGAGTTGATGTTGAGACTTATGTCTCTGAATGAGAAGCTAGGTAGTCTTGTTTGCGCATGTATCATGAGGGAATGGAGGCAGCAATAATATAGGCTCCCAAATAAAACAATCGTTCATTTGAGTAAGATATATCTTGGGATTAACCAAGAGTAAGATGTTAAAGTAAGGTTATGCTCTTGGTGCTCTTGGTACGATTGAGTATCTTGTCAATCTTTGTATGTGAATATGAGAATAGCCTCTCTTTAGTTGGCCAAGCTCTGGCACCAGTTCAGGACCTTCTTTGCAATCAAGATTTCATTATCTCTAACCATACAAGCCGCAATGGAGCCCGATGTACATGGCACTAGCCGCCTGCCACAACTCCGATCCCGCCGCCTACTTTCTTTTGTCGCTCAACCTCTTGCGTAACCCTCAGTCACTTTCTGATGGTGCATCACGTCTCACAATGTTAGACTTTCGGATGGGCTGGTCCTAAACAGAGCAACGGGACCTCACTACCGACTTTAGTATGCGTTTGACAGGTGATAATCCGGTGTCTAGCCAATCGCCTGGAGAATAGGCGGGCATCCGACGTTGCCCCTAACGCCGGACTATACTGATTGGCGCATCCGCGCCCGAGGCTACGAATTATTGTTGCTTGACGTGTTCCCGGAAACCTTCTGTTAGTCCATACTACAAGTAATACGATATTTCGCCAAAATGATACTCAGTTTCCGATATCGCCTTCCGGATGTCGTAAATTCCACTGAAGCTCTTTCAGAAACAATGGCAGACTCAACTATTGACCAGCCTGTGATTCGCAATGGATCACAAGGTTATCGTGTTCCCCTGCTTATCAACGATTCTCCAGTTTTAAGAGAGGATGATACTTCACGACATCAGTCCTTTGAAGGAGGGTATTTCCAGGGCGCTGATCTATCTGATTGCGCGGCTGCTGTGGAGAGTTGTAGCAAAGCATTCTTGACTTGGTCCACAACTTCTCCGACCCATAGGCGCCGTCTTCTCTTGCGTTTGGCACTGGTACCGAACTTCCTTGACTACCTTGATAGCCATGACTAATAAGTAAAAATTTAGGTACTCAAGAACCATCAGGATGAGGCTCGAAATATTATGAAGTCAGAGATACACTGCAACGATGAATGGGCTTCCATTGGTGTTACCACCAGCATCGATCTGATCGAACAGACTTCGTATCTCCTGACGGCCGGTAGCATGAGCGGCAGCATCCCACATACCCAACCTGAAGGGTCATACGGCTTAGTGTTTACTCGTCCTTTGGGAGTTATTCTGGGTATTGCTCCTTGGAACTCGCCTCTCTTCTTGGCCCTTCGAGCGGTTATTGCCCCACTGGCTGTTGGAAACACCGTTATTCTCAAGGTAAGAATCACGTTCCCGATGCTCGGTGATAACATACTAATCTCGGCCAACTCTAGGGATCTGAGCTTAGTCCTCGGATACATCACTTCGTCGCCGGGTTGTTCGCAAAAGCTGGCTTCCCTCCAGGCGTCGTCAACTTCATCCTTCATCGACCTCAAGATGCCCCTGAGGTAGTTAATTATCTCATCCGAGACCCTGCTGTCAGAAAGGTCAACTTCACTGGCTCAACGCCAGTTGGGCGCAGTATTGCTGAGCAAGCGGGACGGGCTCTGAAGCCGGTATTGCTGGAACTTGGTGGCAAGAACTGCTGCATCGTCCTGAAGGACGCAGACATTGGTCGTGCAGCAGAAGCAGCTCTTGCAGGAGCATCACTAAATGTGAGCTTTGTTTCTACTCCTTCTAGTCACTCACTAATCAATTCTGTGCACAAAGGGCGGACAGATATGCATGTCTACAGATCTTGTCCTCGTGGAAAAGGATGTCGTAGATGAGTTTCGTGCCGAGCTTACAAAACAGCTACAAAGCAGGAATGGGTCCGCGTATCGACTTGTTGGACCAAAGAGCCACGCGCGAGTACAAGCTTTGGTCTCCGATGCAGAAGCCAAGGGATCTTCTGTAAACTCTTCTACGGACCACCAAACCGACTCAAAGTTGATACCCATTACGATCCTCGATAATATCAACAGCTCTATGGACTTCTTACGCACAGAGAGTTTCGGTCCCTGTCTTGGAATCGTCGCGGTCTCTGACGGGGACGAGGCGGTCAAGATTGTCAACGATAGTGATTACGGGCTGTCTGGTGCGATATGGACACGGAATCAGTACGCAGCTTTGGAAATGGCGCGTCGTCTTCAAGTTGGAGCGGTGCATATCAACTCGTCTACTGTTCATGATGAAGCGACTTTGCCTCATGGAGGAACGAAGCAGAGTGGATTTGGAAGATTTGGTGCGGAATGGGGGCTGAAGGAGTTTGTTGAGACGCAGACGGTTATCATGCACCCGTGATTATATCACTTACTGAGCTCTATATCAATTGCATTTTCTTCAATCGGCCTCAAATATCACAACACATAACCACGTAGTTAAATCGAAATTGTAGTCTAGAGACCTTCAATGGTATAGATACCTAATAATCCTTGGGTAATTGTGTGAGTAGCTGGTAAGTGCCTAGATTGGGCTGATGAGGGCGTCATTTTCGGCCGATAGACCTGATAACTGATGCTTACTCGATGCGCCTTCTCGTACGTAATACTCATTGTCTTTGAGTATCATCACGAACAGCACTGGCTGCTAGCACCTCTATTATCCGCTGTGACGGTACGTCGAATACTGTCTCCCGACCTACCCGTGCACTCGGCCTACGGGCATCCCACTCATAATTGCCACTTCCGTTAGGTCAGATACACGAGTATCCGTATCCAAGCCTAAGATAACGGCAGACCCCGCGGAATTCAAGGCACAACGTTCAACAAGCGAGATGAGGTCCCCGTGGGATTCGTTTAGTCGGCCATCCCGCAAGAATGTGAAGCTTTTGAGTCATGTAAAACGCGTCACGCTTTGCTTGAAGCGATGAGATCGTGCGGGGTAGACTCTGGGGTAAGAGCTGGATCTTTTCCGGGGATCGGGGCAAAGACGGGAGACAGCGTCTCACTGCCGGAAGCATCCTGGCACGAGGCTTGGTCTAGACCAGCACAGGGCGATGGCCAGTGATAAGCGAAGGCATAAAGGATTGAGGCTCGAACCCTGTGAGCAACTCCTTTTCTGGTATCAGTTTCATCAATTGTCATCAACACAATAGTCAGTCATCAAGTGTGCTACGAGGACCGCGTACTCGACAATGTCTATCTCTCCTTTTGTAAGAGCACCTCTAGTCACAGGTTCAATTGAGATCACGAATGCTAATGGAACGCGACTAATAGCAATGGCCGCTCTGGTGGCGTATATGCGTTCTGCTGAACGTCAGCTTCTACAATCTTCTCGGCAATGCCTGGGCTGCTGGCCTTTCTCCCGTCTTTGGATTAATTATTCAGGAGCTGCACTGCACGCAAGATCAGGCTTCTAACTTGCCAACGTATGCTCTGCTGGCTCTTGGACTCTCTGTGCGTTATCCACCGTCTTATCCCTGATTGATCTCTTGATTTGCTGACCCTTTCAGAATCTCTTCGCTCTCCCGCTATCACTACTCATCGGAAAGCGCTACACCGTCCTCGGTTCGCTCGTCATCTTTATCGCGTGTAACATTTGGTCCGGCGAAGCGAGTGATTACTACTCCCTTCGAAACTCACGCATCGTTGGTGGATTGGCTGGTGGTCTCGTCGAGGCTCTTGGTCCCATCATCGTAGCTGAGACGTTTCCCACTCATCAGCTTGGAAGAGCCATGGTCGTCTACGTTGGCTTCCTCGCTGCTGGCTCCGCGATCGGTCCAATGGTCGCTGGTGCAGTTGGAGTCAGTCTGGGGAGCTGGAGGTGGTACCTGAGGATTCTGACCATCGCGACTGGCCTGAATCTGTTTGGTTCCATCTTGATGCTTCCTGAGACAACCCACGATATCGAAGAGCTGGACGCGGCTCAACCCAGACCTGGAACCTTGCCAGTCGCCGAGCCGAAACCTACGAGCACCTCGGTCGAAGATATCTGCATCTCATCACCGGCCGGAACTACAACTGGAGAGATCTCTCCTGCCAGCTTCAGAAAGGAGTACATTTCGAGGTCCTTTAGCAGCGAGTTTCTGCCGATGAAGTGGAAGGAAATGGGTCTATCACTGGTCCGGCCGCTGCAGCTGCTCATGGCACCTCAAGTCCTAGTCACCGTCTACATTTTTGGCCTAACCATTGGCTGGACTGTCATCATCTCCATCCTCATCGCCATCACCTACGCTCAACCTCCTTTGTTGTGGAATTCGCGTTCGATTGGTCTACTCAACGTCGGTTCTCTTATCGGTCTTCTTATTGGCCTCCCCGTTGGTGGTTACCTCGCAGACCTTCTCTTCATTCGCTCAACAAAGGGACGCACCCAGGAGCCTAATCCTAGGAGTAGACTGCCAATGATGCTTGTCGGAGGAATTGCCAGCCCTCTTGGCTGCATTATCCTCGGCCATGGACTTCAAAACCCTGTCCACTGGATCGTTGTCTGCGTCGGATGGAGTCTCCTCGCATTTGGCTTGACAGGATCGGCCAATGTCCTGCTTACTTATTCGGTCAACACTATGCCTTCGCGAGCAGGAGATATCGGTGTCCTTGTAAATGTCATGAAGAATTGCTTGGCCTTTGGCGTATCCTACTCGGCCATCAGTTGGATGAACGGTATGGGCCCATTGAAGCAGTTCGCAACTATGGCTGGTCTTCTCTGGCTTGGTTACTTTCTGGTGATTCCGGTTTGGGTTTGGAGCAAGTCTATTGTCCGCAGGAGCGCTGTTTATGCTCGGTAGAAGCTTGTGAGGAGTTTGTTACACTGTTTAGTTAGCTTTTGGTGCAACTCAATCAACTTTTATACTAACTTGACATTTTCGGGGTCCTGGCTACCCACGTCACGACCTCTGACGGATGAAAAAGACGACATTCACACGCGTGCCACTCGACCATAAACAGCACGGAATAACATCATTCATCACAGCAAAACCCTGTATCGGCTTGAATCTGCGTAATGAACTGATCGAATAGTACAAATAGAATAATCATTTCATCAATAGAAGCAGTCCGACTCTCCGACGATGAGAAAACGCCCTGTAAAAAGCCTGACAAGATGCCAAGTCGCGTGTTTACCCTACATCCTTAAGCCGCTGTGAGAAATGCTTCCGCTTTGACCAATTGAGTACCTCGACCCGCAAGCAAAAACTGGGCTAACCAAATCCAGCTGCCAAGCGAATCAGATCGACGCACAGCCACAGATTGTGTTCTATATATAAAACCAAGACCAGAGCACTGTGAGACGATTGATCTTGCAATCCAATGTCGCAGACATGCGCCTTCATATACACAATAGATCTATCATAACCATGCCCTTTTCGACTGTCTACGAAGATCCTTGGACAAGGTCTCCGATTGACTTGGCCGACGCTGCTGTTGTGAGCTCACATCCTGTTGTTTTGTGCAATGGATCCAAAGCTCATTCCTTATCGATAGCAACACCTTGAACTGATCGAGACATTTCTGAAGCTCCTCCAACACCTCAGTGATGCGGATGGAAGCATAAGTGATGAGACATTGGCATATTCAGAATGGCGCTATGCTATGTATATTCGTTTCATCGACCTGCGAGGCTTTTGCCCAAATGACCACCCGCCTCCATGGTAGGCTCTGTGCCTTTGCGATACGATCGTCCGACTGATAATAATAGGGATGTCGCACTTATCATGTATCTGCACATGCTGTCCCCTTCGCGCTTTCATCAATACATATACGATAACCGTAACCGCAACTTTAATGGCATCTTTGGCTTGGAACATCGGCATTTTCCTATGACTAGATTGCTGACCGGTGAATGGTGTCCCAGACGGACAAAGAATGCTTGGGATGAGTGTAGTAAGATGAGTTCGTCTGGCTCCGAGTGCTGTGGCTCTAACCTACCGTATCAACTATGGTCCTCTGCACCATGGAAGCCGAAAAGATTCTCCATTCTGGGAAGCAGGGCAGATCGACCACCATGTTCGGACAGAAAATGGATAACGCCGACTGGTAAAAGACTCGAAGACATACCCAAAGACCAACAAGGCAAAGTCATCCTAATGCACCAATGGGATCGGTGCCGCACAAATGTACACGAGCAAGGCTACAAGGTCTGGGACCTCCAATCATACGCAGCAATACGAACTTGCAGGGTAGAGGAAAGATGCAGGAGTCAAAGCCAGCATGAACAGTTCAATGAGACATGCATGCTGAAGCCATGGCCATGTTTGCAGGATCTTCGAGCAGACCTCGAGCAACAAGTGTCTTTCTGGAAGGTTATACAACGAGCCAAGGACTCGGCGCCCGGGTTTGGCGACAGGTTGAAGAACTCAGTGGGAGACTACGAAGACCTTCTCGGCCTTCTGGGCAGTATACTTCCAAAGAGTGAGACGGATGGCTCATACAAGTCCAAGCTCGACCCTAAGCCAGCGAAGCCGTCGCGTCACCCAAGCTCACGACCCTCTCGAATTATTCCCCCGACACTTGAGATTGATCTTCTATGGCAGACTCATCGTTTGTTCCCAGCGAGTTACTGGGTTTGGTCGGCTGAGAAGGCAGACTGGGTCCTCGATAGAGTACGCACCGCGAATACCCAGGCGGCAGGTACACTGCTTCAACATACAAGACAATTATGGAATTCGAAGTATACATCGGAGCTGGAAAGGGGAGTATCAGTGGAGGAGACGTTGATGGATTACGTGCCTGACATAGTGAAGCATGCCGCTGCCAACGTGGAGAGGACTGATCTAAGAACTCTGCTCTTGGGTCGTGATGCACGGAAACAGAGACGGGTTATTAGAAGGGGTCGAGGGGACGATATATCTGGCGGTGGAGGAGCGGGTGACTATGGAGGGTCTGGGGGATGTGATGGAGGCGGCGGTGGTGATGGTGGCGGAGGCGGCGAATAGGGAACGATGGAACGGCCAATGTTCAAGATTGTGAAAGTGGGAATTGGAATGAAATTGAACTGATAGAGTCGATTACAAATTGTAGCAACAGGGGAAAATAGATATGAGGGAGGCAGGAGTAGAGCTGTAGAAGTGGGAAGCAATAGAAAATAAAGGGGAAAAAAGAGGCTGGGTGTGCGTCCTAGTGGACTGATCCGTTACGACCTTATACTGATGGCAAGGACTGTCAGCGAAAGCTTGGTGCAACTTCACGACACGTGGAGCTACCAAGATGCCGCAATCCTCTCACTGTGAAATTGCCACGGCGACGATCTACTGCTAGCGGTCTGACGAGACCAGCTGCGTACGGAATACTCGGATGCACTGGACTGCCTAATGACAACTATTCGTCCTGGCATCTTGACGTCAATGGCATGGATCATTGCCATATGCTTGCACAGCTCAATTTGCGCCCGTTGCTTGACACTAAAATGGTCTAGGAAGACTTGGCAATGAGGGAATTATTGACTTCTCCAGGTGAGGAGATCATGCTCCGACAATATTGAGGGGGATTCGTATTGCAAAAATGGCGCGTGGGAATGGGGTTTGTTGGGGTAGCGAGACACCAGTTGGAGTCTAGAAAAGTCGAGACGAAAACCCCGCACTTCTCCGCCTGCTCCGCCTGAGTTTAATTCAAGCTTATTCCAGGTGCACGGCTGTTCACTTGTCGCAGTGACCAAGAGATGCATTCTTATTCGTTATTCAAGGTCCTTCATCACCCTTCTAAGGCCAGACTATTTGTTCTAGCGTGTTGCAGCGGCCGTTGTCTCCCTGCGCCTCGGGGGTTGAATTGGGGCTCGGACGTCCGAGGTCTCCAATGGATCAACAACATTCTGCTACACTATGACATCTTCGCAATCAAGCGCGGGAAAAGACGGAATTCAATGTCCACTGTTGTCGTGTCCTCGTATGTGGGTTGACAGCCACAACCTTGACCTTGTGGGCAGCACCCAGCTACGGAGAAGTCTATTGCCCCACGGGGTAGAATGGTGGAGGAACGATGGAATCTTACAAGAACTGGGGCATAATGGGGCGCTCCATACGGATACAATACTGGAGACCGACCGTCGGTATTGTAAGTGCGATCAAACTCGCCGAAAAGTATAGATAAAAGGGTCCCTGCACAACTCGTAGGAGATTCTTTGGCCCAAGATACCTCACTACCTATCTGAGAGGCAGTGGTATCGCTTTTCAGTCAGAACCCCTTCGACCTCTTGTATTGAAGTCAGTCAATTGCAATCGCCATGGCAGATCTTGAGAAGCCGTTCCCAATTGAGACTGAAAAGGTCGACAACACAACCATCGAATACGAGCGAGCTCAGCTTCTGGCTCATCTACCAGACCCTGACGCTGGAAAAACGTTGGAAGAGCGTCGAGCTATTGTAAGTACAATCACGGACGCACTGATACCAAGAAACGACTTAGCTGACGGGCAAAACAGGAAAAGAAGCTTATGTGGAGGGTAGATCTGGCCCTTATCCCGTGGCTATCCTTCCTCTACCTCTTATCCTTCCTTGACCGTACCAATATCGGAAATGCACGCCTGGCTGGTCTCGAACTCGATCTTGGGATGGTCAAAGGGGACTACAATAATGCATTGACGATTTTCTTCGTCTCGTATGCTGTCGTCGAACCTGCAACAAATGCTCTGCTCAAGAAGATCACGCCACGGTTATTCTTCACCCTTATCATTCTAACATGGGGACTGATAATGACTCTTATGGGGCTTGTTACCAACGTAAAGGGCTTGCTGGCTGCTCGGTTCTTCCTCGGTATGGCCGAAGCCGGACTCTTCCCCGGAGTCAACTATTACCTCTCTTGCTGGTACAAGAGCTCTGAAATCGGCATCCGGTCTTCTATTTTTTTCTCGGCAGCTGCACTAGCAGGCTCCTTTGGCGGTTTGCTTGCTGCAGTCATTGCGAAAATGGATGGAATTGGCGGGAAACCTGGTTGGGCTTGGATCTTTATCTTGGAGGGCCTTGCTACTGTGGTGGCTGGACTGGCGTGCTGGTGGCTCGTCTTTGATTGGCCAGCAACAGCGAGCTTCCTGAGTCCTGACGACCAGATCCGAGTCCAACGTCGCTTGATCATGGACCGACAAGGTCGAACTGCCGAGGATTTCGACAAGAGACACATGTTTGCTGCTTTGAAGGACTGGAAAACATATGGATACATGCTTATCTATATGGGCTGTCTTACACCTCTATACGCCTTCTCCCTGTTTCTCCCGACCATCATTGCTGGCATGGGGCATTCGGGCACAAAAGCCCAGCTTCTCTCTGTGCCCCCTTATGCAGTCGCAGCAGCTCTTACCATTTGCGTGGGATTCTACGGTGACAGGACCCGACAGCGAGGTTACTGTAACATCGCCATCGTTTTGCTTGGTATTGCTGGTTTTGCTATGCTCATAGCGACGTCCAACCCCACAGTGCAGTACGTCGGCGTCTTCCTCGGCGCAGCAGGCATTTACCCCACCGTTCCGAACACTCTCTCCTGGTTGAACAATAACACCGAGGGTTCGCTCAAACGCGCTTTTGTGCTGGGAGTAGTGGTTGGCTGGGGCAATCTGAATGGCGTGGTATCCTCAAACATCTACTTGCTTCGCGAAAAGCCCCGTTACTATACGGGGCATGGGGTTGTCTTTGGCTATCTGGTGGTTTTCTTGCTTGGTGGTTCTATCTTGATGCATCTGGGACTTCGCAAGATGAACAGAGATCGCAGCCTTGGCAAGATGGATGCCAAATGGGACAGCTTGTCAGATGAACAGAAGTGGGTTCGAGGTGACCTGCGACCTGACTTCAAATACACCCTATAGACCAGATAGTATTATATAGTTGATGTCACTTAGCCATTATATACCAAAGTCCTGACGTCTGCTCAAGATTCTCTTCTTGACATCCTCAGGGTATCCGTTCTCAAAATCACAAGTCACCCAGCCTTGCTTCCCTTCATACTCTTCTGGCAACAAGCAATTGGCCACAACCTTTCCTCCCGTGAGCTTTGTCCCAGGCCCGTGCGACATATACGGCACGAGTGGGTAGGCAGGTACATCCTCAAAATGGAACTCATCCATTGCTGGTCTACATCTCGTTGCAAAAGCCCAAGTAACATCATTCATGTCGAATGGATTGATATCCTCCCCTACAACAAGCAAGCGGTGGATCTGCATACCGCACTTGGTGCGGAACACAAGGTCTCCTATCTTGGTGCAGAAGTCCTTGGCGTTCGTTTTCATTTCGGCTAGCTTCTTGCGGTCTACTTGCACAGCTGCCCAGATAACCTGCGTCTCGAACAAGGCAAAGACTTGGGTCACTGGCAAATTGTGCTGCTGGAGCAAGTGCCGTATCTCAGCAGAGGCAAGCGTTCCAATCATGGTTTGCGTCTCATCTGGACCCAGGTTCGCGCGTCCAGGTACACAAACTGGTAGAATTGGGTTGTTGCGATGAGTGATTGCTTTGACAGTATATAGAGGCTGCTGAGAGTTTTCATCGAGAAAGCTGTAGCCGTGCATCTCGCCGAATGGACCCTCTTTGGCAGTATCTGTGATAGAAATGGTCCCCTCTAACACGATCTCGCTAGTCGCGGGTACGTACATGTCGTTGGTTTCGCACTTGACCAGCTCTAATGGTGAACCACAGAGTGCCCCGACGTATTCGGATTCCGAGACACCAGCTGGTAGGGGCATACTGGCCGCCATGGTTGCTATAGGCGGGGCTCCCAAAGCGATGGCATACGGGACGTCTTTGCCGGTCTTTTTCCATTGTTCGAAGATTCTGGCGATATGCTGTGGCTTCATGATGAGCCCGACCATGCGCGTCTTATCATAAACCATCGCGCGTGCGATGGACCAATTTGTCCATGGCTCTGTTGGATGTGGTATGACGTTAATCCCCAACGTCTGGATGTAGTTCCCCCCATCGGCCTTGTTCAAAAGAGGAGCTGGCAACTTGGTGAGATCGACATCATCACCTATGACGATGTTTTCTTTGCAAGGCCCAGTAGAAACATGAACTGGAGGCAGTGGCCTTTCTCCCTTTGCCGACAGCATCTTGTCAATGACATCTGTGACGCCAGCGTCTTTTGGAAGTGCGAGATGCTGTGCAAGACGTCGGTAAGGATATTCAGGGTCACTAGAGAAACCACCTGGCGCACCGAGGATGCGAAAGAGGCCTTCTTTTGCGCCCTTCACATTATGGAACAACGGAGCCTTGGAACGTAGTTCATATGCCAGCCGAATGGCAGCTGCGACTTCGAGTTTGGGATCGACTTCAGAAGTGATGTCGGCTAAGTCGTTATCCTCTCGCAAAGTGTCCACAAAGGCCCGGAAGTCAAGGTGCGTGGGAGTGGAAGTCCTGCCTGCTGAAAGTGGCCTGCGCGATGCGCGGCTCGCCAGGAGCTTGTTTGTCAAGGAAGGTCGAAATCGTTGCATCATGGTCACTGAATATTCAATGGATGACAGTTCAAGATTTTACCTTCATGACCGGTCCTCCAGGTCGTTGTCCATCTATGAGTTTAAGTGGGTGAAGCATTGTCGGCCGCCTCGTACCACATCTGGAAATGCGCTGTAGTCAGCTTTAGCAAGCATGTTATTAAGCACTACTGCAGCGATCTGTCATCTCGTAGCAAGCCACAATGTAACAATCTTATCTCGATCGCGAAGCCGTACCGATTATCCGAAATCACACCACTACAAAGGTCCAATCGTTTCATCGTCCTCGTCCCTCTATCCTGCTCGGGCTCCGTCCTTAATCATACCAGCCCGGCGATTTTAAAATCCAGTCGTCGGAAGTGTCTATATAGAAAAATCAGGTAATTTATTGGTGAGCGGGAATTTCTGATCCGTCATGGCCGGTGGACTTAGAAGGCGACCTGTCGAAGTCAATTGTCGGCAAGATCCTCGACAGGCTAGGTTGGATTGCTTTGGCTAATAAAGTGTCCTGGGTCTTGACAGAGGAGGTTCGAGATAAAGAACACTAATGCAAATTTCGTATAAAAGTAGGACTGTGAGATGTGGCGTTTGCCTGGAGCCTTGTAAATCTTGGAATGATGCAGGATCGGCACCCCCATTCTATCATATAGTGCTTATACCCTTCCATACGGCAGCCAGATGAATATTAGGATACTGAATGGCATGTTTGTAAACTCTGACTAAGTCTCATCTAAGGGCCTGTTGCATCTGTCTCTTCAAGCTGATCGGCTCTGTTACTCGTATAAGGATTGCAGCTTTAGGAGGCGTGTACAGGCTGCCGAGTAGATCTGACTTGCGATTCATGCGGGATTGAAGAAGCTACTAGAATCTTAATTGTACCAACAACTGCACGAGAGCTTCAATCAAGTTCCATAAGGATAAGATGCACAGTCTTGCTCGCCCATTACGTCTCTTCAGCACACACGATTTCACAAGGCTTTCACTCGCCCCCCACCCGGCGATTCATACGCGATACAAATCATACCTTGCTAGGTCCAATGGCCGTCGGAAACGCATCGTCGTTGCTGTTACAGGAGCAACTGGTTCGCCCCTAGCTGTTGCTCTTCTCAAACGCCTCCGGGAACTCGAGGTCGAGACGCATCTCATCATGTCGAAATGGGGAGGGGCAACACTCAAATACGAGCTCGAAGCCCCAAGAAACACGACTTCATATCTAGAATCTCTTGCTTCAGTCACCCACTCGTCACTAGATGTCTCAGCTTCACTATCCTCTGGTTCTTTTCGCACAGACGGCATGATTGTAGTTCCATGCAGTATGAAGACATTAGCAGGCATACGCATGGGCTACGATAACGACCTCATCGTACGAGCGGCAAGTGTGACATTGAAGGAGAGAAGAAGACTTGTTCTAGTGGCTAGAGAAACACCGCTGACGAGCATTTACTTGGAGAACATGCTTGAAGTGACGAAAGCTGGCGCTGTTGTATTTCCACCAATGATGGCCTTTTACACAAGACCGAGTTCTATCGATGACATGGTACAGCAAAGTGTGGTGAGAATGATTGACTTGCTGGATCTAGAAGTCATTGATGGGGATATGCAGGATGAAGTCCGTTGGTCAGGGTTTGACTGGGCACGTAAGGGAAAGCAAAACACCTAGTGCAAAGACACAGGACATTTGTAGCCTTTTTTACGACACTGTTCTGGGCCGGAGATATTTCAAAGACCCGTTCAGATATACTGATGAGCATCAACCCAAAAGTTTCTTGAGTTAGAACGTGATTTACTACTGCACACATCTTGCTGTTATAACTTTCAATGTCTTCTTCTGAGGGATGCCTCTATTCAGTAAAAATATCCGGTATTCTGAGTATTTCACAGGAAAGCAAGTAAACAGAGAGTTACCACTAAAAGAATATAGGCGATATGCTATCTCTGAGGCCCTTCGACAAATGTTTAAAAAACAACTATAGCACCGTTCGCTTCAGTTCTTGTATAGCTAACACCATGCACCTTGAATCCTTCAGCGTTGAGAAGAGTAATAATGCCACCATTGTTAGAAAGCGGGACGCTAGTTTCAATGGTCTTGGTGTCAGTAGGGCCAATGCGCGTGCCCGAGGGTAGAGTTTGAGTATCTCCAGTCTTGATACGGATCTTCCATCCACTGAGATCAATCTCAGCTCCAGTTCTGTTCTTGAGAGTGATAGTCTCGGGAGTAGTGCCTGGCTGCTGATCGGGACCAGGTGGGTTGACAAGAGCCTGGACAATGAACACCGGCGAATCTTCAATGTCGACTTTCTCCTTGCCGTCATCGGACCTCTCAGGGGCAAGAAGGTCCGCCCAAGTGATGAAGTCTTGGTCGGGCAGTGGGTGGCCAGCCCGTTCGGGCCCGTCTTCAGTATGCACAGCCTGAGAGGCAAAGCCAATGAATACAGCCTCCCAATGATCTTCAAATTGAAAAACCAGACCACCGTCCTGGAAGACGCCATTGTCCTTAAGCCAACGTCCTGAATTACCCTGATTCATGTGGACGTTGTGTATACCTTTGCCGTCATTGAACTCTGAGCCGTAGATGTATACTGTGGCTTGAGCTGAAATGGCCCTATCGATGATGGGTCTCAACTGATCGAGGATGTCATTGTCTGCTCCGTCAACATCATGAGGGAGGATGCGACCGCAGGCACGGTTGAAGAGATTGCTACGGATATAATCCAGCGCAAGACCATCAAATCTCTGCTCCGATGCACCAGAAAGACGACGAAAACCGTTCCTCAGCTGAGATAGCTTGGTGGTGACATTATGGGTAAAATCTGAAACTGTCCAGTAGGCAAGACGGGACTCTTCTTTGTTTCCTGACTTGATGTTGATGGCAGCTCGACCTTCTGCGCCATCACCATCATCGAAGTAAAGCGAGAGGTGAGGTGAGTCAGGATCAGCCTTTCTGTCTTCAAAGGTGTAGCTGGCAGGCTTCGCACGCCAGACGCCGTAGTCTTTGACCATTGTAAAGGTGAGATACGTGGAATGAGAAGAACCAAGGAAGGTAAAGTGTTGTGAAGACAGTTGGTTGTGAGGACTTCCTATCAATTATCCAGAGATACAATAGGTATATATAGTATAAAGGACGTGTGTCAGATTCAGATCTACAAATATGCCTTGGACAACATGGTGGCGCAGAAGGCTGAATTGCCCTGCATTAAAGTTATTCAGCCAGCCACGAACCTCCTTGCAGCGTCAAAGAATGTGATATCTGAGGCCAGACATGGTTTGCGACTTGATTCTCAGCACTAGCCCGTGCCCTACAACAGTGACTTGTTCACAGCAACACTATTTACACGAGTAGCGATTGGATCGACATAGCGGTGACTGCAAGATCCCCTACATAATAGGAATATTTATGATAGCAATCATTGCAGACTTAAAGGATAGGTGCTCGTAGAATAACGAGTAGCGCGTGCAGATTTTGTTTACCATGCCTTGGATAATTGAATAAAGAGACCTTTGCTTGGCTTTTGACTTTCCACCCTCGCAATTCTCAGCTCCGTATTGTTACGGAAGTCTGTATATGCTGTTGTAAGGGAGGGTGCCACACTGTGTTCGCCCAGGGCTCTGATTGGCAATTCCAAGAGCAGCTGAAGAAACAAGACTTGTCTCTCTACGCCACTGTCTAAAACATATGATATTTATGCTTATAATTTAGTCTCGACCTTACATAAATTTAGCATTTTATCGTATTGCTCCCTTACAGCAGGTAGAAGTCTGTTCGGTCTAGACTTTTAGTCCAGCTGCCACACTGCCGATATGACGTAGAGTATAGACTTCTAGCCCTGGCTCTCTACCAGCGCTGGCCCTATGGCATTGCAGGCCCATCGTCAATTCGGAACGCAGAGGGGAGTCTGGCATCGAACACTCTGTACTTTCGTCAGCTGCGAGGACGGGAAGGTTAGTACATGTTTGAGGGGAGGGCTCCATGGCTGTCCCTACAGTGGCCTACTTATGCGACACAAGGGTCAATGTGCCACGTCATGCTGTGATTACGCGCCTGACAAAGTCCTGTGGCAAGGCAGGAAGCATCGTCAAGATTTCATAACATGCTTCACTGTGGCTAGTCAAAACTGCTGCCCGAAGTGACGAATTGAAAAAGTACAGATAGAGACCGCTCGGTTTGAGGCAATATTGTCCAGGCATAGGACGCCGCCCTGTTCACCACTAGAGAACCGTTGGAGTCGGTCGGGGAGCATGCTCCCCGACCGTCGGCCTGCCGCTTGCATGAACCCCTCAGCGGTCATAGTCGGCTTTATCGATCCGACAAGTTGCCCACTGCTCATGTTCCAATCAGCGTCCTTGGATTGGGAATTCTACGCACTAACAGAGGCATGAAATATCAATGGCTTCCTCTTGTTATTTCATTAGAATGATATACATCCAATCACACACTTTACAATACCAGAAACAACTACAAACGCCTCCCAATGGAAAAGTTCGATGTCGCCGTAATTGGTCTCGGTGCCCTTGGCAGTGCAGCAGCTTGGCAAGCGGCACGAAAGGGAGCAAAGGTCATCGGCTTTGAACAGTTTGAGTTTGGCCACGTCCGGGGTGCGTCTCACGACACGTCTCGCATCGTCCGCACGGCATACGATGCCCCAGAATACGTCGCGCTCGCCAAAGCAGCTTATGAAGACTGGGCCGAACTGGAGAAAGACGCCGGGTTGAAGCTGTTGACTGTCACCGGTGGTATCGTGGTACTTGCGAATGGTCGCACCTGGACATCCGGCTTCAAGGTCTCGGATTACACTGCGAGCCTTGATGCCAACAACGTACCTTACGAGCTTCTGGGGGCCAAAGAGGTCAATAAGCGATGGCCCAAGCTGGACATTGGTGATGACGAGAATGCGGTGTACACTCCCGATACTGGCATTGCCCACGCGGCTAAATCGGTCACGGCAATGCAATTCGTTGCTCGCGCTCGCGGAGCCATTCTCAAAGAAAATACCCCAGTAACTGCAGTCATACCAATCGCGGATGACCGAAACAACAAAGGAGTCATCGTCAAGACGGAAAAGGGCGATTTCCAGGCTCGCAAGGTCGTCCTGGCTGCAGACGCCTGGACCAACAAATTGCTTGCTCCCCTCGGTGCACAGATCCCACTTGAGGTCATGCAAGAGCAAGTAACGTACTTCAAGCCTAAAGAACCATCTCTATTTACTGCCGAGCACTTTCCTGTATGGATCCGGGTGGTTGATGGAAAGACATTTTATGGGTTTCCCACTTTCGGTGAACCTACCATTAAGGCAGGCCGAGACGTGTCAAACAATCACATGAGCCCCGAAGAACGATCATACATCCACTCTCCGAAGCTCTTGGATGAGCTGACCGCATTCATGAAGGACTTTGTAACCAAAGATGAGGAACTTGAGATCCTTCGCACAGTTACATGCCAGTACACGATAACCCCGGGTCGACAATTCATACTCAGCGCACTAGATCAGTATCCCGACATTTTGGTTGCGTTGGGGGCGGCTCACGGTTTCAAATTCGCACCTGTTATCGGTCGCGTCATGGCGGAGCTGGCTATAGATGGCAAGACAACTGAGGATCTGTCCAAGTTTGTTATACCGGCGATTCAATCAGTTGTTCGAAGTAAGATCTAGCATATAGATAAACATCACCATTATTATTACGAGAATCATTGAATTATTCATGATGTTATGATATTACCAACCATCTATAACTTATTTGTTCAATAAATTGCAAAATGAATCTGCCTTTTCGCGTTGGCATCACACTCTGTTTTCAGTGGCACTCCCAAGGTGCGCTGCTCGGACTATGGGACCAGTAAACATAGCTCAAGTCTCCTTCAGGTTGAGCAAAACGGATCGATACGTGATTGGTGCCTTTCACTCGCACTGACAAAGGAAATTGGTAGACAAGATTGCTTCACATGTAATCATGCTATTGAGAGGCTCGATGCATGCACGCAAAGATGTACATAGGTCAATAAATTTAGGACGGACTATGCATCGAAATGACTAGGAAGAGGAGGGTCTGGGCCGAAGGCTGATAACATAGGTACCATCCTGAGAAGTAAAGACATTCGAGAGCCAGCATAGACATCCAAATCATGTCAGCACCTTTCTCTACATAGACCGCTTCCCATAAGGCTCAAACGGTAAGATGACAGCTATAATAGCCTTACATAATGATCAGTATCCGCTTCCATGAAATATCATCAGGAGTACAGCTTACCATGACGATGTAGAGCACAGCGCACACATAGATGGGGACTGATGTCGCAGTGTTACCGTAAGCTGCTACAAACGAGGATACCAAACCCATGATTCGGTTTCCTGCTACAGCTATTCCGTTTCCGGTCGCCCGATGGGCCGATGGCAGCACCTGTGTCATGTCAGTTGATACAACTAGAGCTATTCCAAGTGCTAATTTGACAAACCTCTGGAGTGTACGCATACACTGGGAAACATCCATGTCAGTATGTCTCCTCTTATCAATGTAGGCACCAGTGACTCACAGGTTCCATAGTAGATATTCAACGTGAAAGCTATGACACAACTCAAGGCAACATTCTGAGCCGGAGTCTTGACGGCAGTATAAGCAAAAAAGAAGGCCATTGTGATAAGAGCTCCAATGGCCATGGTATACTTGCGGCCAAGCAGCTTAGAATTGCACATAAAACCAGCAGCCACTGGTCCAAAGATACCCGTGATACTGCTAAGCATGTAGTTTCTCCACTGATAATACGGTCCTGACTCTCCTGTTTGGGCACCACGACTGGCAAGGTAATCAGGGAGAAAGACATAAAACAGTGGGTACGCCAGGCCTGCACACGTCAGTTTCATCGTAGTGATGTAAGGTGGCTGTTGCGTTACCAATAAGAAGCCACGATAACCAGATCAGAATCGTTGAGATGGCGAGCTTTTTGGTCACAAAAAGTCCATGTATATGGGCCCAGAACTCTCCGACCCCGTACCTGGACTTGCCATATGTGGAGTCGATGGTCCCCATAGACTCAAGTGCCTCAACAGTGAGACTGCACGGTCGTTGATATTTCTTTGCAATATCTTGGTAGATGGCAACCACAGCAGCGTCGTCACCCTTCGCAAGAAGGTACTTGGGGGTCTCCTTGAGTCGAATCACAGTGACTCGTAAAATGCTGCATACAAAGACGAGAGCTCCATTGCCGTACCAGACATATCGCCAGCCCTTCGATAGGGATCAGTCACACGAACCAAGTTTATCGTATATAAAATGCCTTTACTAACCATGTTGTTACCTTTAGTACATGTATCAGCATCCACGCAGATGTACTTGGGATTCGAGTAGATTGGCCAGCAAAAGGCGGCAACAATGACATATGCGAGGCCCCACCAGCAGGCCATCAGTGTAACAAGCCATTGCTTGTTGCCAGGGAGAAATTCGAGGAAGACAGTGGTGTCTAGAACAAGGTTTCCGCCAGCACCAAATCTATTACTCACTGTTAGTAAGTTGCGACTTCAATGATGAGGAACCTCTTTACGCAGCTAGGCCAACAAAAGTAGCAAGGACAATCCAGTTAGGCGACGCACCGGCCGCAATGGCAAATACGGAGGATAAGAAGAGTGAAATGTTGAAAGCATAACGACGGCCGATGACATCCGCACCTAAGCAGCATATCAGACTTTTATCACAGAACGAGAGGGTTCATGTTGGGTTACCTAGTCCCCAGAATAACACCCCAACCAGCATTCCGGTATAGACAGCCACATTGAGGCCATAAGAGAAGGCAGGACGAAACTCAAGAGCAGCCTGGCCGGCAGTCACAGCTTGGAGGGCAAGAATGAGAGAGTCAGCAGCGTAGCCGAAGCCATTAAGGAAAAACAGCTTGAGGTGCATGTTTGTCCAGCCGATTTCATCCATGGTCTACACAGCAGGTGCATTAGTTTGGATTGTCATTATATACTTGGATTGGAACTCGTTCGACCTTATTGATGAGGCGCATCTTGGCATCAAGCACTGGGTCGATTTCTCGCATAGAGAAGATTTGGTCATCCTCGATTTCCATCTGGAAACTCCGAGACTCACCATGCCGGTCGCCACTGATACGTAGGTCGGCATAGCGTTCTCGGTCAGAGAGTTTGTCTGATGGGTGAGACACGGCAACTAGACCGCCCGTGGTAGATTTGTTTGACATGATCACGCAAGATGTGGAGAGGAAATGGTTGGTGAATGTGAAAGCTACTCTGGTCTAGAAGTGGCCAAATTGAAGAAACTCTAAACCAGAACGTGGAGCATGACCTGTCTTTTATTATTAATTTGGGCTCGTTCATTAGTTCCTATTTTGTCCTTGTCATTCTTATCTAGCTAGCAGTGGTAAATGCATGCCATAACTAGGTATACCTTTTAGTTGCACGCTATTGATTCGTTGATCTGCCAGTTATGTAGTTCGTCGAGCGGGGTAATCAGATATGGTATGGGGCACGGCGCACAGAAATCAAGTTCCCCGGTGCCCAGGAAGCTCTTAGCTCGTTTGCCAGAGCAATGTTATGCATCAAATTAATTACTACTTGTCATTGAAAGACCCATGTAAACCTTGTTCTGTTCAGCCTAACAAAACACAAAGAGTTGATTCCAGGACTTTGTACTAAGTCTGCATTCCAATATCAAATGAGGGGGTTGTACTGATAACTGATCAGCCAGCACGTGGTCGGGGAATACCACTTTGGTCTCCCCGAGAGCGGCACCTAGCGGGGCGGGGAGAATATGGGATGCCCGAACAAGGCAATGGTCATGCGACAGTCATGATGAAGTTCTCATTTACAGTTCCCGACCAATCAATTCAATTGTATAATCATAACAAAGATATGGCCTATCGCAGTCGATCATACTGGTACAGGATAAGGATGACAGAAGAGTAAGGAAGCTCTCGGGGAGGTCGGACCGTCTGAACTCTGAGGTCGTCAGTGCTGCCTCCCGTACGTAGACGGCGGGAAGATTGTTGAGGGATGGTCAGATAAGTTAAGAGAACGATCAGAGCTTCCTACCTCATTTTCAGCTACACCTAATTCATTGTCTTGCTATAAGCAAAATTGACCAGTTTCCACTCTTAAGCTTTTCCAAGTTCTAAATTCCTCACCATTGCCATGTTCTCGAAACTCGGTTCGGTGCTGGCCATGACCAAGCCAAATGGAGACGCAATTCTGTCCAGCAAGCCAGATGCTCAGGAACCACGGGCCCTCCCCGCATCATGGTATCGGCAGGATGAAATGTATCAACTCGAACGCCGCGCCATTTTCTCTAAGCGATGGCTTCTTGCCACGCACAAATTGCGTTTCACCAAGCCCGGAGACTTTCTCCGCTTCGAAGAGGCTGGCTACCCATTCGTGCTGTGTTTGGACAAGGATGGAGAGACCATCAATGGCTTTCACAACATCTGCAGGCACAGAGCCTTTCCAATCGTCACAGAAGGGGAGGGAAACGCCAAGATCTTTTCTTGCAAATATCACGGCTGGTCATACGGGATAAACGGAAAACTTGCCAAGGCACCACGCTTCGACACTGTTCCAACATTCAACAAGGAGAACCACAGCCTCTTTCCAGTTCATGTGCACATCGATGCCATTGGATTCGTCTGGGTTAACCTGGATGCGTCCCCGGAACCAGAAGTGAAATGGTCTGACGACTTCGAGGGTGTTGATTCGCAGGAACGGTTCAAATACTTTGACTTTTCTGAATATCACTTTGATCACGTCTGGGGCATGCAGGGCAATTACAACTGGAAAACGCTTGCTGATAACTACAACGAATGTTATCATTGCCAGGTTGCGCACCCAGATGTCAAGGCTATAACAGACTTGACCTTTTACTACACCGTCTCCAAGCCCGGCTACATTCAGCATTTCTCGCGACCCAAGAAGGGAACTGAGCAAGATGATATCAAGATCAGTAGCACATATTACTTTCCCAACTCCTGCATGACTGTTTCGTAAGTCCTGATCCTTCATACTATTGGTACAGACACCGAACTAATGCTTTGTTCCTTGCTCAGCCCACACTTCTTCTACATGATGCGATGCGTACCAACATCAGTTGGCACTTGCTCAATGGAGTATGAAGTCTATCGCCATAAAGACGCCACTGACAAAGAATTCGAGAGGACCAATCAATTCTTCAAGAGAGTTCTCGGGGAAGACAAGTACTTATGTGATGCAGTGCAGAAGAACTTGGAAGCGGGCGTTTTCACCAATGGAGAGCTACATCCGGACTTGGAGAGCGCACCAATATTCTTTCAGAATACTGTCAGGCAGATCGTGACTGATCATCGCAGGAAGGAGCAAGCTTCAAAGGAGGAGATATGGCCGGCCAGGCGCCACGTGTCGACATCTGCGGTCACGAAGGGGGATGATGAGTTTTGTGATGGACTGGCTTGCAAGGCTGATAATGCCGATATGGACTGGTGAGGCTTGGGTTGGATGTAGTGCGTTGTATAAGGCAAGCCTTTTTCTTCGAGATGTGGTTCTGGAGCATAGATAGTGATAAGTTCTAGTGCTGTTGACTTAGAGATTGGACATACGGTGGCAGAAGTAATAAGTAGAAGTTGTCCTAATTCAACCCGTTGACCTTGTCCATTAGCTTTGCTAATAATCTTTGAATGATGCAGCATAGATGATCACACACCAATCCATCCACTAAACCATCTCCTGTGCAATATCGTCCGCTATTCAGGGACTTTGTAGACACCCAAAAACTGTGGATTGGTGGCGAACTCTTCCTTTACCTATTCATCCTCATGGCCAACATCATAAAGTCGCGTATATTGAGCAGTACTTACAATATCAAGCCCGCCAACCAATTCGCCATCGGCCCATAACTGGGAAAATGTCGGCCAGTTGGCATATTCCTTAGTGCCCTGGCGAATAGCCTCATCCTGCAGCACATTGAAAGAGTCATACTGGATGCCGTGCTCGTTCAAGATACGAACGATACGCCGACTGAAGCGATACAGTGGACACTTGGTGACGCCCTTCATGAAGAGCATTACTGGGGCAGTATTAACTAGGTCTCTTAATCGAGAGTTGAGTACTTCTCTTGACTCCACAAGCTCAGAGGTCTCTACCGTCTGCGGACCGGCCTGTGCAATCTGGATGGTGGTTCTCTCAGTAATTGTCAGCATAGTCGGATGTATTTGAGTCCGGTATTCTTATATGAGACGGACCCAGGCAGAAAGAGCTAACACGATCAGGGCTATCCTATAGCTCAACACTGGCGAATATTTGACAGACATCATGTACCTCATTATTTTTCAGGCTTCCATCAGCAGGTTATTGTTTTTAATAATGGTCTGGCTCTGTTTGGCTCCTTTTTCCGTGCTTTCATTACCGCCAAGACATGCTGTCATACCCATCTCATTCTTGCGCGTGTTACCTTCCCGGGTCAGCAGCATATATCGTCGACCTCATTGATCCCACCATTGTTGATCGGGAGCAAGATGTATCTGACGCAATTAGTGTCACCATAAAGTAGAATCTCTTACATTAACGGATGATCTGACTAGGGCGAAAATCTTTCCCATGTCCCGGGCATCTGTGGGAAGTGTAGCCTAAGCGTGTTTCGTCAGATATTTTTGGGTTACGAGCGTTTGTCCTACTAGACCAGGCCTCAAGATTCGGGTTCCGAGATCAGCTCATTGCCGATTGATAACATGGCTTCCAATCAATACAAGTATGAGCTCTGTTTTCTAATAATAAGTTTTGATATTTCAAGTCGTCTCGTATTTTGACCTCACAATAACATATAAAAAAAACCTTACAACTTCTCATTCTTCTCAATCCTCAGACACATCTTGCCTATCTTGATCCAGTTCAGATATTCCATCAGCACCTCAATATGCCAACATACCAAATCACCATCAAGGGTCCTGACAGTCAAGACTACACCTTGAGCTGCGATGATATTACATATATTCTAGATGCAGCCGAGGAAATCGGCCTCGACTTGCCTTATTCTTGCTAGGTAGGGGCTTGCTCTTCTTGTACTGGCAAGCTCATTTCGGGAACAGTCGATCAAAGCGATCAGAGTAACTTAGATGACGGTCAGTTGGAGGAAGGGTATGCTTGACTGTGTGTTGCATATCCAACAAGGGACTGTGTTATAAAAAGCCATCAGGAAGATGAGCTGAATTAATTTTCAGGCTATTATTGTTGCCGTGCGGCCACCATCACATCGGTGGAAATAGCTGCTTGAATATCTGAGAAACTGTCATAAATGCAAATAATCTCAGCGTTCAAGATATTACAGGATCTGATGTACAGTTATGTACATCCAATTCTCTGCACCTGGTGGCGATGCTCACATTGTAGACTAGAATGTTCAAACACTGAGACAAGTAGTCCAAGTTCCCAGAATACCCTGAACCAGTCACGCTAACGGCGTATCACCACCGTCGGCCCCGCACTCAATACAGTTAGATCTAAACTCCAATGCTCGTCCCCGCATTTGATAAGACCGTATGTTGAAATAATCGCCCATACTCATACCGAGTCAACGCCCCTCTTTTCTCCCTATCTTCTCTCTCATAAATTGAGCAAATACACGTGAGTCATGTTCGGCGGTCGATCGCATAAGCGTCTGCACCAGGCGTGCGAGAATTGTCGGTGAGTCCTTCTGCTACCTGCTGCTGCATTTGTCTCGATGCTCTGGCACGAGCAGGCGATGCAATACTGATCCAGCATGGGCAGGAGGAAGAAGACTCGGTGTCCGGGCGAAAGGCCAGCTTGTTCGAGCTGCACTCGCCTGTCAAAAACATGCACATACCCAGAGATTCGAGGAAACACTCTGGCCTCGGGTTCTCACAATGGGAGCAATACAACAGACACAGTATGCTTGCTGGATGCACCCAGGCATGATGAAGCCATGTTACTCACGTGGGGTGCTGTGTAGGAGAGACGGCTGGCCCAGCTTGAAGCAAAGATTCGTATGATGGAAAGGCAAGAGTATGATCAACATTCCCCCTTTTTGCTGCGTGGGTTTGTGTGGCTGATGATGCAAATCAACAATTCAATAGGCTCAATAGTGACATGGAATCTTTTGCCACAAGGGTATCTGCAAGCTCAGACCAGCCGCAAGACTGGCAGTTACCACTATCACCAAGCATCGAGATGGATAACTCCACAACGACCAGGTGCGTTGGCCGATATTTGCCCGCTGAGTTAGTTTGTTGACTGAGTGGCTGAGACAGCACATTGCCGCCGAGTGATGTTCTGGAAGATGTTATCGATGCGTACTTCCAGTATTGTCACAAACAGCCCTTATGGCTATTCAACCGAGAAGACTTTTCCTCGGTTCAGGGTTGTAGCGAGGAGACACTGTTGACTCTGCTGGCCCTTGCTTCGTGTCATTCGAAACATCCTTTCTTTCATGACCGCTTGCACGAGCTGACTCAAAGTTATGCACAAGCTGCAAGAGAGGGGATTATGCAGCAGGTAGGCGAGGACAAGGTCTCGATAACCACAATCCAGAACCTCTGCATGTTGACACTGGCCAACATACAAGGTAAGTTCTCTGCTTATGCTGACTGATCTTGTATGGGCTGAACAAGCTGTACAGCCAACAAAACGACTCTTGCATATCTGCACGTAGGCATGGCCATTACCCTTGCAAAATGTGCCAATCTCGACGTTGAGACCTGCGCCCTTAACGACTTTGGTTCGCGTGCAGAAGCTCGAAGAAGAGTGTTTTGGAGCCTGCATTTGCTGCAGCAGATGTATGGACATCAGGCCTTCACTACTGACATCTTACAAGATATTACCAGACCGCAATATATCGCGACGTATACAGACCCGCGTAAGAGTGTCAACGAAATGCCACCAGCCATTCCACATGAGGACATTTCAGGTCAAGACGAAACCACGAGTGCTGATAAGAAGAGCGGTACGTGGGCCTACATGATCCAGACGTCTACACTGTGGGGAGAGGTTCGCACATATGTAAAACAATGGGCTCAGCAGACCAACAACGCACCGCCTCCTTGGTCCATCGAGTCTGGATACGCAGTCATCAACGCTTATCTCATGGACTCGGAGACGAAATTCCCAGACCGTCACCGATTTGATAGCGCGCGATTTACTGACCAGGAAAGCCGACACCTCCAGAGCAATCGAGGATATTGGAGTCCGTGGGTATATCAGCAATTCGCATATCACACTATACACAATATGCTCAATCATCCGTTTCTGTATTCATCTAGGCCCCAACAGTCGGCTCAACTCGGAGTTCCCAACACATTCTGGAAAACGTCTTCTGAGCTTGCTTTCATCCACAGCACATGGGTTGCACGCCTCATCGAGATGGTGGTACATAAAGAATATCGCGTCTCTGACCCATTCATTGGTCATTGTGCGGCGATAGCGGCCACCATTCATATTTACTTTTGTCGGGCGGCTGACAAGACTACCAGAGAGGCTGCTCTAGATAGACTGGCGAAATGTGTCGCATTCCTAGCTGAACTGGCTCTGCTCTGGCCTTCATGTAGGTGGTTGGTAAGTTTGACCATGATACAGTAGTATTTTACTGGAACGCTAATGTTGAGTAGCACGAAAGACTCCAGTCCCTGATACGGGCAGCTTTCGAAATAGATCCTGAACAAGAAAAGGACCAAGAGATCCCGCCACCGAGGACCATCTCGATCAACACGCGTTTAATGTGGGATATACTCCTTTACAACTCTGGCGCTTACAGGGGTACGGCGAGTTCTCCCCAGACGCGAAGTCTTTTCGATGGCAGCTCGCTGTTCCCAGAGGACAACGCGAGTGACGGGGAGGACATCGTTGAGATAGATAATTTCCACAGCCCAACTGTTGAAGTCAGTCTGGGGAACGGCCAGGCACTGCCGCCGCAGCCGGGACGGCGAAGAACGAGATTTGGTCAGGGAACTCAGGAGTCCCAAGCAAATCTTCTAACTCAGTCTTCTTCTATGCCAGAGCCTATAGGAGGTTCCACGGAACATGCGCCACTAGCTTCTTGGCCTATGTCTTTGGATATGGCGTATGATCCTTTCTTTCAATTTCAAGATTCTGGGGGCCCCTTTTTCGGAACATGGGAAGTAGGAAACCTATAGTCTCAGTAGGCTGTAGTGGCTGTAAAAGATGGGCCGGGTCCCAGGGAGTATCAGCTTTGATTTCCTTGAACAAAAGACATGATTGGAGTCAACCAGCACTTATCCCACCACTACTACGCACGTCTCACATAGCCTCATCCAGTGGCATACGTGTACAGGGAGATACGCCCTGGCATATATATAGAAAATAACTGATAAAGAAGTTTATATCTAGACGTGAGCCCTATCGTGAGTTCTAGCATAATAAACACTACATATCTGGGCATCATGGGTTGGCACCACGTATGGTCATCATGAGATAGTAAGGGTCCCCCTTAAGGCTCTCGTGAATTGGTCCCTCGGACAGCTCATTAACATCCCAAGATGCCCAATCAAACCGGCCCTATTAGTTTTGGTGAGTCAAAAGCCTTCATAGCAAGAGAAAAAATGTGTAGTGGAGACTTACATGGAGGAATGCCGCGTTCGGGGTTGCGAGCCAAACTGCGGAATTACCCTGAAGAGCGACTGTTTAACCAATAATTGTCAGCTTTACCGGGTGTCGAACATATTACTTGAGCATACTGGCTGTCATCAGTGCCAACATCATCTTTGAAGCCCAACTTCACCCACTCCGGCGACCAGATAAGGCCAGGGTGCATTGAAGTGATCTACATCTCCTCAACGGGTGCATCCTTAGCAAACATCTGGAAGAGCATGGTACCACATGATTTGTTGAATGCGTATGCGGCAAGCTGCGTGGTGACGTCGTGCATATAACTGTGCGTCACGCTACTGGAGACGTTGACGACAAACTAGAGCTGAATATTAGCGCTGTTGCGGGCACTTTAGATCATGAAAGGGGCTGTCTTGCTCTCTGCTTTTCAGTATTCTGTGCATGGAACTTCTCAAACGACTTTACCGCAACAACACTAGAGCTTACATATGGGCGGGAAAGGGTGCAGCAAAGCATGAAATACTTAAGGACCCCCGAGGAGTAAGTAATCTGGGGTTGGCCGAGAAAGGAGGATAGAAAAGTTATGGATTCTCTGGAATAGCAGGACTTGGTATTAAGTATGACGAAATATTTACAGAACAATTGCAGAACAAAGTGCACTTCCAGGTCTTATTACGTGAACAAGAGACAGAATCTTAGACGACCGGTGTTGATTCCGTTACCACTACACAACTCTCAACTTGTCCCAGCCATAACAGCTTCCATGCCTCTAAGTAGATCCGCCAAAAGGTCTGCTGAATCCTCGACGCCAATGCTCACTCTCAAGAAGTCTTTTGTCACCGTCGAGTCCGTCATTGTCCTCCACTCAATCAAACTCTCGACACCGCCGAGGCTGGTTGCATGATGGAAAAGCATCAACTTGGACGGAAGATTGCGGGCATATTCCACCTTGTGGAGCGTTAGAGAAAATACAGGTCCATATCCTCGGGGCATTTGCTTTTGCAGCCAACTCCCTTCAATATTAGCTTCGTCTTGTAGACTGGCGTGATGGATCTCTTTGACCACTTTCTGAACGGTCTGAACCTCTTTATCGCTGAGACTTATCAAGGATTGTTGCCGACAGGATCCTGTCAATCCAAGTCTCAATGCACCAACGATGGCCTCTGCCGACTGGCTTTGCTTGAGGACTCTGATCTCGAGAGTCCGGATGCTCCTAGTGGCAAGCCAGCTGTCAAAACCTGCCATGACAGACCCAAGGTATAATCGATCCCGATGGAGTTGCTGCAGCCATTCATTGCTGGGGTTATCACTCTTGACCGCCAGGATACCACATAGGAAATCGGAATGGCCACCGATGTATTTTGTGCCAGAGTGCATGACAACATCTGCACCCTGAATGAACGCATCTTGCAGTGGAGGAGGCGCAAACGTCGAGTCTACACTGAGATAGGCACCTCTAGAATGTGCACGATCTGCGTAATACTGAATGTCAAAGGCCTTTCCCGTTGGATTGACAGGCGTCTCGAGATGTATCAAGTCGCCTGGACCTAATTGGTCCACGGTACAGTCGAGCGAAAGTATCTCCGTCCCAGACGAACGGGCATATAGCTCCAGAGTTCCATGGCAACCGTGATACCCCGCACCGATGGAGACTCTCTTGGGTCTCATCATGATGAGTAAAGCATGAAATGCGGCAAGACCAGAAGAGTAGGCAATGCAGGGCTGACCTAGAATAGAGGACAAGACGGTTTCCAGGCGCGATAATCCTGGCGTGGATTGTCTCGAGTAGCAGTGCTCCCCAACATCTAGAACCGGATACGAAGGTCTCTCGTGGTGTTCTCTCATGCGGTCTGGATCTCGTGGGTAGCGGAAGGTAGCTGCAACGTGAATTGGCGGTGCCACGTCGTCGACGTCGTTCAGCACATCATCCGCGTGCACGGCTTGTGTTGCAGTTGATAGGTTCGGTAGAGCCTTTGCTAAGTTATTTCTGAAACGTTGCTCTATTGAATCCATTTCTTCCTTCTGTCAAGACAAGTCATCGAAATTTAGAAGCCAATGCTCTGAGGTTCTGTTGCACGAAGGCATGACTGCTTCATATTGACGGAGCTTCTCAGCATCAACAGTTTGATTAGTCATTTATCAATCCATACTACTTAAATCGGTAGGATTTGCCGGTGCTGAGCACATGATGATCGCATTGTCCCCGACACAGTTCAATTGAGTGGGCGGCGGGGAGATTGAACCGCCTCCGGCCACGTGACCGGCCTTTGCATGGCTCTTAGTATTCCCCAGCCAGAGGCATTTGGAGATGTGAGCAGGTGAGCCAGACTTGCATAGCCACTACAGTCACCAGTACTAACAGGGTCAGGGCATTTGACTTATTTCAAAGGCTGAACCAGACATGATGCATACATTTAATTTGTTCTAATGTACTATGGAATGTAATTACTTAGAGATGAGATTCAGACATTCCAACTCTCCGGCGCGTCTGAGTCCACTCAATGATCAGGTCGACAAGTGAAAGAATCTGGTCGGCTGTATGATCAGCGTGTAAATTGATCCTAATTCGCTCCTGGTCCTTGGGCACAACGGGAAAATGAACAACGAGAACGCGAAACCTTTTTTGGCTCAAAAACTGTCCCAGAGCTGCTGCTCCGCCGTGGTGAGCGATGATGGGGATAATGGGAGACATGGTAGTATCAGTTCTAGACTTCATTGGGATAGTGATGATCCCGAGGTGCTGGCAGCCTGGCCATGATGCATGCTTGTTGATGGAATCATAGAACAGATTTATGTTGAACTGTACGAGGTCTCGCCTCTAAGGTGTCCATATTAGCGGATATAGGTGACGTTGACGATCCTGCAACATACCTTTTCGCCTTCGGCACTCGCTAAAATGCTATACCCAGTCTTGACTGCCGCCAAGGTCGTGAAGGTTGGTGCAGTGGAGAAAATGAGTCCACGGACGCAACTAAGCAGGACTTGTTTGCATTCTGTGCTTGACAAAACAACTGCTATGACTTTGAGTCAGCATTTAATATCCAATCACAGCCACAGGTCGACTTGGAACTTACCGCCAGCCCATGTGCTTTGCCAAAGGTATGAACCCGAATAGAGAAGTCTTTCTCCAGACCCAAATGAGACACCAGGCCGGACCCCTGGGGGCCTACCAGTCCCGTCGAATGTGCCTCGTCGATCAAAAATACAGTATTTCCGTGGGGAAGCTGCTCCTTCACTTCCCTGACGATTGCCTTGAGGGGCGCCACATCGCCGTCCATACTATAGAAAGACTCAAGTGCAATAAAAACAAGAGAGAGGCCTGATCTAACTCCTTCATGCTGATTCTTGGTGTCCAGCAAACGCTGTCGTAGACTTGCTAGATCGTTGTGGCTAAAAGGAAGAGTAGTTGCATGGCTGCGATACATTCCTTCCCGGATACTTGCATGGACGAGGCTATCATACAGAACCACATCATGCGGCTGGGTGAGTGTTGAAAAGACAGCAACATTTGCTCCATAGCCAGTTTGGAAGAACAGGGCACTTTCTGCCTTATGGAACTTGGCAATGTACTCTTCCAGTTGCAAAAGGTAATCGGTTGACCCTTCACCCCAACGGGACGCTCTTCCACCAAGGATAAAACTGGGATACTTTGCAAGCTCCTTGAGAAATCCCTTCCCCAAGAGGCCAGACGAGGATAAGGACAAGGTGTCATTTGAGCCAAAGTCAACCATGTCGGTTAGAGTGCCTGGGGCAGGTGGCTCAAGCTGCCAGCCTCTTCTCTGCCTATCCCTGAGGATTAGTTGCAAGTTACGTTGAAGTGCATCTGGTTTCGACATGATGTATTCGCTTCTACCAGTTTCAGAAAAGAAGTAAGGATATAAATCAAGAATAACTTGCTCAATGTAGCGAAACAAGGTAGTTTGGGCGGATCAATAGATGTTAAAGCAGCTAGAGAGTGACAAAAACTAATGTTGGTCTTTCGAGGCATACTTCGATGGCTTGCCTCCTTCCGAACACAAAAGACTTTGCTGTTGCATCTAGCGGTGAGGTGCCGATAGGTAACCTGTTTGATTCTTCATGGTCAAAAGATGGCAAACACAATGCTTGCCAAGTCAACTAGAGGTAAGCGAAGGCATTGTTCTGCCAATATCGTACCATAATATTGACAGCACATAGTCCATTGCAAGTGGCGCTGTTCGAGAACAATAGACGCTCCTGCGGGAATCTCCAGAAAGCTGCAAAGTCCGGCGGTCTGGGTCTTGTGTAAGGGTTACACCAACATCCCTCGAGGAACTCGTCACGCCATGAAGATCATAGATGAGAGCGTTGTGTAATGCTGTGTGGGAACACGGAGATCTCTGGCAGGATACCCCATGGCACCATTGGCTCGGTCGGCCTGTGCGTGATGTTTGTTTTGAGGTATCACATATGGCGAATCACTTTTTCTCTTAATACATGACTAGCCTGGGTCACATGGTCTCACTATTGGGTAACCGTCAAACCACTGTCGTTGCCGCCCGCTTATGAGCATCTAGAGTTCGCCGATTCACTTTTGGGGTAACATGGACTGCTTCTAATGCAGGTTTGTGTCCATCTATAGTTGACAACAATTCATCACCGACTATCCAATGGGTCTGGAGGTTGCCAAACCGCTTTAGCGTTGCATTAGTTCCTTATCGTGCAGCTTTGTGTTTGTCTATGACCAACGACCAACAATCAGAGCAAGAAGCTCTAACCCCGCCTGCAGTACAACACTATGGCTCTGTGACAGTCTCTCTTATGTCTGGCAGCAAAGAATAAAATGTTTGAGATGCGGCATTAACAGATGGTTGAACAAGAACACATATCGTCCTAGAATCACATTTGCATCTTTCAACATTCAGTTGCCATTCGTCCAAACCATAGGAATGGAGAACAAGATCATTTCCTGGAGCAACACGTCTCCAGAAGCCATCGCTGTTATTGAGGGAGCTCGTTCTATCTCTTATGGCGAACTCGTCAAATCCGCCAAAACGATTGCACGCTTCCTACAGGAACGAGGCGTCAGACATGGAGAAGCTGTGGGGATCTTGTTCGATGTTGATCATCGTCAAGTTATCGCGCAGTTAGCCATTCTCTTTACCGGTGGAACTTGTGTTCCGATTTCGCCCACTGCACCATTCCATCGCATTGCAAGCATGCTGAGTGATGCCAATGCTCAGAACGTCATTTGTGACGAAAGTTCAACGTTCTCTGCTGAAGGTATCACTCTTCTCCATCTAAGTGATGCACCAGCATCGGAAGCATCCACTGATGCAACGGACACTGGTTCCTCATGCAGTGGATCACGTCGTACGCACATACTGTATACCTCTGGCTCAACTGGCAAGCCCAAGGGTGTGCAGATCAGCAGCTCTGCCATAATACATCTGGCAACCAGTACCCCAGTGACACCACTAAACCCCGGTGATCGGGTGGCTGCGTTCAACGACCCTGGCTTTGATCTGAGCCTCTTCGAAGTATGGGTCACTCTTCTCAGTGGTGCCACTATCGTCATTATCCCAAAGGTGGTAGTAGTCGATTCTACTGCGCTAAAGAGCTATCTCGAACGTCAAAAGATTTCCATCATGATTATGCCTGCTGCTCTTTTCCATATCATTGCCAAGTCATCGCCTGAGTCTTTTCACTGTCTACGACATCTGCTCACTGCAGGTGATGTTGCCAATAAGACAGCCATGCGCGCTGTTCTTGAGCACAACCCCCCACAGCATCTTTGGAACACATATGGCCCGACTGAGTGCACAACCCTTGTGACCATGCAAGAGGTCGATTTGAAAGAGACATCACTTGACCAAATTGGTATTGGGCGTGCTGTTGGCCATATGAAGATTGTCCTCATGGATCAATCTCAGCAGGTTATTCACGATACCAGGCAGCGAGGCGAGATCTGCATCGCTGGGCCTCAACAAACACAAGGCTATCTGAATCAGCAACCTCATGACGAGTCAATGTTCATTGATCTCAACACCCCGGCACTCCATGGGGCCATCGGGAACACGCAGAATGGCTGCGGCGATCTTCGCAGTCGGTATTACCGAACTGGCGACATGGCCGAATGGAGAGATGACGGCGGCGGCCTAGATTTCATTGGTCGCAGAGACAACCAATTGAAGCATGGAAGCTTTCGAGTAGAACTTGAAGAGATTGAAAGAAATCTCCTCGAAAGCGAACTTGTTCAATCCGTCATTGTCGTGAATCGGCCAACCCCAGATTCAGCTGGTGTTGCGGTTCTAGTCGCGTTTGTCGTGCCATATGACAAAGCCACTACGAAATTGCAAGACCTGGTATTGTTTGCCCGGAGCACGCTCCCACATTACATGGTCCCTGATAGATTTTAACTCGTTGAACATCTCGCTGTGGACTCAAGAGGCAAGATTGATCGTCTTGCCTTTTCGGAGAGCCTCCCTGAAGCGGGACCACACATCTCCAGTTCGATCCTCACAAATGGGAATGATTCCGTTTCATCAACAAAGGCTACACTGAAGGCTGTGTGGGAGCACATACTGGGCGTTTCGCCTGTCAATGATGATGACGACTTCATGGCCCTTGGCGCCACCTCGCTCCAAAACGCTGCCCTTATCGCTCGCATCAAGAAGCATTTGGGGCGCCTCATTTCTATGTATGATCTGTACTGCCACTCGCGCTTTGCGAGCTTGCTTCAGTTTCTTGAGAGTGACGCAGAGTCCATCACTGCACCTAATGATGCGGATAGGTGGATCAAGGACGTCGACGTGGTGGATGATATAGAAGAGACCCCAAACTGGGAAGACCCAGATGAAGGTAAAATCTTCTTGACTGGTGCGACTGGTTTCGTTGGTGCTTTTCTAGTCGACCAGCTTCTGCGCCAGCCAAATATTAAGCAAGTCGCTTGCCTGGTTCGTGGCAAAACAGAGGTCGAAGCTGCTCATCGCCTGCAAGTCAACATGCGAAAATACGATCTGTGGCCTGATGACTTTGCTTTCACAACCAAGATCATGGTATTGCCAGGGGATATCACTTGTCGAGACTTCGGTCTGGGATCGGCCAAGTTTGACTGGCTTGCCAATTGGTCCAGCGCCATATTTCACCTCGCTGCCAAGATCAATTTTTGCGACTCATATCATGAGCACTACGATACCAACATCCTCGGAACTCGGAACATGCTCCGTCTTGCTGCTCGAGGGCGACGCAAGACATTTCACTACGTGTCTAGCATCGATACATGGGGCCAGACGGGGTATTTCCTAGGGACCAAGAGGGTCCTGGAAGACGAACCTCTCGGTCCCCATATTCAGGGTGTGAGGTATGATGTGGGCTACTCTCAGAGCCAGTGGACGGCTGAGGGAATGGTTCGACGCATGAGAGATCGTGGTTTTCCAATCATTATCTATCGGCCCGGCTTCATCATTGGTCACTCTGTCACGGGAGCGAGTAATCCCAACGACCTTGTTTCACGGCTCATTTCCAGCTGCATCAAACTTGGTGCGTGGCTCAAGATCGATCTTGATCCGGCGTATGTTACAGTTGACTATGTTGTTAAGGCTATGTTACACATCTCACGCTCAACAAAGAACATCGGCAAGTCATATTGCCTTGTTGCGCCACAGATTGAAGAGTCAGTGTCTGTGAACAAGACTTGCTCTTTGATCTGTCAAGCAGGCTACAAAGTGGAACTCACGAACTATCCAGACTGGATTGCACAATTATCTGAAAAGATACTTCCTGATGATCCTCTTGCACCTGTCATGCCGCTGCTGGAAGAAAAGGTCTTGGGCAATTTTACAAGACTTGAGGTTAGCCAGCACTCTCCGGTCTATGACTCGAGGAATGCTATCAATGCTCTTGCGGGTAGCGGGATTCATTATGCTACGCTGAGCCCGGATATAATCAAGCGGTATATTGCATTCTGGAACAAGAAGGGGTTTTACTCTATTTAATTCAATTTCTACTATTAATATATAACTTTTACTATATGATTGGCGTTATAAGATTTGGCTTATGGCGCTTTACGGAAACCGCAGGTAGTTAGTTGTTTTGCTGTAAATAGGATTTCGATAAATAATATATTAAAGTGCCAGAACTGAGGAGTGATTGGGAAGAACAAAAGGGTGCTGGCTAATTGGTGGAAAGTCTTGAAAAAAAAACCATTATTGGTGGAAACCGTTATTCTAAAAATATAATCTAACTCCAACGCGGGGTAAAACAGCTACCATCCACCAATCTATCTACTCCGTAGCAGAGTAAATTATTTTTACTTTCACCGACAAGATGAAGCTTCAATTCCTGATCCTTGGTTTAGAGGCTTCCTTTGCCCTGAAACCTGTGCATGCGGCAAGTGATAGTAACGCGTCTCCCGATCGTCCCATTCCAACCAACGCGCCCAAGACATGGGTTCATCCAGGAGTTTTCGTTTCAGGGCCGCAGCTCGACTACATTGCCAAGAGGATCAAGGTTAGGGAGAATCCTTGGACAGAGGCATTGGATTCCATGCTTAACATGTCGTACATCTCGCCCACACGAACGGCCGAGCCATATGAGACGGTCGAGTGCGGACCGACATCGACGCCCAACATTGGGTGTTATCCGGAACGCGAGGATTCCATGGCAGCATACATGAACGCATTGGCATGGTGGATTACGAAGGAAAAGCACTATGCTCAGAAATCCGTCTATTATATGGATGCCTGGTCTAGCACGATTCAAGGTCACAACAACAGCAACGCACTACTGCAAGCGGCCTGGTCTGCCGCTAATTGGGTTCGCGCAGGTGAAATCATGCGCTCGAGCTATAAACACTGGTCCAAGAAGAGTATTAAGAGGTTCTCTGACATGCTACGACACGCCTACATCCCCCTCATCGAGGACGGCGCCCCGCAGAAGAATGGAAACTGGGAACTAGGTGGGTTCACTTCTTCGGTATTACTGTCACTGGCGGATCTGCTGATGCTCGTAGTGATGATTGAGGCTTGCATAGGGGCTGCCGTCTTCCTTGAAGATGCAGCTCTATACGAAAAGTCCTTGGGGTTATTCTCCAGCCGGGTTCCCGCGTACATCTACCTGACCTCTGATGGGGAGTATCCCGTGCAAGGCCGTGGTCGGATCAATACTACCGCGGAGATTGTCAAATACTGGCAGAATCAAAAAACCTTCCCAGTTAGTGGCATCACGCAGGAGACCTGCCGAGACTTAGCCCACACCAGCTTTGGCATCTCATCAATCTCTCACATCGCCGAGACACTACGTATCCAAGGTATGGACGTGTGGAGATCCACGGACGTTGGTGCGCGTGTTAAGGCGGCCCTCGAGTTACATACCGCATTGGATTCAAAACAAAAGCCTGTTCCTAAGTGGCTGTGCAATGGCACTATTTCCGACACTATGAATCCAAGTTAGTGTCTATACCATCATTGAGAATCTGAACTAGCCCGCTAACTTCTGCAGTGTTGGAGCCTGCTTATAATGCACTGGCCTTTAATTTGGGTCACAAAATGCCTTTCACTAAGAAGCAGTTATTGAGTCAGCGCCCGGCGGGTATTAGTGAGCCTCCACTGTTTATTGGAGTCGAGACATTGACAAATGCCAAAACGCCATTTAAGAAGCATTGATTGAAATGGCTGTCAGTCCTGGTCCAAGCTTTGACGTTTGGCGCGTCCATGTTGATCAGACCCGGAATGAGACGCTTTGGGTGGGTGGGAAAATGCCTCGGCTGGCTTGGGGTAGTCCGGATAATTATGCCGAGGATGTTTCCTCAACGGGAAACCCCCGCCGCTGAGGTTGGAAGTCTTGGAATATTGTTTATATATGGATGCAAGTTACGATCCATTGAATATAGCTTATCCTAACTGTTGTAAACCTCTTGCTGTCTTCAAACCCAACTCCAAAATGCCCCCTGCCGTTCACCAAGTCCCCTTCGCCGACCCGCCCTGGCTCCGAGGCGCCCCTTCGCCGTACTTCAACGCGTCACATCGCAGATTCCAGGCTGCTTGTCGCGCATTCGTTGATGAGAACCTTAACAAGAATGCCCTGGACTGGGAAACAGCAGAGGAGGTACCATCTGATTTATTCGAGGTCTTTGCAAAGGGTAACTTTATCCTGCCGTCTTTGCCAGCGCCTTTACCAGTAGAATGGCTTCGAAAGCTAGGCATAACTCACATGCCCGGCCAGGTCCCTGTTGAGGAATGGGACACTTTGCATACGATGATATATGCAGATGAGGTATGATGTTACACGGGCGCATTATCAATCGTTACATTGACTGTATTGAACACTAGATGAGCCGCTCCGGCCTTGCTGGACCACCGGGCTCCATCACCACTGGCGTTGCCTTTGGTATTCCTCCTCTGTTGCATTATGCAGAGCCTCAGCTACAGGAGAGATTTCTTCCTGACCTCCTAGTGGGGCGAAAGAGAATCTGCATTGCTATTACGGAACCAGAGTGGGTTAAAGATATCACTCAATGAGAGCATTACTGATCTCACCTCTAGTGCTGGCTCTGATGTCGCCAACATCACCACCACGGCTAAGCTGAGTGGCAACGAATATATCATTAACGGGACCAAAAAGTGGATTACCAACGGAATGATGGCAGACTATGCTAGCATGGCTGTCCGAACTGGTGAGGAAAACTCTGGAGGAAAAGGCATTTCTTTAATCTTAGTCCCACTCAAGGACCACCCTGGCGTGACAAGGAGACGACTCAAAGTTGCAGGGCAGATTGTGGCTGGAACTTCCTTTATCGAACTTGATGATGTGAGAGTCCCACGGGAAAACCTGATCGGGCGTGAGAACGAGGGCATGAAGTACATCATGCATAACTTTAACCACGAGCGCATGTTCATCTCTGTTGGTGTCACCCGCCAGGCTCGAGTTGCCCTGAGCAGTGCCTTCGCATATTGTCTTCAGCGCAAGGCATTCAACAAGGTAGTTTCAGAAGGTGTACTAGATGTAGTTCACAGCTGACTTTGTTAAGACTCTCATAGAACAACCCGTGGTACGTCACCGACTGGCTAAATGTGGTGCAATCCTGGAATCGCAATGGTCCTGGGTAGAATCATTCGCATACCAGCTCTCCAAGATGCCTAAGGAAACAGCAGACCAAGAACTCGGTGGCCTTACCGCTCTATGCAAAGCCAACGCTGGCATTGTTCTTGACGAGTGTGCAAGATGCGCTGTTCTATTGTTCGGCGGCAACGGTTATACGCGTACGGGCAAGGGTGAGATTGCCGAGAGTAAGTCATTCAGCAGATACTTTTACAGCGAGATAGAGAGCTGATTCGACGACACAGAGATTTATCGAGAAGTTCCTGGAGCCAGGATTCCTGGAGGAAGCGAGGATGTGCTGTTGGACTTGGCGGTTAGGCAATGGACCAAGCAGTTCCGTGCACAACTGGCCAAAGAGACAACTCAAGCTAAGATTTAAGTCAGCTCTTGATGATAAGCTCATGGACCCCTTCTGTTCATAGATACTAAAGTAGATGGATGTCGCTCTTGCGTTATATTATGTATTAAAAACAACGTTACCCTTGCATATTAAGTATCCCATCAAAAGAGGTAGATACTACAAATGAGGTCCAGAATATAAACAAAAGAGATTATGCCAGCTATCGATAAGTAGCCGAATCGAACTAATCCCAGCGCCAGTGAGTGGTATAGCAGGGAGGATTTAGTAGTCTAGCTATAGTTTCCACCTGATGGATATTTTATACTACTTTTCTCCAGGTCCCGTTGGCCTTCAACAACTTCCTCAAGATCATCCCAGCTGCCTTCCAGCAACCAGCAAGCTTGCAAGTCCATGTTTCGCAGGATCTCCGAGTGTCGGGTGGCCAAGGACCTCATCTGCTTTACTGTAAAAGGTTGATTGTATAGGCTCAGAGACCGAAGTCGTGGCCATAAAACGTTCGCAGGCAGGACATCTTCCAAAGAGATAGTTGGCCTCCTATTAAGCCGAGGGTAGCCAATAAACTCAACATGAATGTCCTCAAGATGAGGTGCGCTCAAAAAGGACTGAGTGATAGAGCAAAGTGCAAGCATCTCGTGCCTAGGATTTTCCTTAAGCTCAAAGCTCCGTGCCTCGAAGTCCACATATAATTTTAGTTTCGTGGTTTTAGAGACCAGACTCTTTAATCCACTCTGCTGCAATAGAGATGGTTTCCAGGCTTGCATACTAGGCGGAGGGACTAAGCGGAGACGAATTATCCTAGGTCTCAAACCTTTGTCAGCAAGTTCAGAGCACAATGTCCCGATCATCTCGACGGGTGGGGTTGCAGTATGAATTGTCTTGAAAGAGCCACACCACCTCGACTTGCGCAAGATAGGGCTGAAGTGTTGCAGTATTGTATCATCATATCCAGTATGGGCAAAGTCAGCAGCATCCAAGTGCTCCAGGCCTCCATTATTTCTGACATCATTAACCTCCAAGTATACCAGATTGGATAAGGAACTTAAGGCGGCGCATAACCGAGTGATGTGGTTTTGGCCTTTTCGAAGTTGTTGCTGGCCATTGTGCAGTTCTTTGTATAGATCGTAGAGCTTGAGAAATAGCCTTTGAGTAGGTGTACGTGATTCTTCGTCAACTTGGTCACTGAAAAGTTGTTCAAATTCAGGTTCTGTTCTCCAAGCCATATTTGACAGCCATTGGAATTGTTCTCGTGTGTGGGGATATTTATTCCGGTAGTATCTCGACCGTTCCATGGTTTCTACGTGTCGAAGCAGTCTAGCCTTAGCCTCGAGCATGAACAGTGGTCTGTTGCAGGCTAATTCCGTTTCGTAATATGACGTGACTATGCTGACGCTTTGCACAGACTTGCTGAAGATGGGGTGATGGCAAATATCTTCTAAGCGAGTAAAAGACTTGGAGGTAAGACTAACGGAAACTGCGGTAAGGAGCAATGGCGATGCAGCATTGTGGAAGCAGTGTGAAACCAAGCGACACTCTTTGATCGAGTCTCGGCCATTTTTCTCATTGCGCACGAAAAAAAGAATGTTCCTAAGAACTTCGGAAGGGAGTGATTGAATGTCTACTGCGATTGACATTTTCGATGTAGTTGCTGGAGTAATATTCAAGTAGAGGGAAACAGATACATAGAAGACATGACGTCTCTTATAAGCTGCGGGGTCAGCGATCATCGCCAATTGATACGAAGCGTAAGATTCAGCGATTGGTTGCTGTAAGCAGGGGCAAGAGTGGACATGAGTCACTGGCCGTTGCGGATAAATAAATGCGGGTTCTTCAAAGGTCTACCAAAAATGCACTGAGATATTATATATGTTTCAAGGCCATAGAGTGGCATACCTATGTTACTGGATATTAAGACTCCTTACCTGTTTTGTATTCTTCTTTAGCATAACAGACAAACCTATCGTCAGTCAGCATCTTGCGAACCCTTCTAAAGTGACGTCAGGCATATGATCCCATATTGCATAAATATTACAATTCTCGTAAACATCTACTAAAATCCCCCTGCACCTTTCATCTTCATTATCATGCCAGAAACACCTTTAACCAAGCCCATGACAGTCCCTGGATTTCCCATGTACCCTTTGCCAGGCTTCCCCTCAGCATCCCTCCAAATGCCATCTTCAGCGACCTTGCCAAACCTCTTCGTGTTTTGGTTCCTATCAATACATTCTCTCCATTTATGACATATCTCCACGCTGTCGACCATGAGATTGATCTCCTGACTGTGAAACCAGGACTGAGTGTCTTGATTCCCACTTCCTTGGATTCCTACACTTCCATCAACGATCAGAAGCTTGATATGACAGGATCTAGCTTTGAAGGAGTGATGGATAGGATGGTCTTGGTCCTTTCCGACGTAGTTGTATATGTGCAACAGCTTGCGCTCAGGACTATCTTTGGTGAGGGATGAGACGAGGTTTTGGGCAATTTGGTCATTTGTTCCGCCTTGCCCGGGGATCATTTCACCCGGATCGTTGTAGCCAAAACACACATAGTATGTGACTTCTACTCCTCTCCTCAGCGCTTCCTTGAGGGCTGGAATCAATGGAGCAGCATTGAGATCTGGCGTCTGAATGAAGATGTTGTGTTTGGCATTCCTGATCAACGATAACCAAGCTTCGTTCTGGGGCACATGAACACTCTTCGAGTCGATAGCTCCGTATGGCGGTCGAGATACAAGGGCCATCGGAACAGGCTTCCCATCGCCAATCGTCGAGATGTATGGGGTCATTTCATCTCCTGCGTCGATCTCAGGTCCCGTAGGCTTGATTGGATTCTCGACTGCAAGGTTGAGCTGGCGATTCGCTGCTTGGAGACGCGATTCACCCTCTTTCAGGGCATAACATGACTGCATACGCCTGACCTCTCCCTCTATGTCGTCATCGTAGTGAGGGCGATCTGGGAAATGCTCCGGTAGGGGTTGCTCATTATCAGCTTGTATAGTGGTAAAGTCTTTTAGATGCGAGGCTTCGTTCTCCCTCGTTGTGGAACTGTCAGTAGAGGTATACAAACCACCGTCTGCTGCAGCTGTTTGGAGAGATGGAAGTTTTGGGTGAAGGGCATTTTGCCAGGTTATCAGGGCCGTGTCGTATATGCTATCAACTACTGGCCCTTCGACATGGACCATCATCTCCAGGTTATCGTTGTCTTCGGTGTTGTTACTCATAATGGCAGCGATCTTGCGATCCACAACGCAGAACTTGGCGTGCAGGGTGCCCAAGAATATTCGATGCAGGCTGACCACCTCCAGGTCGACATTTGGTATTTCTTCGGGTGAAGGTAAGTTGATCGCCTTTGAGGTGTACGACTTTGGTTTGACAAACTGATGTGGATTTATAGCATTGCATGGTCCTGGCTTGTCATACATGATCTTAGCAACCACTCGTCTCCCTGTCTTTCCGGCTCGTTTCGAGAGTTCTATTAGAGAATCCTTGATTAGAGCTTGGGCTACTGATGGTGCCCAGGAACATGTGATGAAGAAAACCTCCTTCTCCGCCCGCACGATGAGATTCGAGCAGTGTCGCATGACATCTGCAAGGGGTGCAATGACTGTGAGTGGCATCGTTCCATGAGAGCCCATCAACGGCGGCGACACGACACCTGCCATCGGGTCTTCGTTGAGGCATTGAAGCGAGTCGGCGAATGCTTGGAGAAACAACGGACTTGGGGTCGTCGGGCCCCAACGACCGCAGTGGAGGGCTGTTTCGATGGCATCTTCGCTCTTCTCTATGTCTTCTTTGGCTGAAATTTTGTGGTGTAGTCCGTGCTCGTGATGGCCGTATAGCTTCTTGATGGCATTTCCAGGTGTCTGGCTTGGATCATTTGCCAAGACAGAGCTTACTGTTTCTTTTACTTGGCATAAGTCGTAGACGTGTTGCGAAACCATTTTCACAGATGGTGATTCTCTAGCATGCAAATAAACGGCAGAGTCATTTGCTGATAGTCATGGCCTCGTCAGAACTATTTATCAAACCCAATTGTTCAAACGTCATTCAGTCAAGGTTGCACACTCCTCCAAGCTACACTTCCCGTTTCTTACCCAGCTTTGGTCTTATTCCCTGGCTAGTGGATGTGATATTGCCTAGGCTTACGTACCTTTGCGCAAAATTCCTGATTTAAGTGGCTACGCAGTACCTTGGAAATAGAGCTCTTGGCTATGTGACAGCATGTAGCTTCTGCTCCTCCGCCAAGGTCTAGCTCAAAGCCAAACCCGGGATTTTGTGCCGAGACTAATTGCGGCACGCAACTTCCGGCCGGGTTAACCGGGAATACAGCGAAGAACGGTCATGACAGCTCCTCGTCATGTCGACATCGGGTTTTGTCGCTGGCGATTGAAATAGCTTCTAGTAACACCATTTCAAGATTAATAAATTGCCCACATACAGCTTCCAGATACTACGTACACAGACTCAATCTGCTTCATGATTGGCAACTCCAACCTTGTGATCAACAACCCGGCATTGCCGCTTTTCCGCTCTCAAATGTTTGAAACACAAAAAAGAAACGCGAAGATTCAGTCAGCTGTATGGGGCTTGAACAATTGACATGATTCGCTACTGGATAAACTTAGTTTGGCGTAGCTTCTTTCATCAGATTACCGCCAATCGTCGCGTGTCGCTTGGGGTGAGTGGACCTCTTAGATTGACGAATTCAGTTGGTTTGGTAGCAGACCTACCCGGTAATGCTACACGAATTGTTGAAATGCAAACCTTATATATCGCAAACAATGGAACACAATGCCTGAGAATCTCAAGAGGCAAGTCTTTATCTGCAGGCTTATCCGTGAGCATAAAATGATCTGTTTTGCTAATTAATTTAGCGACTCTTGAGAGTTTCTACCCAATGACACTTAGATCTTGGTGATCTTCTTTTTTCAGACTGTCCGGCTTTCCTGTCAAAATTCAGTAAGCCGCAATTGCCACATCGGCATAGTAAAAATAGTTCTTAAACTAGGTCTATATAATTGAAGTCCACAGTGATGTATCCAAGTCCCAAACCATCGGAAGTGGATAAGGCATCGACTGCTCAAAGGCATCCAGATTGAACTCAAACATGTTGTCAGTATGGTGCGTCTGGTGACTTTCTTTCTGGTTGTCTTGAAGAGCAGGAGTCTCTACATTAATAGACCCAACTGATTGTGCATTTGAAGATTGCACGGCGTAATGGGCCTTTCTGTATAGTTCTTGGCAGACCTTTTGGACCTGAGTCAAGTAGGTACTGCCATACGCCTCGTCTAGTGTTTTAAAAATGTGCATGACGTCACCAACAGAGCGCATGTCATTTGTTGCGAACTCATTCATAGGATTCCGAATTGCCATGATACAGAGAATAACAACAGCGCTCATTGGTATTGAAATGATATCCCTTTAGCCGATTAGTCATGAATCCTCTGATCTGATAGAACTTACCAGTGAAAGCTCTTCCGTGTGACTGGTATGAGCTTGCTTAACTCAATGATGCATCGGGACGCGTTGAGACAATTCTCTATGGAGTCTCTCATCTTTGAAGGGAGCGCTGACGCTGCTGGGTGATTTGGCGACACCCAGTAAGTTAGGCTGTGTGCGCGGCTCACAACTATGACGGCATTGTAATAGGAAAAGTACAGCCGCATCAACCCATGATGCTCGCACCGCCCAGCAGAATCATGAGTAAGAGTCGGCGCAAATTCAATACGCCAATTCTCCAACTTCTGCAGTAGGTCCGCCACTGAATCTGCAATGCAAGTCGGTGGGGCTTTGCCTGAATGGAGATCTTGATAGATCGCGCTCTGGATCACGGCTAATTGTATCTGACCTTTGAAGAGGTTCAGTTCAAGCCCCTCAACCGTCTTGATTATTTCCGTTTCATCCAGGGTGCCCATTGGTGGGACAATGTAGGCAGCGTTGAGATCATGACAAGGGGGTCTTCCAGTTCGGAGACATAGTTCTCGGTCTAGACAAATCGCGATCCAAAAGACCTTCTTTCTCATATTTGCTTCTGCTGGGCTTACGGACGGAGCCTGGCTCTCGACATGTATGCCTATTGAGTGTGCAAGACGCACAGCGCAGCCAACGAGCATGAAGCTGGGCTGCGGGTTTGGTGTTCCGATAAAGAACCAGGCAATGGCTAGCAGAGCTTGAACAGAAGACAACTGCGTACTACGCATGAGAACATCCCAAGTCCCAGCGAGTGCATTCGATGCATAAGCCCAGGCTAGATCCTCTGCTTCTGCCGATTGAGCTGCCTCTGCCCGACGACGTTGTGCAATTGCAAGAACAGAGTTAAGTGAGACCCACCACGCTGGACTCTCAGTACATGCACCTGAGTACTGTTGGCCTAGTAGACACATGAATGCCGGTGCATTGAAGCATGGGAAGACTTGATGTTCATGAGCAAAGAATTCACTGACAAGGGAGAATGCCTCAGTCCAAGATGGAAGAGGCTCCATGACACGCTTTGTGAACAAGGGCTCGACAGATGGGTGTGTCCATTTGGACCACGATTCTGGTGTATGCTGCCCTGACTTGCGTGGAGTGGTCGTTGACACCAGGGATATGCCCGAAGGCGGACCTGTCGACATATTGAATAAGCTCATGAATGGTTAAGTACTTATGCAAACCTACCAAAGTAGCGCATATCTCCATTGCTACCAACTATCGTGTCCCGAGGGCTTGTATCCGTTGCTGTCAATGTGTGACAGGGGCTTGACTCTGTGAAGCTGTGAAACTCATTATGGGCATCAAGATGTAACTGAGGATGAGTGACTGTTTGGACTACTGCAGAGTCTGACAACAAGGATGAAGAAGCGTCGGCTGCTTCAAAACTCTCTGCCTCAATTGAATCATCTGTCGAATTCTGAGACGATACCTTAGATCGTCGTTGACGTGGATCGGGTTTGTCAACGTCTGCATAATGGCAGTTGTTTCCGCAACCCTGACAACGTCCACAAACTGGCCGGATTCCATCGCATCGGACCTTGCCCTTGCGACAATGATCGCATGCCTGACACCACGGAATTAGCCAATACATGAACCCTACTGTGACATAGTGAATAATAGGTACCTTTGCAAGCCGACGTCGACGGTCGCCGCGGTTATTCATTTTTCGGAGTTTAGAAAGCCAACATATGAGAATTCCGGGCCATGAGGGGATGGGATGGAACACGCATTTCACGACCCATGACCACTATAAACTTTAATTCTGATAGGCCTTGTTTTGTGCCTCGGCTCCTGTTAGTTAGTGCGCCAAACTCCGAGACTTTCGTGTCATAGCGTACCCAAAAGTCCGGACGGGTCCACCAGGCGAGACATTGTGATACCTTACGGACCATGTAAATCCGCATTACGGAGGATCTAACGTGTAAGACACCGAGGACGGGTGGAGAAAATGAGAGAATATCTACTCAAGCGACTAGGAAGAGTCCGTGGGTAAGAAAAGCCTGAACGGGCACAGCGCAATACCGTGGTGAATTGGAATTCAGACATTGTGTAGATTGATTTATAGATTGCTCCAAGGTCTATATATGACTGCGTTGCAAGATAGAGGCAGGCGCTTCAACAACCTTATCCCTAAAGTAATCAATAAAACCCTTCCCGAACCCGTCCAATCGCTTTGAGCTACTGACTCCACGGCCGAGGATACCATATACAACAAAGTGCACAGCAAAGATCTTGGGAAACTCAACACGCTCAATAGAAAACTCTGGACGCCAGTCTTCTCCCAAAAGCTCTTGTACCTTGGTTCGAGACATGTATGAGCGCAGCCAGTCCCACTTGGCTTGCGTGTCAACGAACAAGCCAAAGTTCAAATTGGCCCCCTTGTCTCCAGAACGGCCTAGGGCGACACTGCCCAATCGCACTTCAATAGCTCCACCGCCAAGAGCCGTTGGTAACTTGGTGTCATAAGACGCCCTTTCTTCCATTATCTCAAACCGAGGAGGAGGTGTAGTCTTGAAAGATTTCGTTGTGCTAGTTCCGTCCACAAAATGGAACTTTTCTTCAAGTTTGGCTTGCTGCCACAGAGCTGGATAATATGCCAGGTATGGACGAGGCATAGCGGAGCGAAAATCCAAAGAGCTGTGGAAACCTACGAACAAGTTAGTGACCCTGTCATTATTTCCACTCGCCGGATTGGCCGACCTGAGTAATGCTTCAATGAGATGCTTCCAATGGCCATCATAATTGCCTGGAGAGCTTCTACTTTCGTTGACTGAGCAAAGATGCGGAGATAGACAGTACCGCTGTTTTGGTTGGCAGGGTTCACAGCTGGCACGCCAATCCTCTGAAATTCGAGAAAGTCTAGATGACTGAGCTTCTCTTCTCCAAGATGAAAACGGACTTGTTTTTCAAGAAGCGCAAACTTTTGTTCAAAATTGTGACCTGTTGCGTTGAACAAAGCCTGCATTTCATAGCCTCCTTTGTAAAAGAGCGCGAGCTTCGTGGTATCTGGTGGTGGCGCACCGCGAACTCCGTGAACGCGAACTCTTTGATCAGGTTAGCCACGCTGGCAAGACTTGGGACCTTGCATACCTGTCTTGGCCAACCTGATCCATCTCAATATTGTCCAGGTAGGCTTTCACATCACTGTTAATGTAGACATCACCCTGCAACTCATACACCAACTGGGACTTGCATGTATCGACAGTGACCATACCGCCTGTACCCTCATGCTTTGTGATGACACAAGAGCCATCTTGTGCAATCTCAGTAATCGGAAAACTAGGGTCGACAAAGTTCTCAAGATCAAAAGCGTCAAAGCCTGCAAAGTTACCGCCGGTGACATAGGCTGAGCATTCAATCAAGTGTCCTGCGACCAAGGCACCAGCCAGTTCATCGTAGCTGGTGTTGCTCCACGACCACCAGTACCATGCGCAGGCGATGACGGGGCTGGCATCAGAAGCTCGGCCGCATATGATGATGTCGGCACCCTGTTGAAATGCTTCATATATGGCGTGAGCACCGAGATAAGCATTGGCAGACACTATTTCTCGAGGTTCATCGCCACCTTTGGCGAATATGTAAGTCTCAGGAGTGAGGGTGACATGGTCATTCAGAGAATCAAGATGAGCCAACGCGCTTTCTCTGTTTTGTGGCATGTGTTTACCGAGCTTCGGAAGCACGTTATCACCGGAAACATAGGCTACCTTGAGATTATAACCTTTTTCAGCAACCTGGCAACCGTTTAGCCCAAGGCATCAAAGGCACAAGCTCTGAGAAAGTCTTACCAAAGCTGCTACTTTCACAGCGAGACCTTCAGGATTAAGTGCTCCACCGTTGATGGCGACTTTAATACGCTTGTCTGCGATGGCATCGATCGAAAGCTCAAGACCCTTCAATGCAGTAGCCTCGTAACCTGGATGTTGTCCTTTCGCATATGCTTCCGCATTATTCGCCATGTTCACTTCTGATTCTTGTAAGCCACACAGCCCAACGAAGTTACAAGACCCCAGGCTTACCAGCGAGGTAGTCGCCAGTTATAAAGTCGACATCACCCAACGTAGCCTGCTTGTACATCTCAATGGCGGGATCTCCTAGGAGATTATCAGCCAGCAATGTCTCGGTTGTGGGTGACTTGTCTTACCATGGTAACCGGAACAATTAGCCACTCGTACAGGCCTGCTGCCGAATTCTCCAACGCGCCATTTGTCGTTAGAAGCCATGATGATTTTGTGTCTCTGAACTACTGGCACGAGGAAGTACGGTGTAGTGTGCTGTGCTGCATAGCCACCCAGCCCTGATCCAGGAGGAGGGTTGAGAGGCCATGAGTATAAGCTATCTTTATATCACCCCGCAATTTCGGATGTTGTGCTTCAAAACCCGAGATAACCGGCATTCAGTACTCCGTAAGTGAGTATGCCAGTCACTCGTTCCATGTTTAGTGATGTCATTGTCCCTGTGTAACAGTTGGCCGTGTCCCGAAGTCCGCTACCAGAACTCCGGTAGTGCAAAACTCCGGGAGTCGAACCAAGCTCAAGAACTCCGGAGAGACCCACTAAGCATTGCAGAGACATCATTGACTTGAAAGACAGTAGAAGCAATATTCGGTTTCATTTAGCCGAGAGGATTACTTAAAACCACTGTTGTAACGTCAGACGTAGCATTGAGAACGTCTGTTCCCTTGACCTACAGCAACCTTGACTTTATTCCAATCCTTGCAACTACAACATCCCTCCCCAATAGTCGCCTCATTCGTCAACACCATGTCCAATTACTCCATTTACGCCGAAGCTACTCGAATTCTAAATAAAGTTCTCCTTCAAGATCCTAGATTACACTTTCCAGAATCTTTCGTTAAAGCCGCCGAGAAAGTCAAGTTTGTGGGGGAAGATGATCAACCTTTCATCCTCACACCTCTCAAGATCACGGAGTCGAGCGCGGCCCTCAATGCCCTCGTAGCTACAGCTGCAAACGTGGTCGCAGCCGAGCGCTATGGCATCAATTACCAGAATGTTGAAATCAACACGGATCTTGCAACCCTTTTCCTTGAATCAGTGCTACTACCCACCATTGGTGGCAAGCACTTTATGCAGAGCAGCAAAATGCTTGCAGAGCTTGCCAAGATGGACCTCTATCAGATGAGCAAGCCAATCAGGCGATACGCGACAAATGTTTATCGGACCAAGGATGGAAGATGGTATCATCTGCATGGATCTATGAATGCTTTGCCCACGATGGAGATGTTGGGTGTTGAGGACAGTGACGTTAGCATTGAAGAAGCCTTCGGGATCTATACCAAAAAGGTTGCAGAATGGGATTCCCAGGATATCGAAAAGGTAGCAAACGAGAATTTCAAGCAAGCTGGTGTGATTTGCTATACGCCTGATGAATTCTTCGCAAGCGAGCATGGTAAGACCATGTCGGAAGAACCCTTGTGGACATCGACTCGTGTGCCAGCACCCAAGAAGACTTGGCCCGAAGCCAAAGATACTGATCGCTATAGTCCACTTGCTGGTATCAGAGTCTTGGATCTATCTCGTGTCATCGCAGCTCCAGCAGTATCCAAGATCCTCAGTGTTCTTGGCGCCGATGTCATCCGTGTCTCATGCAGCAAGCTACCAGAGTATTCGGCAACAATGCCGGATCTTCAGACGGGAAAGAGAGACGTTGACATCGATCTCAAGACAATTGAGGGCCGGCGAACACTTTCCGATCTTATCAAAGATGCTGATGTTCTTGTTGATGGATATCGTCCTGGTGCATTGGCGAAGCTGGGCTTCGACTCCAAGTCTTTGCGTGAGTTGAGCCCAAGTCTGATCTATATGAGGGAGAACTGTTATGGTTTCAAGGGACCACTGTCGTACCGCTCGGGATGGCAGCAGATTAGCGATTGCTTGGTAGGACTGTCATACTTGCAGGGCAAGTTTCTTGGTCTCGACGAGGCTGTTGTCCCACTTTTCCGTAAGTTCACTGTGATATTACATCTCAAGACCTCACTTCTGACATTGCGCTAGCCAACTCGGACTATCAGACTGGATTAGTCGGAGCCGCGGCTGCCATCCAAGCATTACTAGCCCGCACCCAAGAAGACGTCACCTTCGACATCGACATTAGCCTCACGCAGTACAACATCTGGTATTATCGTCTCGGCTCATACTCCGAGGACCAGAAAAAGGCTCTTAGAAATCGTGACCCGCAGTTCAGCCCTCGCTATTACGATGATATGAGTGCGCTTGTTGGAAAGACACATCAGTCGCTGCAGAAGATCCGCCCAGAGATATTTAAGCATCCTGAGTACTTCTGGGACATGAGTGGCAAGGAATACGGATTGGACGAGGACTTCAAAGTGCTGGCACCGGCATTCAAGTTTGAGAAGTCGAGGATTGGTTGGAGTGTTCCTACTGGACGAAGAGGGCGGTCGAAAGCCGAGTGGGTATCATAAATCTGGCTGGTGTTAATAGTTGCCGGAATATAACAGGTATCCTCCAGAAACAGTACAGTAGATTTGAAGGCATTCGGGAACACAACGGCGCTGAGGTGGCCGAAAGTCATGCACTTGTGACTCCGTCGGAGTGGTTATCTATCAAGATATAAGACCCGCGGGCCCCGATCAGCATCCCATGATTCTCGTCTAGCTGCCTGCCAGTTCAAAACTACACAGTTTCTACCAATGGCCGTTCATGTTATTGCCAATAGTCCTCCGCCGGTTGTGAAACAGAGCCTCGGGCAGGGTCAGAATAATTCATGTGGATCGCCTCCTGGACCATGACGCCACTCAAGCCAACCGAGGCTTCGTGTGAAACTACACAGGTTAGACTTGAAAGGGTAAAGTGAAGATAGAAGCTCTTGAGACGACTTCCTTATGAGTACTAGACTTCAAAGATTGCGGGGTATCAAAGCGCCTCTTAGTTGCTCCTCCTCGATTGAGTTAGTCGTTGAGCAAAGTATATTTACGTCTCGATCTCATGATTTTTCAGCTCAATCATCAATCATCAACTATCAAAGCCAGGTACAAAATGTCTCAACTCTGGACCAACATAGTCGCTACCTATGATCCTTTTACGATCGAGTTCGTGGGCAGCTGTCTTGTCCAAATCGTCTTCTGGTGGATCCCGTCAGCCGTTTTCGTTCTCCTTGATCACGTTGCTCCGTGTTTTGCAGCGAGACACAAGATACAACCTCCGCCAAAACAGCCCAAAGCCTCTGAGATATTAGACTCTGTCTTGATATCTTTGAGGAACCAGCTCATGGTCATTGGACTGCAACTATCCCTAGCGTTTCTGGCGACACAGCGGAATATGCCATCAACATTCCAGGTCACAGCATCACTGCCCTCTGCAAAGAGTTTCGTGAGCGACTTTGCCATCTGCTTAGTTACTCGAGAGATCCTCTTTTACTATTCCCATCGACTGTTTCACGTACCATACCTCTATCGTCGCATCCACAAAATCCACCACAAGTTCACAGCACCAGTCGCCTTCGCCTCGCAGTATGCCCATCCTATCGAGCATATTGTAGCCAACACGATCCCTATTGTCCTTCCACCCATACTGCTTAGAACTCACATCCTGACCATGTGGGCTTTTGTCGCTTGGCAGCTTATTGAGACTGCGACTGTTCATAGTGGCTTTGATTTCTTTGGAGGTGCAGCTTATCGTCATGACCGTCATCATGAGCGTTTTGACGTCCACTTTGGAGGGATGCCCTGGCTGGACTGGCTTCATAACACCGACGAGCGAAAGAGGCTAGAAAAGAAGAATAAGTGATTCGTTCATGATAGAATTATCTCTCCAAGATCTGAATCCTGGAAGCGAAGGATCAAGCTATGTATGTTGCCCATATCTGATAGCCCTCCTGATCGCTGGGAATGAGTATCGCCAAAAGACTGGTATGGATTGACACCGCGTTCGAATTGGCTACAGAACAGATTGGCGAGACACCAATACTCATCTGCGTGAAGAAAGAACCCGAGCTTTCTTTCAAGTTTGCTTGTTTCAACGGAGACATAGTTGCCAGGGGTTGATAATAAATTATGACTGGACCAGACCCGAAACCAATTTTTTAGCCCTCGTGTGATAGCCAAGGATCTTGACCTTGGGTCCGGTCCATTCTGGTGATGGTATATAAGATTGTGGAAGGCTGGAATGTTTTAGTAAGGCCGTTGTTAGTTTATTGTCATGCAACTTACCACTAGCAATAGCAAACAAATTCAATGGGCTTATTGTCTCAAAGACATCCCATCGACTAGTTCCAAAGTCCTCACTCATAATCATGGTAATGGACTGAGACAGCGTGATTTGGCTGCACGCCAGTGACCTCTGTGCCGCAGCTTGAGTGCACATGAACCATGTCTCGGCATCTGGAGCATTAAAGTACTCATCTGCAGCTGCGAGGCCAAATTGTAGCTCATTAATTACCATTCGGGGACTCATATCGTAGAAGATTACAAATGCAGAGTCAAGAAGGAAGGTATATAAGAGGGTACGGATTAACTCCTCTCGTAATCCGAATGATATCCAGTGGTCATGGAGGCTGCGTGGAGCAAAGCACGCTTCCTCACTCGTCCCAGGTATCGCGAAAGGATACAGAGTGCGGGAAACGAAGACGATGTCTGTAAACCGTGTTCTCCGTGCTCTGAGTCTCATTTTTGTGTCACCCTCCCAGTTCATGAGTAGAAGGATACCGTAAGCAGCCTGCAATATGTCGAGGCGCTGGCGAACTTGAGAATCCTGGCCGCCATCGTCCGTTTGAGCTATACTGTCTTCGCTGAAATCCGGGTCCTGGAAGATCCACTTCTCGACTGTTTCTAGCCATATAATTGCTTGATCATGGTGTTTTCTGTCGGGGCTCAAAGAAGCACCGATCAGTGAAAGGGCCGCTATTAACTTGGGAGGCTTTGCAGTGGGGTCAAATGTCGGTCGGTGGAAGACTGGCCAGTTTGGATGCCAGATTTGAAAGAATAAAGTCAAGAATAAGTCAATATTTCTTGGAGAAAAGAATCTTGAGCAAGATGATTTTCGGGAGTTGGGCCAGTTCAATTCAGATGCTTGAGACATTGCATGAAAGATACCTGTGACAATCTGTTCACATGTGTTTGCCAAGGAGTGTTGTCCTGTCGGCCCTTGCTGGGGCTGCGTCCGTTGGCCTAGAATGGCCCAAGGCGATGCGACTGGGTTCCCTGGAATGGCTACCGATTCGAGGTAGGGCTGACTACCATATTGTAGAAGACCCGAGTGAGTCTTTCTCCTGGCAAAGATATCATCGCAGTTAAATGAATTGGCCAGACCATGGGACGAAGTAAGTCGGGCAAGAAAGCGGAGACGTATACGGGGAAAGGTCGGCTTTGGTGTCACTAGCAACAGCGATGGGCTATCATGGGAGACAGACCATTCATCTCGAGGTAGATAGGAGACAAATTGTGACATCATACTTGAATTTCCATCCAATTCGGAACCCGGTTGAGCTTGCACAAGTAGGATAGGATCAGATGAGGTGACCGGCATCGAGTCCGAAATCCAGTCATGTTGTGATAGGCATAGTGACCCGCCCTGAACATGAATGTCCTGGCCTGATAGAAGGTCGTGCCCTTTCTCGTCTTCTTTTACCTTCAGTAGAGATGCCAAGTCATCCTTCCTTGGTGTTTGGACATAATTGCAATCCTGATTCTGCTCGGCGCAAGCATTGCAAGGTTGCGATCTGTTGCATCTCCTTTTCAGTTTCACGCACCTTTCACAAGCATTTTTTGGCCTCCCTCGCTTCTTCTGCTCCAGTGCTGGAGGCAGTAGACCTGATTTGAGTCGGCTGTCACATGTTCTCCAATGACGAAGGAGTGCGTCTCTGATAGCTTTCCTTCAGCTATCGAAACCCAAACAGGAACAATTGAGTATATACTAACCGGCGATTGAATCCACGGCTACAGTATTGGCATTTGTAAGGCCTTTGATCTGTGTCTGAGCCTCGTTGCTTCAGTGGTGATACCCTACAGCGAGGAGGTTGCAGCAAGCTTACGCGATAGGTAATGCCGAGTGAGATGGTCTTGATGTAACGTTTTTAGTGAGTACTACATCCCGGCAAACACCTGGGTCTCGAATAGCATACCTGACTTTGTGAACTCGGCAGAGCAGACAGGACAGCAATGTTGCGACTGAGTATCAGACATGGTGTTAACCGAGTGCATCAGGCCGGGCTGGGGAACTTGGGCGGCTGTGCAAATTGGAAGAAACAAGCGATGCTACCCAGCAAATTCAATGATTTAGAAGTCACGGGGCACAAAGTCCACAATCGATGGCAGAGATAAGCCTGAACAAACTGGAGGAGTCGATGCGCCATGCAACTAAAAGTTCGTCTTGATGAACACGTGGAGGCGGGAAATCTGCCACCCCCGCAACGGAGATCGGCATCCCGCTTCAACCCCACGATCTAGTCTCGATCCAGATGTCGAAACCCCGCAAAAACACAGCCATTCGGTTTCTAATGAGAGGCATTTCGGCATTTGTTCGCGGCATCCGGGACTTGGAGGAATAATATCTTACCTGTCGTTAGTCGCACATTCTCCCTGAAATCATGAGCCTTCGCTGTCACTGATATTCAACTCAAGCCAGTGACAGTTTCCCTTTACGAATTACGCCAAGTCACAAAGCTCTAAATTTGTTCTCTGTAACAGCACGGAATTATGGGAGACGCGATAGCTGAGAAGCCCTACCATCGGGTAGCTGCTGTGGCAGTAAGTGAAATCGTGATATCAAGTGTTTAGCTCGTCAACGACTAACAATAAGGAAGCGCTCAAATGAAGGCTTCCAGTTCAAGATCAACTCAGTTCCAATCCCGAAACTCCAGCCATGGGAAGTGCTCGTTAAGCTCTCTGCTACTGGTGTCTGCGGCACTGATATGGCCCTTGCAGGTGGTTACCTCGGTCCATGCTGTGAGGTGCTTGGCCACGAGGGCGTGGGCCGCGTTGTACAAGTTGGCTCTGGAGTGGATCCCGACTCTGTTAAGATTGGCAATCGAGTTGGTATTGCTTGGGTGAGAGACGTCTGTGGCCGATGCAATTGCTGTCGTGAGCCCGGAGGTGAGGTCCGTTGTCTGGAGCAGCAGAACTCAGGACGGAAGTGGGACGGAACGTTTGCAGAGCACTGCATTATACCAAGTCGTTATGTGCTGACAATTCCTGAGTCAAAGGAGTTGCCAGATGAGCTGGTTGCACCAACATTGTGCGGCGGCGTTACTGCCTACAAAGCACTCAAGGCTTGTGGAGCGACACCGGGAGAATGGGTTGCTATAGTCGGAGCTGGCGGTGGCGTTGGGGGTTTGGGGATCCAGTATGCAAAAGCCATGGGATTCCGTGTTGCGGCTGTTGATATTGGGCCTGCAAAAGAGTCGTGCATCAAGATGGGAGCCGACGCATACTTTGATGGAGCATCGCCTGATACGCCGGCCGAACTGAAGAAGCTTACCCCTAATGAAGCTGGAGCCAAGGCTGTTATTGTCACTGCAGGGTCGGGTCGAGCGTATCAGAACGCCCTTGATCTTGTCGCAGTGTTTGGTACTCTGGTCTGCGTTGGTATTCCTCCACCAGACCAAGCGATGAGTCTGCATCCGCTGACTCTTATCGACCGTGGTATCAACCTTTTGGGAACATTGGTGGGAACACGAACTGAAACACTTGAAGCTCTCGAGTTCGTGCGAAGAGGAGTGGTAAAACCTATTGTGGAGTCAGTTAACTTTGATCAGCTCGACGATCTGGTCAATCAATTCTCAAAGACATCTGGGAAATTGGTTATACAATTTCCATCATAGGTCTTATTCTCTGTTCCTTTGTGGCTTCGAGGTTGTTATAGAAGTGGATTAGGAGACATTATAGACTGTGATAATCAGTCAATTTCATTAAATGGAAATAGTCCCTCAATCCTTTTACTGTAGCTCTTATCACCATCGGTGTCAATGCTCTGTAATGATCTGGTATGATCCCGAATTGAGACAAGCGATGAAGGGCAAATTTAACCGAATCGGCCAAAGATCATTTAACACGTTGCATGCATTTCTCTTTTTAAAGATAAGATGCATGCCGAGCAGATCTTTGCCGGCTCAAGCCAAAGAAAAGTTGAAAGTCCAGTATTAGGACGGGGGCATATGCACATCTCGGACAATTCCCCACCTCCACCTCGATGTTGTGTAACCTGACGTCGGCTGAACGGGAAAATACCCACCACTGCCCAGCCAAGCACCAAGGGCCACAAAGACCAAAATGTGCGGCGACTTACTACGGGGATTTTCTATTTAAGACCTGCCTGAGTAGCACTTGGGTTGACTTACTCTAAGTTTGCTGATTCTGTATAAAATATACTATCACCATCAGAATGACTACTGTTAATCCTCTTGTTCTGCCTCCTGGCATCGCACCATCTGCTTTCCACCAATTCATATCAGAAATCACTGAAGTTACAACCAGTGAAAATGTTGTCATCATATCCAACCCCGGACAGTTAGACAAGCAGGACTACCGCGACCCCAGCAAGATGCACGACATGTTTGACATAACCTCGAAGCAGCATTTTGTTTCCTCAGCTGTTGTTACTCCCCGCGACGTCGCCGAGGTTCAAGCCATCGTCAAGCTGTGCAACAAGTTTGAGATTCCCCTCTGGCCATTCTCCATTGGCAGAAATGTTGGGTATGGTGGTGCTGCTCCCCGTGTACCAGGCTCGATTGGTCTTGATCTTGGCAAACATATGAACAAGATCTTGAAGGTCGATGTTGATGGCGCATATGCTCTTGTTGAACCTGGAGTTACATACGCAGACCTTCATCAGTACTTGGTGGACAAGAACCTTCGTGACAAGCTGTGGATTGATGTTCCTGATCTTGGCGGCGGATCAGTGCTTGGGAACACTACGGAGAGGGGAGTTGGCTATACTCCGTATGGTGAGTTATCTTCATCGTTGTACCGACTAAGTATTGACGACCCTTAGGTGATCACTTTATGATGCACTGCGGCATGGAAGGTAAGAGCTCCGTTACAGCTACCTTATTGGAAGGGGTGCTTATGACTGACTGTCCAAAGTTGTCCTTCCCGATGGTACACTAGTCCGCACGGGAATGGGTGCTTTACCAAACCCGGATGCGGATCCAAATGCCCCTCCACACGAGCAAGAGCCCAACTCGGCCTGGCAACTGTTCAATTACGGCTTCGGACCCTATAACGACGGCATATTTACGCAATCGTCTCTCGGTATTGTTGTCAAGATGGGTATCTGGCTCATGGTAAACCCTGGTGGGTATCAGTCATACTTGATCACCATTCCCAAAGATGAGGATCTTCATCAGGCCATTGAGATCATTCGACCACTTCGGACTTCAATGGTGCTGCAAAATGTTCCCACTGTTAGACATGTACTTCTGGATGCAGCTGTTATGGTATGAGGCCAGTTTAATTTCTTGAGCGCAGCTTACCATAACTCAAGGGATCTCGAGACAAGTACACGACTTCGAAAAAGCCGCTCAACGATAAGGAACTCGATGACATCGCGAACAAGCTCAACTTGGGTCGCTGGAATTTCTACGGAGCGCTTTATGGCCCCGAACCCATCCGTAAGGTAATGTGGGAAGTAGTCAAGGGTGCTTTCTCAGCCATCCCCGGGGCCAAGTTCTACTTCCCGGAGGAGATGCCAGAAAATGTTGTCTTGAAAACTCGAGATCTTACCTTGCAGGGAATTCCCACCATGACTGAGCTTGAATGGGTGTAAGTTCTACATGTCGCTCGATATCACGTTTGACATATTAATCTCAGTTCAACAGCAACTGGCTGCCCAATGGAGCTCACCTGTTCTTCTCCCCCATCGCCAAGGTCACGGGCGACGACGCGGTCGCTCAGTATGCCTTAACTCGCAAGCGCTGCGAAGAAGCAGGTTTCGATTTCATCGGAACATTTGTCGTCGGAATGAGAGAGATGCATCACATAGTGTGTCTTGTCTTTGACCGTCTCGATCCAGAGTCATGCCATCGAGCGCACGCCCTCATCAGTCAGCTAATCGATGACGCGGCGAAGAAGGGTTGGGGAGAGTATCGCACTCATTTAGCATTGATGGACCAAATTGCACAGACTTACAACTTCAACGGTAATGCACAGATGTATCTCAATACTACAATCAAGAATGCATTAGATCCTAAGGGAATTCTGGCGCCTGGTAAGAATGGGATATGGCCAAGCGGCTATAACGCAAAGGACTTTGCAGTAACTCCACAGCGCTCTACAAAACTGTAGCAAGGTAATAGTTTATTTTATTATAAAAGTTAAATATAATTAGTTTAACTTTATTTATAATAGTTAGTTATACAAGTTAAATAGTATATATTTAACTTATATAAAGTAAGTAGTTTTAATTAGTAATAAGAGGCCTAGGGTCTAATAACTACTTAAAGAGAATATCTATATAGCTAACATAGTAAAGAATTTTCCTTTTTAATAAATTCTAGATAGTATCTTTAAATTAATTTTTGTAATTTTGTAATACATAAAGTACTAGCCTGGGAGCTCTTATCTCTATCGGCAGTTAATAAAGAAAAGAGCCCTATTGGTTGTAAAGTCGAGGTGATTAATGCTAACTTGGTCCAAGTGCACCGATTCGGGATCTTTCGGTATCGGCATCGGCATCAGCATCGGCATGAAATATATTATGGAGATCGGGCTCGGGTTTTACTTCATGTCTGGTCTGCACTCCATGTGTGACTAATTAATGTTTATTCCAGCTTGATGGAGATAAACTAACCGAGTTTATTTTCACAAGCTTGGAGCCGCTATGTGGGCGTTCAGACAGGATTCTGGTTGATACGGACAGAAATAACAGATGCTCCATTCTCAAATTCAATTTAAGGTGTACTGTACAGGTTGCATCATGTATCCCTTACGCATGATCCACAACAAAGTCTGTAATCTTGAATCCATATATCCCATCTCCGCATAGTACTTTGACAACAAGTGCAATGTACAGAAGCTCATTCTCAACCTCGTTGTTCCAACAAGCAACAGCATATCCCCACTGCTTGCCAAACTTGAGGAAGTGCTCAAAGAAATGGTCAACAATAATGACCGTCTTTTTCCTCCCTTCCACCGAGTCGTTGATGTCCGCTGTCAAAGCAACGCAAAGCATGGGCACCGAGATGACCGCAGTGATGCCGCCCTTCCATCTCTTGATTACCATTTGGTCCAGACTCTTGACCTTCCCAACGATCTTGACGACTATACCGGCTGCGAACTTGACGCCTTGGAGACCGAATGCCTACATTTGGTTAGATCTTCTTCTCTGTGCAGCTGGAGGTTCTAACTCACGGAGTACTTTGCAACTTTCCCAACGGTGGCATTGTCCACCTGGACCATGGACGACCCGGGTAAAAGACCAGCAGGGAAACTCGCGAAGGCGTCAATTCCCTCGAAGATAAGTTCTGCTGCGTTAATCACTGTCATGAGAGTTTTGATAGGTCCAGTGGGAATAATCTCAAGACCACTCCCTTCAAAGGCGCCATCTGCCAATAGGACCAGAGTGTCAAATTCATTGTAGATAAATTCCAAATTTGCGGTCACCGCCAGGCTAACATTGGCGATGTCTTTGAAGAGAGTACTGTCGGCAGTTGATAATTTTTCCCTGGCCAGTGCACTGTCGGCAGTTCCTGAGAGATATCTACGGAAGGAGTCTTTCGTTAGACGTCCCTTAAGCTTCGGTGGGGCGTGGCCCGTCTTGGCCTTGTAGAGAACTTTGGTAGGAATCGCAATTAGAAGAGAGCATAGCTCCAAGAGGGAAAGCGAGCGACCGTGCGTTAGCATCTTCCATAGCCATCCAAGCACCGGAATCTCAATCGTCTGGTTGGCCACATCTTTGACAAGACTGATTCCGAGTGAAAACGCCTTGAACAAAATGTCTGCAAGGATCTTGAGAGAGTCAATCATGCCGTCCACAAGGTCAGCAGTGATGTGTCCCATGAAGCTTTTGATATCCCAGTGGCCAGGGCCCGACTTGAAGAAGTCGAATAAGTCTTTAGCCAACTTGCTTATCGTCCCGACGATGTTGTCGATCTCGCTTTGGACACCATCCCATAGCGCAACGATCGCTTTTTCGGTCGAGTAAGATTTGCCATCATCATTTAAGACAGTGTTGGTGGTGCCTCCGCCGTAGGTAAAGTAGTAAGTGGACCAGTTATACGCAACACCGGATTTTATAGCGTCGTCTGCACTTTGACCTTCGGCTGAAAGGTTGCTATTTTCCTCGTGTAATCCTCTGGCCACCTGTTGACTACCACTGTAGTTGTTGTTCTGTAAGCCAGGTAGCTGAGACTTAATGAGCTTGCGGAGGTTCTCCAGCCACGAGTCAACAGTGAACTCCGAGCTGTTGAGCAGGTCTTGTCCGTAATCGAGGGCGACATTGAAGCCAGTAGCGATGCTATCAGATGTGTCCAAAATGTCGTCCCATCCGAACCAGTGGCCGAAAAAGGCAATGATGTCCTCAAGCAAAACCTCAAGCTTCTTCAAGACCCAGGTGATGGCCTTGGCAATGGCAGTGACGGTCCTGAGAGCAAAGTTGTAAACTGTTTCTCCGATCTTGACCATAAAGGCCCAGACCTTTCCAGCAGCATCCTCTAGAGTCATACATATTCGTCAGTAGGTGTCGGACATTTTAGTAAGAGTTGAGGTGAGTGAGGCTTACCTATCAAGTTGCAGCCCCATTCCACAACGTCCTTGAACTTCTCCTCGGCCCAGTTCCAAGCACCCACTAGGTCATCAACAAAGTCTTCGAAAATGTTCAACTCAGATGTGTAAGGCACTTTTCTCAACGATAGTGCCTGCTCTCCGTGGTATTTGTATGCTTGTTCGACCAACATCGACATAGAATCCGCGGCAGCTTTCAAGTCATCATGAGAAGCATTACTACTCACTAGCCGAGTTCCATCCGGCTTCCTGAGATTGGCAACATCATCAGCTGACTTGACATGGTCTAGCTTCTTAATCAGCTTCTTGGATGGATCCAAAATGCCATCCGTGATCGATATATCCTTAGGACCTTTCTTGGCGGCGCGCAAGGCTTCAGCACCAAATTCGTGACATGTTGCATCGTCGTTCTGAAAAACAATGTTGAGAACGCCCTTGGCGTCGGTTTGAAGCCACCGTGGATCTGGCGAAACAGAGACATGCTTGCCGTTGACAATGCACCTGACAACACCAGAGGCACTAACTTTCAGCCAGCATCCGGGAATAAGTGAAGCCTCGTCGTCGTTGCTAGGCACTGCTTGCATGCGAAGCATATATCCCTTGAGCTTGATGACGTTCTCAGTGGACGGCTGCCAGAAGGGATATTTTTGCCATGTCCGAGATGTCGAGTCTTGTTGGAGAAGCATAAGGTGGCCGTTTTCGTCCACGGATATCAGGCTGCTGACCAGTGTTGCCTTTTGCTTGTCTGCCGACTTGATTGACAGCATACTTGATATCTGTCCGCCTTGGCCCTCAGGAAGAAGCGGAACTACCTTGCCATGATCGAGCTTGCTGGTCGTTGCTGTGTAGTAATGCACTGCATCTGCATCGGTCGTGTACCAGAGTCTGAGTGTGTCTCCAGCCTGTGAAACGTGAAGATCCTTGATGCTTGATGGATTTGACCAAGTCACCAGTGGTAATAGATCTTCCCCTTCCCGTGCGAGAACAAAATTCCTTCGGTTTGAAGGCAGTAACATTCTGGCCACCGATAAGTAGGATACTCTGTCCTTTCATTTTAGGATCGGGATCAATATATGAAGCGATGCAAGTCGCCCCTGGTGAGATCAGTCAACTTCAACTAAGAATTGAGAGAGAGGAGATAACATACCTGCAGGGCAATGAGGTTCAACCACCATAGTACTTTTCCCGGAAAAGTACTTCCATTGAAGTCTTGTACCGCCATCGGCATCTTCATACAAGATGAAGGCACCGTCTCCAGTAAAGGTTGTTCCCAACTCTACATCAAGAATTCTTTGTGGGTTCGTAGCCATGTGCCATTTATCCGAGAGTTTGGCAGTAGTATCACTAAATTCTACGAATCGTAGGTCCTCGGTGGCAAATGACCTATTAGGCTGCTTGAATGCCACCATTGCCAGAGGGAGTTTGCGCTCTTCAGACGTAGATTTATTGGACTTGAAGGCTCAGTATTGCTTTGCAGTTGATTGGCAGTGGACAACTTACCATAAAAATATGATGCACCCTTGGAAACGTAGTGCTACCCTGGATGATTTTGTACTGTGGGATTGCGCCACCGAGCTCACTAGGATGAGCTCGGTGGAGCAGAGAGAAATATGAAGTATCTCCTGGACCAGGAACAGCGACGCAAATGTCGAGCGTCAAGTCGGGTGCTTGCACGACAGAAAACGCCTTGAACAAATAGATATAGTTATATGATGCTGAGGAATTGACAACCAAGGGTGCATATAGGATATACATATAGATAGATTCTATAACAGATTGATCTTGTCAGCTCACTACTCTATGTATGTCGAAGGCTTTTGATGTAAAGAGTGGAAGAAACACAACGCGTCAAGTCGACATCTCGCACATCGTTGCGCGTCTTTGGGCCTTCATGATAAATGGCTACCTTTCAACAGGACACTGCCGAGAGCAACGCAGCTATGTTTCCAGCGGGCGGGGGCTTTCAAATTAATACAGCAGCGAATGAGCGCTAGAGAACGGAGTTTACTACAGCGGTCATTGCTCTGTGTTTGGTGCAAACTGCCCCCGTGACTGGGCCCAGGACAATGAAGGAGAAACATGATCACGGCAGTGAGATGTGCTGGCTGCGTCTATTAAAGAAACATTGTATTTGAATGACATGTAGATAGTTTTAGCCAATCGGTAATCCATCTTCTTCTAAGCCATTCTTCGCCTGGGCTATATTTCCACCCTAATTATGTTGCTGGCCTACTCTTAACTTAACCTGCCCGAGTTGAGACTATAAACCCTGGTTTAGACTACGAACTCCAGTTTAAACTACACCTTACCCATCAACTATAATGTCTGCCTATGACAACGACCGTGTAAGTCCCTCTTACCCACAGATTTGAAATGTGAATGTCATTCTGATATACCCAGTACTTTCGAGGTGTCAGTATTGAAGCGTGAATGGAGTCTTATTAGCTGCCTGAGCCTAATCAGTCTTGAAGATCTTCGTACTGGCGCGTGCAGAAAGGTGCCATGGTCACCAGAGGACACAAAGGTCCTCTGGGCTTACGCCGCACGATGGCAAATGTTGACCAAGCGCATGACTGAAACTGGCTCAGACGAATTGATCGATAGACTTAACCTTTAAGCAAAGCCGCGACAATACCAGAATGTCGTCCTTGCCCAAGTAAATCTGCATCTGAATAACCTCGTAAAGAACAAGCTCCCAAAAAAGGATATTCTGGTGAAGACAGATACATATGAAAATCATACTATGAAACGTATAACGGTCTGGAGGTGGCCAGCGTATACTATCAATTGGCTGAAGCCAGAGTGGGATGGACAGTTCTGTGTGCCTGAAGGTGAAAGCCCGGTGGAGTTGAGGAGCGACCCTCCTGGTTTGAGGCCAGATACACCGCCTGTTGGACATTGTGCAAGGCCATCCATTCGACGTTGGGGTGATGGTGGACCGGGCGGCGATAGCCCTTCTCCTCCTCTACCACCACCGCCACCGCCTCCGTCTCCGCCTTCTCTGTCTCCACCGCCTGCTAGTCTGTATCCCACTATTCGTCCGCAAACTCCGTTCAACCTGCCACCGAATACTCCGTACAGACACAGATAGGTTAGTCAAAGGCAGGCTACATCAGCTTAGCATCGCCTAGCAGGGAACAAACACTTCCATCATCCGAATGAGACCATCGTTAGACCGCGGGGTCATGGCAGGTCCTCAGCCCCTGCTCCATCTCCGTCCCCGGTCGAAGGGATCGCTCTGAATAACTTCTTCATCTCGGCGCTCGGCTATCACCGCGAAAAGTACCTGGCTCGGTTCTACGAGGGAGTGGCTTGGGCACTTTACAGAAGTAAAAGCTTTTAATTAAGAAATAAAATACACCCAATAGTCTATTCTGTCCTGAACTGGAAGAACAGTACCTGGCCGGAATTACAGCCAATAGCCACTGTCGACTGATGGACAGCCCATGCCGTTGCCTTGTAATCCCATGGTAGTAGTAGCACATCATGGGTATTTCTCGTAACCCACTTACCATCCCTGACTGCATATGATGGAAATCTAGGAGTTTCTATGTGAGTTGTCCCTTGTGACGCTGGTGGCGGTGATGATACTGAAATCGGGTTTCCAGGTTGGCATAGTCCTTCTAGGTTAAGGGAGATCTCATCTATATCGGGAAACGGGCTGTTCGAGGACAGTGATAGAAGGAACTTCTTAGAAAGATCATAATTGGTGGTGAGACACTGACGCGTCGCCACGTTCCAGATTTTGATCTTATACTCAAGTGTCATTGATGCCAGAAATGTACCGTCTTTTGAGAAGGTCAAGCGTACAACTTGAAATACTGATCTGTCCCGGGTTTGAGCTCTCTTTGACTGGTGGGATTCGGGGGAATGGTGCATTTTTGAAGGGGTGATCTCTGCGTCCAATAGTTTGACGGTGCAGTTGTATGATCCTAAAGCAAGTTGTTCGCCGTAATTTGAGGTGAGTGTGGCGGTGCCTTTGATATGGCCCTCGTGCTTCCAGAGGTACTGGCCTGTTGCAGTATCCCAGACTTTGATATCATCCGTATCCCGTCCAGTCGAGGCTATCCGCATGCTATTAAGAGTAAAGGCTACTGACTCAACAACACTACCGTGGTTATGCAATGTTCGAAGACACTGGCCAGTTTCTAGTTTCCAGACCTTAATAGTTCCATCACCTGATCCTGAAACTAATTGCAAACCATCACCTGAGAATTCTATCGAATTGACGGACCCATCGTGGCCTCTCAGCGTATTGAGGCATTGACGTTTCGCGGGATCCCATACCTTGATGGTTTCGTCCTCCGACGCCGACGCTAAGTAAACACCGTTCGGTGAGAACTTTACTGACAGGACGGATTGGCTGTGTCCCTCAAGGTCATAGAGGTACGTTTTCATAGTTGCGTCCCAGACCATAATTCTACCGTCAAATGACGCTGATATCAGTAGCCCTGTCTTTACCGAAAAGGCGATTGATAAGAAGTTGCTGCCATGAGCGTAGAGGGTTTGGGTGCATCGCCCTGCCACTGTATCCCAGAGTTTGATGGTACGGTCCTGTGACGCGGATGCCAATTGGTTGCAGTTACCCAAAAAGGCTACTGATTTCACGCAGCTACCGTGGCCTTCTAAAGTGCGTAGAGACTGGCCCATCGTCGTATCCCATATCATGACTACACCATCGAATGATCCTGAGGCTAATTGTGTACCGTCGGGGGAGAAGGCTACGCAGAGGACAGGCTCTCTACGCCCTTCGAGCGTCTGTAGGCATGCACTCCACTCACTATCCATTGCAGGGTACATTGCCACGGATGGTTCTTCTGAGCGAAATAGTCTTCTGACTATGCTATCCGTTGGACTAAAAATAAGAGCCGAATGGTATGTCTGAAGGGGACTGGTCTCGATAGACGTCCTGTGAGCTCGAATAAATCGTAAGCCGTCTTGAGCCAGCTTCGCTAGCTTGGGTTGAGTGTCCCACCCCTGGGTGTTGTTAGTCTCCCATGATTATAACACAAATATCTGATCTGACTTACCTGCGTAAGCCGTGCTAGTTTTGACATTTGGATAATACCTTCGGAGATATTCCTAAGCAAACTAAGTGCTTCAAGCCAGTGGGGAAAGCGCTGTTCAAGGAAATCGTAGACTTGCCCAGCATCCTGAACGCCGCTCTCACCGGAATCTTTGGGAACGCTATTCACAAAATGTTCAATCCAGTATATACAAGAATAGCAGACTGGTGCTAGTGGGTCGGGATCTGGTGGCTCAACCTGATCGATCTGGATTCCCGCCTGGTCGAGATTGTATATGTCGCGTTGAAGGCTTTTCATTGATCGGAGTGATCTTGAGAAGATGGTTCTGTGTTCATACTCTATGCCATTCGGATAGATAATGTCAGGTACGGTCTTTATCAAAAAGTCCTTTGCTGATTGATGGATGAAGTAAATAACGTCATCCTGTAAGGTCAGTAGAGATCCACACAATTTAATTATCTCGTCAAGAGAATCAATATCGTCTTGAAACTCTTCTAAGGGCTCCACAAGGGACACCATCTCCACCAAGGCAAGAGGTCGATAAGCGACTGACATGAGTCTAATTATTTGCTTGCAAAGACCAGCATCGTCCGAGCGATCAATCTGGTCGAGCATCCTTTCATACAGAGAATCAAGGCCAGGTGGAAATGAGTATAACGTTTTGTATGTATGCCTTTTTAGGACATCGGGCTTTCCCAGCTGCTGACAGACTAAAGATGCCCAGAGGAAAGTATGATGTGCCTTCGACACTAGGTACTCCTCAACGGTGTCTTGCATTTCCTTGTCGTACGATTTTGATTGTGCAAGTAAGCCCACTTTATACCGAATCCATTCGTTGACGGCAGCTGAGACTTTTTCTTGGTTCAATTCAAGGCTGAGTTGAACCTTGTGTATGGTTGAACCTAGCCCGTTGTTGATTTTCGGCCAGTTGCGACTAGATACGATGATCTTCGCTCTGGGTAATGAGGAGACTTTTTCAATTAGGTAGAGGAGTTGGTCGAGGTTCGTATCGCATTCATCAAGAGCATCGATAATGAGGAACGTAGTCTGCAAGCTTTCATCTTCCAAGATGGCAATTAATATCCTGGAAAGTTCATCCCAGCTGTTGGTGCCCTCAAACAACTGTCCACCTACGTGGTCGAACTTCTTCCGTACATTCGCGATGAGTGAACGCTTCTGATAGAGAAGGAGGTAAATAAGGCCCTTGACGACAGCCGTTGCGTTGTTCAATCGTATATCGGTCGCTTGGCAGAAGAAATAGGATAGCAGAGCGGAGTCTGTGACCTGTTTCTCGAGCTCGTTGATAACACCGCAGAGCAGCATCGTCTTTCCCTTCCCGGGATCGCCTCTGATCCAAAGTAGTCGGTTCTGATCATCATCACGCCACTGCTGGAATTCCGCGTTATGGAAAATCCAGCCGTATGACTCGGACCGTAAGTCGCCTTTCGTCCGTTCAATGCGATCTTTGTCGACACTTGGGTCGGTCGACCTCAGTTCCGCGAGAACTCGGTCATCCTGGCTGTAATGGCTGTTCCCTCCTAGTCAGCCTGTTAGTGGTGACTGGAGCTTTGTTGTGGGCTGTGAATATACTGACCGATGATTAAATCCCTGCCGACAGTGAAGTCTCCAGACCCAGAATGCGAAACACCCTGTCCACGGAACTTCGAGCGAGCACCGCGGCTTGATGAGCTTGCCGCACGTTTCATGGCGTGATACAGGCGTCACTATAGCACTCTGCTTTTCTTGAGATAGACGTCGCCGTTTGTGGACCAGTCAGATGGTTTGTGAAGCGGCTGCCCCCCGGCGTTACTATCAATAAGACAGTCTGGGAATTTTGAACCTAGAAGGAGGGTTCTTTGCAGCACGAAAATAGATGCAAAGCCGACACAGGACGAGCGGGGTAAAGTGTGTGGGCATCGGTTTGGTACCCGAGTCAGTCACATCTTCGCATTTGGACACGTCAGCAAGGCGTACTATTCGGCGGTCAACAAATCGAGTTTCTCATAGGTGAAACAAAAATGCATAGTAAGCAGCCTGATTTACCAAACGCTTGGCATTGGTCCACACCGACCATGGTTTCTGCTCTTTATCCAGTAGGCATCTTTCAAATCCCTTGAGTGTTACGCTAGAGCTGCAGTAAGCAGCCCCATTGTCAGCCGCACCTTGGCGTTGGAAAACGTCGCAAGACTCCCGGCCTGGCATAAAGCAAGCTAGGTCAGCTTGAAACTATCTTCCCGACTGCTACGATCTAAAGGGTTTGCTTTAATAAAACATCACGTTTGGTCTCTCGACAAATTCTACTTCTCGAAGAGTTGCCAATTTAACAAATCATCACAATGCAGGACGGCCAAAAAGCATATGAAAGCTACACCGTCGCCGTGGTCAGTGCTCTCGGCTTCGAGATGAGCGCAGTCCGGTATATGCTAGACCGAGAACATCCCAGCTTGCCCAATAAAGACGGCGATTCGAACATCTACGTTCTCGGCGAGCTGCAAGGCCACAAGGTAGTTCTCGCATGTCTTCCAGGAAATCAAGGAAAAGGTGCAGCTGCAATTGTAGCCACAAATTTAACCCGTACCTTCCCATCTATCATCTGGCGGTTCTTTGTAGGGATTGGCGGAGGAGTTCCCAGCAAGAGGCACGATATACGACTTGGCGATGTTGTAGTAAGCATGCCTGATGCACAGCACGGAGGAGTAGTCCAATATGATCTTGGCAAGGCAACAGACAGCGGTTTTATCCGGAAGGGCTTTCTCTCTGCTCCACCGTCCCTCCTCAGGAGTGCTGTGGTGAAAATGGAGTCTGATCATTTGGTGAACGATAACAAGATCAAAGACTTCTTGGATACGATGTTGCGGAAAGGAAAGCGTCTTTCAAGATATGAGAGGCCTTCTAATGACATGGATGTGATGTTTAAGGCGGACTATCCTCACAATCCCTTGAGCATCACGTGCGAGGAATGTGACGAACAACAAAGAACCACTAGAACACCTCGCGACGGCGAAGCTTCTGAGATCCACTACGGATTAATCGCCTCCGGAGACTTGGTGATCAAAAGCACCAAATAAAGAGACGAGATCATCTGTGACATCGGCGATGTGCTATGCTTCGAGATGGAAGCGGCCGGGCTAATGACTGAGAATCCTTCTATTGTCATCCGTGGAATCTCTGATTACGCCGACTCTCATAAAAACGATGACTGGCAGTACTATGCAGCTGCTACTGCCGCCGCATGTACAAAAGAGCTGCTCGCCTATATAGATCCAAGGTCTGACCTTGAGGTGTCGAATACATCCACTGGAAAAGCGGCCACGCTCAGTGACGCATCGGCTGGCTATAATGTTTTTTATGGCAGAGGAATCCAGCACTCTGGCTCTGGAAACTTTTCTATTGGGAAAGATTTAAATATTAGTTAAACCTAATAAGACTGCTCTCTTATTCTATATTAAAACAATAGCCTAAAATAGCTCTAAATACAGATTATTGTTATAAGACTATATACCTTACCCTCTAGACTTTAAATTATAGTCTTTAAGATAGTTTATCTTTAAAATATAAAGAACTACTAAGGGCTACCTAGATATAATACTTTATATATTACTTAGTTTTTTACTTATATTATCTTACCTAGTATAGTAATAATACCTTATATAGTTACTTATAACTAAATCCTTTTTAGAGTTTTAATTATATATTATATAAATATTAAGTTAGTAATTAATATAATATTTTACTATCTAGCTACAGCAAGTAACTAAGATAAGAATTCAATGCCTAACGGAGGCGGGGTTGACTTCAGGTAAGAGTTAAGATAATTAACATAAAATGCCTGATTTGTATAAACCTGCTACAGACGTGGTCGAGTTACCAGACAAAGGCAATTAGTACAGATCAATGGTACGTTTAGACATAATAGGATCTTATTATTTCGTAGGGTATTTCGATATTTATATATAGTGTGAATCTTACAAAGCAGGAAAGAATTCCCTCTGTTTCCGTAAATAAAAAGAAATAACCTATGGCAGACTTAGCCCCTGAATTATTAAATAATGATGCTGAGTTTATCGATGCCGTTGTAGTTATTGTTAGCAAGATCTATGCATGCAGCCGAGACCTTCACGCCATAAGCCACACACTACTCAACAGCTAGAGATAAAGGACATTGTACTTATGTGGAGTTTCTAGTGGTAGAGCTGCTAGAGTCTAGACTCTGGGTTCTTGCATATTACTGTTCTTAACTGTTCTGTAATACTTTTCACTGGCACAGTGCAATTACCTCCTGGCTCAATTACATCCTTTGATTGTATATCTGCATACTGTGCAATATGCAGACAGTGTGAATAGGAACAACTGCCGTGGAAGATTGTTTCTCTTTTCATTTGGATGAGATTATGAAGAGATTTCATGTGTAACAGTTCGAATAGTAAAAGTTTTTTCGCCTTAAAACGGGGGTTTCTATCCTTGAGAGCATAGTCTACTCCTGCACCAAATTCTCAACTTGACTACTACACACGGAATCAAAGCTCCCCGACAAAGACACAATCAGACCAAAGCCACGGGGGACACAGCAGACCCGACCTGTTACGACAAATAAGACGACAAGGCCTCCTGCCTCTGGAAGTGCAATTTGCCAGCAAACTCGTTTTGCCATTCAGCTAACGCAGCACTTACATCATGGCGCACATTCCAAGCAAAGCCGTTATCCTGGTCTACTCCGGTGATCACGTATCAGAGGACCCTCCGCACCTGCACGCAAAAGTCGCCTTGGTTAATAGACCTCAGCCAATCATACGACCATTCTCTCGCAACTTCATCTGGAAAGTCAAGAATGCTCTCCTGCACCGATGCTTCATTCTTCGCCATCGAAATGCCAGTGGCTGTCCGATCAACATGCCCTGTCGTCACTGGGAACTGCTGAAGATGACGGACTGGTTCCTGAATGAAGAAAAGGATATCGTCGACCTGGTCTCTAGTCCAGGTGTTATTCTAGCTAAATAAACACTTAAGGTTAGCGAAATTATATAGCAGTTGCAGGTAATATACAGGCCATTCCTCTAGGATAATATTCCCCTAAGATAATAGTAATAATTAAGTCTAAAGTAAATAAACCTTAACCCTAAATTAATAAAGAACTAACCTTAAATATTAATAATAAACTTAAAAAATAATAAAAAGGAAAAAGGTTTAATTAATTAATTAAATATAAGTAAATAATAATTTAAAATAAAGTTTATATATTACTATAGTAATAATAAAAGTAAATCTAATAAAAGTTATAATAAATAATAATAGTATTATTCTTTAAATTTAGCTAGATTTAAGTATTATATTAATAGCTTAGTTATTACTATAATTATAATAAATAATATAGTAAATTAAATAAGCTAGCTTTATAAGTAACTTAATATCTTACTTTATTTAATTTATAAGGTAGCTATTAAGCCTAAAATAAATAAAGTAAAGTACTACTACTATAATTACTATAAAACTATTAAAAAACTACTATAAGTAGTAATTATATTTATAGTATTATTTTTACTATTAGAGTAATACCTCTAGATATTATAAGACTTAATAAATAAGAATATATAACTATTACTAAATAAAAGTATATTAATCTTAAGGCTAAAGATATATAAAAGGTTTAATTATAAAAGTAAAAGCTATTACTTTTTAACTTATAATAAATTAAATTTTTCTATATATAAAACTTATAATAAATACTAAATATAAGTAAAAGGTAAATATAGCTAGAAATATATAATACTTTAATTACTATATAAAGCCTTATATATAAAGTACTAGATTATTAACCTAGAATAAAGTGCTAATACTAATAGTAATCTAGTTATAAAATATATTAGTAATACTATAGCTAAAAATACTTTATTATTATAGATTATTTAAGTATAATGTAGTTAATAAGTAAGTAACTTAAATAAGTAAGTAACTTAAAAATCCCTTACCTTATAACATTTCTATTTAATTAGATACTTCTTAACTACTAAATATACTATAATAATTAAATAAAGCTAGAATCCTTTTTACCCTTTAGGCCTTTTAAAATAACCTAAAATTAAATATATAATAGGCAGCGACTAGATATAAAGTCTACTACTATACCTTATAATAGCGTTAAAATAGCATTTAATTATAACACGATTCTATCTTAAAATTATAGAAACTATCTAATCTAGAGAAATAGATAATAGTTTAATTCTTCCTTAACCTAGATTTATAAGGATTTCCCTTATAACTGCGTTTTATAAAAGAAATAGCTAATTCTCTATTAGCTAACTGTAATATATTACCTATTAGTAAGCGCTAGGCTTATAACTTTATAAAGTAATAACTAGAGCTAAAGATATATTTATTTTAGAAATATAACTATTAAAGAGCTAAATATAAAGATCTAACTATTATTTATAGCTAGTTTAAGCTTATATAAAATATAATTATAAAGTATAGTATCTAGTTAAATAATATCTAGAACTTTAATAAGACTGGCTTTATAATAGGCCTTATAATAGCTAGAATAGCAGTTATAGGCTTAAAAAGGCAGGGAAGACTAAAATCAGTATAGCTTAAAAATCAAAAATAGATTATAGTAATTATAGTAAGAA